>NC_092707.1:163259125-163597058 GCF_047496885.1 Scyliorhinus torazame
GGGTATGATTCGCTGGGCTTCTCGAGCACCTCGCACACCTACCCTCCACCCCAAAAAATTTACTGAGCCGTGCTCCAGTCATATGCGCCCTGTGTAATACCTTAAACTGAATCAGGCTTAGCCTGGCACACGAGGACGACGAGTTTACCCTGCTTAGGGCATCTGCCCACAGCCCCTCCTCGATCTCCTCCCCCAGCTCTTCTTCCCATTTCCCTTTTAGTTCATCTACCATAGTCTCCCCTTCGTCCCTCATTTCCCTATATATATCTGACACCTTACCATCCCCCACCCATGTCTTTGAGATCACTCTGTCCTGCACCTCTTGTGTCGGGAGCTGGGGGAATTCCCTCACCTGTTGCCTCGCAAAAGCCCTCAGTTGCATATACCTGAATGCATTCCCTTGGGGCAACCCTTATTTCTCGGTCAGCGCTCCCAGACTCGCGAACTTCCCATCCACAAACAGATCTTTTAGTTGCGTTATTCCTGCTCTTTGCCACATTCCATATCCCCCATCCATTCCCCCCGGGGCAAACCTATGGTTGTTTCTTATCGGGGACCCCCCCAAGGCTCCAGTCTTTCCCCTATGCCGTCTCCACTGTCCCCAAATCTTCAGTGTAGCCACCACCACCGGGCTTGTGGTGTAGTTCCTCGGTGAGAACGGCAATGGGCTGTCACCATAGACTGTAGGCTAGTCCCCCTACAGGACGCCCTCTCTAATCTCTTCCACGCCGCTCCCTCCTCCTCTCCCATCCACTTACTCACCATTGAAATATTAGCGGCCCAATAATACTCACTTAGGCTCGGTAGTGCCAGCCCCCCCCTATCCCTGCTACGCTGTAAGAATCCCTTCCTCACTCTCGGGGTCTTCCCGGCCCACACAAAACCCATGATGCTCTTTTCAATCCTTTTTAAAAAAGCCTTCGTGATCACCACCGGGAGGCACTGAAACACAAAGAGGAATCTCGGGAGGACCACCATCTTAACCGCCTGCACCCTCCCTGCCAGTGACAGGGATACCATATCCCATCTCTTAAAATCCTCTTCCATTTGTTCCACCAACCGCGTTAAATTTAACCTATGCAATGTGCCCCAATTCTTGGCTATCTGGATCCCCAGGTAACGAAAGTCCCCTGTTACCTTCCTCAACGGTAGGTCCTCTATTTCTCTACTCTGCTCCCCTGGATGCACCACAAACAACTCACTTTTCCCCATGTTCAATTTATACCCTGAAAAATCCCCAAACTCCCCAAGTATCCGCATTATTTCTGGCATCCCCTCCGCCGGGTCTGCCACATATAGTAGCAAATCGTCCGCATACAAAGATACCCGGTGTTCTTCTCCTCCTCTAAGTACCCCCCTCCACTTCTTGGAACCCCTCAACGCTATCGCCAGGGGCTCAATCGCCAGTGCAAACAATAATGGGGACAGAGGGCATCCCTGCCTTGTCCCTCTATGGAGCCGAAAATATGCAGATCCCCGTCCATTCGTGACCACGCTCGCCATCGGGGCCCTATACAACAGCTGCACCCATCTAACATACCCCTCTCCAAAACCAAATCTCCTCAACACCTCCCACAAATAATCCCACTCCACTCTATGAAATGCTTTCTCGGCATCCATCGCCACTACTATCTCCGTTTCCCCCTCTGGTGGGGCCATCATCATTACCCCTAACAGCCTCCGTATATTCGTGTTCAGCTGTCTCCCCTTCACAAACCCAGTTTGGTCCTCGTGGACCACCCCCGGGACACATTCCTCTATTCTCATTGCCATTACCTTGGCCAGGATCTTGGCATCTACATTTAGGAGGGAAATAGGTCTATAGGACCCGCATTGTAGCGGGTCCTTTTCCTTCTTTAAGAGAAGCGATATCGTTGCTTCAGACATAGTCGGGGGCAGTTGTCCCCTTTCCTTTGCCTCATTAAAGGTCCTCGTCAATACCGGGGCGAGCAAGTCCACATATTTTCTATAGAATTCGACTGGGAATCCATCCGGTCCCGGGGCCTTTCCCGCCTGCATGCTCCTAATTCCTTTCACCACTTCTTCTACCTCGATCTGTGCTCCCAGTCCCACCCTTTCCTGCTCTTCCACCTTGGGAAATTCCAGCCGATCCAAGAAGCCCATCATTCTCTCCCTCCCATCCGGGGGTTGAGCTTCATATAATTTTTTATAAAATGTCTTGAACACTCCATTCACTCTCTCCGCTCCCCGCTCCATCTCTCCTTCCTCATCCCTCACTCCCCCTATTTCCCTCGCTGCTCCCCTTTTCCTCAATTGGTGTGCCAGCAACCTGCTCGCCTTCTCCCCATATTCGTACTGTACACCCTGTGCCTTCCTCCATTGTGCCTCTGCAGTGCCCGTAGTCAGCAAGTCAAATTCTACATGTAGCCTTTGCCTTTCCCTGTACAGTCCCTCCTCCGGTGCTTCCGCATATTGTCTGTCCACCCTCAAAAGTTCTTGCAGCAACCGCTCCCGTTCCTTACTCTCCTGCTTCCCTTTATGTGCCCTTATTGATATCAGCTCCCCTCTAACCACCGCCTTCAACGCCTCCCAGACCACTCCCACCTGGACCTCCCCATTATCATTGAGTTCCAAGTACTTTTCAATGCACCCCCTCACCCTTAGACACACACCCTCATCTGCCATTAGTCCCATGTCCATTCTCCAGGGTGGGCGCCCTCCTGTTTCCTCCCCTATCTCCAAGTCTACCCAGTGTGGAGCGTGATCCGAAATGGCTATAGCCGTATACTCCGTTCCCCTCACCTTCGGGATCAACGCCCTTCCCAGCACAAAAAAGTCTATTCGCGAGTAGACTTTATGGACATAGGAGAAAAACGAGAACTCCTTACTCCTAGGTCTGCTAAATCTCCACGGGTCTACACCTCCCATCTGCTCCATAAAATCTTTAAGTACCTTGGCTGCTGCCGGCCTCCTTCCAGTCCTGGACTTCGACCTATCCAGCCCTAGTTCCAACACCGTATTAAAATCTCCCCCCATTATCAGCTTTCCCATCTCTAGGTCCGGAATGCGTCCTAGCATCCGCCTCATAAAATTGGCATCATCCCAGTTCGGGGCATATACGTTTACCAAAACCACCGTCTCCCCCTGTAGTTTGCCACTCACCATCACGTATCTGCCCCCGTTATCCGCCACTATCGTCTTTGCCTCGAACATTACCCGCTTCCCCACTAATATAGCCACCCCCCTGTTTTTCGCATCTAGCCCCGAATGGAACACCTGCCCCACCCATCCTTTGCGTAGCCTAACCTGGTCTATCAGTTTCAGGTGCGTTTCCTGTAACATAACCACATCTGCCTTAAGTTTCTTAAGGTGTGCGAGTACCCGTGCCCTCTTTATCGGCCCGTTCAGCCCTCTCACGTTCCACGTAATCAGCCGGGTTGGGGGGCTTCCTACCCCCCCCCTTGTCGATTAGCCATCATCTTTTTCCAGCTCCTCACCCGGTTCCCACGCAGCTGTATCTCCCCCAGGCGGTGCCCCCCCGCCCATCCCCTCCCATACCAGCTCCCCCCTCTCCCCAGCAGCAGCAACCCAGTAATTCCCCCCTCCCACCCCCCCTGCTATATCCCCCGCTAGCATGATTACTCCCCCCATGTTGCTCCCAGAAGTCAGCAAACTCTGGCCGACCTCGGCTTCCCCCCGTGACCTCGGCTCGCACCGTGCGACGCCCCCTCCTTCCTGCTTCTCTATTCCCGCCATGATTATCATAGCTTGGGAACCAAGCCCGCGCTTCTCCCTTGGCCCCGCCCCCAATGGCCAACGCCCCATCTCCTCCACCTCCCCTCCTCCCCCCATCACCACCTGTGGAAGAGAGAAAAGTTACCACATCGCAGGATTAATACATAGAACTCCTCTTTCCCCCCTTTTTAACCCCCCTCTTTGCCCCCCACATTCGCCCCACCACTTTGTTCGAACATTCTTTTTAATAACCCGCTCATTCCAGTTTTTCTTCCACAATAAAAGTCCACGCTTCATCCGCCGTCTCAAAGTAGTGGTGCCTCCCTCGATATGTGACCCACAGTCTTGCCGGTTGCAGCATTCCAAATTTTATCTTCTTTTTATGAAGCACTGCCTTGGCCCGATTAAAGCTCGCCCTCCTTCTCGCCACCTCCGCACTCCAGTCTTGATAAACGCGGATCACCGCGTTCTCCCATTTACTGCTCCGAGTTTTCTTTGCCCATCTAAGGACCATTTCTCTATCCTTAAAACGGAGGAATCTCACCACTATGGCTCTGGGAATTTCTCCTGCTCTCGGCCCTCGCGCCATCACTCGGTATGCTCCCTCCACCTCCAACGGACCCGCCGGGGCCTCCGCTCCCATTAACGAGTGCAGCATCGTGCTCACATATGCCCCGACGTCCGCTCCCTCCACACCTTCAGGAAGACCAAGAATCCTCAGGTTGTTCCTCCTTGCGTTGTTCTCCAGTGCCTCCAACCTTTCCACACATCGTTTCTGATGTGCCTCATGCGTCTCCGTCTTCACCACCAGGCCCTGTATGTCGTCCTCATTCTCGGCTGCCTTTGCCTTCACGACCCGAAGCTCCCGCTCCTGGGTCTTTTGTTCCTCCTTTAGCCCTTCGATCGCCTGTAGTATCGGGGCCAACAGCTCTTTCTTCATTTCCTTTTTGAGCTCTTCCACACAGCATTTCAAGAACTCTTGTTGTTCAGGGCCCCATGTTAAACTGCCACCTTCCGACGCCATCTTGGTTTTTGCTTGCCTTCCTTGCCGCTGTTCTAAAGGATCCACTGCAATCTGGCCACTTTCTCCTCCTTTTTTCATCCGTATCCAGGGGGGATTCCCTTCTGGTTTACCGCACAGTGTTTTTAGCCATCAAAATTGCCGTTGGGGCTCCTATCAAGAGCCCAAAAGTCCGTTTCACCAGGAGCTGCCGAAACGTGCGACTCAGCTGGTCATCGCCGCACCCGGAAGTCTAAAACAGAATTAATGTAATAGATGACTCAAGAATTCCGAAAAGCAAGACTTTAGATCAAACTATGATCATACGGTCTTAATCTTAAGGAAATCCTTATCTATAGTTTAGTCCCTTGTTTATTTTTCATTGGTTCTAATTGTCAGCTGAGGCTTCCTGATTTGTTCAGATAGGTATCAAGTACTTAAAAGATGATTAATTAATTAAACATTGGTAATTTACTCAAGATTAACTAATGTTCCTCTGGCATAATCTAATATCTTCATGCACCTTCTCATAAGTCTTTTCCATCACGGCTAGCCAACTACCTCGCTATAGTTACTTGTTTGTTGCAGTTTTTGTCAAATGTCTTTTCATTACAATGGCTTATTCATATTATGTTTCATTAGGTAGAGTTTACACAGAACACTTATTGAGACATGTCTGTATCTTGCAGACATGACCTTCAAGTTCAACAGTTTATTCATTATCTAGAACAGCGACTATTTGCAGACCAGGTATTTTCTTTTAAAAATCTATTCCTTAGCCATATACTCGATTAGTTTCTTAAAGACACCAAACAATTAATGAATCTTTCAATTAATATTGGGTTATACTTAGCCACTTCATGTTTGGTTTGGTTCTTTACTAAACTTTTAAATATGTTAGTAAATATATATCGTCTCACTTAATATTCTGTATACAACTCCAAGAACCTATTATCTATACTCCTAAGTGGGGAAAATACATTATTGTAGAGAGATCCTGAGACAGTTATAATTTCTGAGATATTCATAACCTAGCTAATGCTTATTAAAGACGGCTGTCTGAAAGGAGGTAATATTCTTTGCTGATTCCTTTTCTTAGGTAAGAGATAAATCCACTCTTCAGATCTAAACAAGTGTCTGTGAGATCTGGTTAGCTTACGCTAAAGGACATATCTGCTGGACTGTGTAGTGATATCATGGTTGTGTTGTAATTCACTGACTCACCACTGGGAGTCTCACTAGTATATAAGTGAATGCTAAAGTCAGCTGACCTCAGACTGGCTGGAGGAAGTTGAAGACAGAGGTTGTTTGTGCATGATTATACTGTTACTCATCTGTTGTTTTGTATATGGTTTACCCACAGTTAATGTTAATAAATCATTTATAGCTTTAGCTACAAGTGTTCTTGTACTAAATCAGGCCATCCAACAAGAACATTACAGGCTGGGTCTGTGGCATGTAGTGAGGGAACCTTCAAGAGAAAAAAACCTATTTGGTATTGTCCTCAACAGTTTACCTGTTGCCGACGCAGCCATCCATGACAGTATTGGTGGGAGTGACCTTACAGAGATAAAATGCCATCTCCCTATTGAGGACACCCTCCAATGTGTTGTGTGACACTACCACTGTACTAAACGCGATAGCTTTTGAACAGATCTAACAAACCAAAGCTCGGCAGCCATAAGGCACTGTGGGCATTTAGCAGCAGCAGAATTTCATTCAATCACAATCTGTAGCCTCATGGCCCAGCATATCCCCCACTCTACCATTACCTTCAAGCTGGGGAATCAGCCCTGGTTCAATAAGGAGGGAATGCCAGGAGCGACACCAAGCATACCTAACAATGAGGTGTCAACACAGGACTACGTCCATGCCAAATAGGGTAAGCAGCAAGCGATAGGCTGAGCCAAATGATGCCACAGCCATGGATCAGATCTAAGCTCTGCAATCCTGCCACATCCAGTTGCGAAAGATGTTGGACAATTGAACAACAAACTGGTAGAGAGGACTCCACAAATATCCCAAATCTCAATGATCAGGGAGACAAGCCCATCAGCACAAAAAAAAGGCTGAAGCATTTACAACCATCTTCAGCCAAAAGTGCCGAGTGAATGATAAATCTCGGCCTCCTCCTGAGGTCCTCAGCATCATGGATGCCAGTCTTCAGCCAATTTGATTCAGTCCACATGATATCAAGAAACAATTGAAGGCACTGGATATTGCAATGGATCTGGACCCGAACAACATTCCGGAAATAGGACTTGTGCTCCAGAATTAGCTGTGTCTTTAGCCAAGCTGTTCCAGTACATCTACAACACTGGAATCTATACAGCAATGTGGAAAATTGCCCAGTTATTTCCTGTCCACAAACAGGAGGATAAATCCAACCCAGCCAATTACCATCCCATCTGTCTACTCTCGATCATCAAAGTTTGTGGAAGGTGTTGTCGACAGTGCCAGCAAGCAGTAGATGCTCAGCAATAACCCATTCACTGATACACAGTTTGGGCTCTGCTGGTGCACTACAACCTTGCTTCAAACATGGACAAAATATCTGAGCTCAGTGGTGAGGATATAGTGACTGCCCTTAATATCAATGCAGGATTGATCGAGTGTGGCATTAAGGAGCCCTGATGAAATTGAGTTAATGTGAATTGAAGGAAAAGCTCTACACTGGTTGGATTCACAAAGTAAGATGGTTGTGATTATAAGACAATGAGTTGTAGGAGCAGAAGTAGGCCATTCGGCCCATCCAGTTTGCTCTGCCATTCAACGAGAGCATGACTGATCTTAAACGATAATCTCAACTCCATTTTGATGCTTTATCCCCATAACCCTTGATTCCTTTACTGATCATACTGATCTGGGGCTGTTTAGCACAGGGCTAAATCTCTGGCTTTGAAAGCAGACCAAGGCAGGCCAGCAGCATGGTTCAATTCCCGTAACAGCCTCCCCGAACAGGCGCCAGAATGTGGCGACTAGGGGCTTTTCACAGTAACTTCATTTGAAGCCTACTTGTGACAATAAGCGATTTTCATTTCATTTCATTTCATAATAATATATGTTGTGGTTATTGGGAGTCAATCATCTCAGTTCCGGGACATAGCAGCAGGAGTTCCTCAGGGTGGTCTCCATGCCAAACCATCTTTAACTGCTCCATCAATGACTTTTACTTTTCATACAGGTCAGAAATGGGGGTCGTCATTGATGATTGCACAATGTCCAGCAGCATTTGTGACTCATTGGATGCTAAAGCAGTCAGTGTTTTCTGCAACAAGACTTGAACAACATCCAGGTTTGGGCTGATAAGTGGCAAGCAGCGTTAATGTCACACAAATGCTGGACAATCATCATTTGCAGCAATGGAGAATCTAACCATTCCCCTTGACATTCAATGGAATTACCATCACTGAATCCTCCAGGACCAATATCCCTGGGATTACCATAAGACATCGGAGCAGAATTAGGTCACTCAGCCCATCGAGTCTGCTCCACTATTCGATCATGGCTGATATCTTCCTCATCCCCATTCTCCTGCCTTCTCCCCATTATCCATGAGCCCCTTATTAATCAAGAAATCCCCTTATGAATCAAGAACATCAGAGTTGTGCTTGAGGTGCTGTTGCCTTCAGGGCTATAGACCAAGAGCTGGAAGGTGGAATTAAACATAATAATTATTTCTTGGAACATAAGAGCTAGGAGCAGGAGTAGGCAATTTAGCCTCTAAAGCCTGCTCCACCATTCAATATGATCATGGCCTGCCATTCTCCGTAACCATTCAACCCATAACTAATGAAAAATTTGTCTAACTCCTCCTTAAATTTACTCATTGTCCCAGCATCCACCCCACTCTGGGGTAGCGAATTCCACAGAATCACAAACCTTTGGGAGAAGTAGTTTCTCCTCACCTCTGTTTTAAATTTGTTACCACCTATCCTGGGACTATGACCTCTTGTTTTGGAACCATTAAACAGGAACTAAATTGGGATATCCACACAAGTACAGTGGCTACAAGAGTAGGCTGAGGGTGAGAATTCCCTGACTCACTTTGCAGGCCTTTTCAACACCTGCAAAGCACAAGTAAGGACTGTGAGGGACTACTCACCACTTGTCTGGATGAGCGCAGCTCCAACAACACTCAAGAACACTCAACGACACCATCTTCTTATGGCAAAGCAACCCATTTGATTGTCACCCTACTCACCACCTTCAACGTTCACTCCCTCCACCATCGACACACAGTGGGCAGCATCTACATGATGCACTTCGACAACTCACCTAGCTTCCTTCGACAGCACCTTCCAAACCCCATGTACCATCTAGAAGGAAAAGGACAGTTGTCTGCTTTGACGAAGAGACATCCAGACTTGAAACATTAACTCCCTTTTCTCTCCACAGATGCTTTCTGACCTGCTGAGAGTGTCCAGTATTTTCTGAATGGAACGCTACCACCTGTAAGTTGTCCTCCAGGCCACACACTAACCTGACTTGGAAATATATCACCACCATTCCTTCGCTTGCACAGAGTCCAAATCCTATCCTAGCACCATTGTGGGTGTACCAATACTGGATGCAGCAGTTCCAGGAGCCGATTCACCAACATCTTCTCAAGGGCAATTAGGGATGCGCAAGAAATGCTAGCCTAGCCTGTGGCACCCAAACCCCATGAAATAATTTTTAAAAACTGCTTTAATTCCTCATTTTGGAAGTTAATGTTCCATGAGATTTAACACAGACTCCCCGTAAATTATAAAAAAGGGATTCTTTATTCCACTGACATCAAATCTTCATAAACATTAATGGAAAAGCTTAACTCAGAAAATCGAGCAATTTACAATTGACATTTATTTGACTGATACGTGTGATTGTGTGGGGGTTGGGTGCAGATGGGGTGCGGTGATCTTATGAGGAAAGGTTGGACATGCTGGGTCTGTATCCACTAGAGCTTAGAAGATTGAGAGGTGATCTTATTGAAACATAGAAGGTCCTGAGGGAATTGAGAGAGTGGACGCTGTTGCTTTGTGCTGAAACGGTGGTGTTTTTCCTTGTGGGAGAGACGAGACTAGGAAACACAGTTTAAAAGTACCATGATGAGGAGAAATTTCTTGTTTGAGGGTCATGAATCTTTGGAACTCTCTTCTGCTGAGGGTCAGTGGATAATTTTATAGCAGAGGCAGATCGATTCCTGACTAACAAAGGTATTCAGTGGTTATTGGGGGTAGGCAGAATGTGAAGGAGTGGAGGCCATAATCAGATCACCTGACTGAATGGCACAGCAGGCTTGATGGGCTGAATGGCCTATTCCTGCTCCTAATTCCTCTGTTCGTATGTGCATTATTTATTTGCTGCCACAAAGAGAAAAGGTATGGTGGTGCTCACGCTCTGGATTCTTGTAAAACACGACAAGAGGTTTATTAAGGGTGTTGCAAGGTGGTGATCTGCCCTAAGTCAGTGCAAACAATCTGCTGACGTCACTACACATCATGTGAAGCAGAACCAACAAGAATGTATTCCCAGGTACATAAAATCCCTCCCCCTTAACTTCATCAGTGCAACAACAATGATTAACATTCATACAACTGATCTTATGTATTATTCCTAATTGAACACAGGCCCCTGACGTTGTGAGGTAGCAGTGTTAACCACTGTACCGTGCCACCCCACACACAGGAGTGTGTGCTCCGCTCAGCTCAATCTTTCTGTACTCAAAGCACCTTTCACCAGAAGTCAAGAGAGGTGCCATGGAAGCTTGCTACATGCAAGTTTAAACTTATCAGTGTGCAAAAGGGGCTTGCAGGGTGTAACAGCAGTCCAGGAGAGTGAACTCAAATAAATTACTAGGTTTTCTGAGGCACTGCCCCAAATGAGTGCCAGTGGCTCTATGGAGCACCAACCATCTGTCCTTGCTCAGGAAGATAGCATTCACCCTCCCTCCCATCCCTTCCACTCCGCCAGTACCCTTGCAGTTGCTTGTCAGCCAGCCAACCCAAACCGCTGTCACTCATGTTCAGAAGGTGAAGTCTGCTGCTGGACCTATGAGACCCAGATCTACTTGAAGTCATCCTCTAAGGCCATGTGCAACCTATTCCACTGAAAGTTAGCAGCTGACACCTATGCTGAAGTCACTGGGGCAATATTGCATCGGAGCAGGAGGACAGGCAAAGACACATTGAAAACAAGTACTGAGGGAACACACAAGTGATTATTTCACTCTTGTATGCAATATGCAATGATTTAATTTATAAATTTGTTTTGGAACGTTTATTTTATGTTGGCATTTATTTTTGCATTGTCGTCTAACAGGCACTATGATAGTCATAGAGGCGAGTTGGACTGTTGGTGAATGGGGATTTGGGGTTGCAATCACTGGCAGGGGAAAAAGATTTATGAACACCTGCCACACCATCTCCCCGTAGACTTTGGCAACTTTGAACAGCTGTAACAAGCATCAAACAGTTGTCGGATTGAAGCAGCAGCCAGAAGAAATCAACCAGCAGCTAGCCTGTAAATAGCTGATGATCCTGGGGGAGTTATTCCTGCTGCTGAATGTGTGTTCAGCTGTGCAAGGTTAATAACAGGACATTAGAACAGTGCTCCAAAAGTACAGCGCAGTCACCAAATCAGCATTGCACACCAACTGATGTCATGATCTACCTTCTCTGCCATGTCTGGTGACCATTTAATTGCATGCGCAAACACCTTCACCAATATGGCATCTGGTGCAATTCATCCCAAAAGTGTGCACATTCCTCACAGATGTTAGTTTGGACGTTGAATACAAACATATTAATTAAGAGCAGTAGTAGGCCACTTGGCCCCTTGAGCCTGCTCTGCCATTCAAAAAGGTCATGGCTGATTTGATTGTAACTTCTACTCCACATTCCCACCTACCCCGGTAACCCAGATTACCAAGAATCTATTTAGCTCTGTCTTAACAATATTCAAAGGCTCTGTCTCCACTGCCTTTTGAAAAAAAGAGTTTCAAAGACTCACAACCCTTTCGGAGAGAAAAAGTTTCTCCTCATCACAGTTTTAAATGATCGACCCCTCATTTGAAGCAATGCCCTCCAGTTCTAGATTCTCCCACAAGAGGAAACATGCTCCCCGCATCCACCCTGTCAAGACCCCTCCAGACCTTAAAGGTTTGAATCAAGAATGGCACTTATATCGCCCAGAAAATGGGGCATTATCGATCCAAATTTTGCATCACTGCACAAAAGTTCTTAAAGATGTTCAGAAAGTAGATAATGTATAAAAACATGTGGGTTTCATGGGATTATAAATGGAGCAAAGAATATAAATACATACATCATGCTAGACCTTTATAAATCCTTTCAGTTTAAGAGTTTGGCTCACTTCAAGAAAGATGTAAAGGCCTCAGAAATGTTTCAGAGGAGGTTTAACAGGATGTTACCAGGGATGAGGGACTTCATGAATGAGGAGAAATCATGAATTTAAGGATTATTATGGAACAGACAAGGTTAAGAGTTGACTCACTAGAGAGGAAATGATGGTGAAATTATTTGTTTTTGTCATCATTGCAAATGTGAAATTGATGCCATCTCCTAACATCTGCAGTTAAACGCAGAAAACTAGAAGTTTCTCTCAGTGATTTCCTGCTCCCCCTCAGGGTGCACTGTTGATGACTCAAAAACGACAATCTTTAGAAATCAGTTGAACTGGCATAAACTTCCTCTTTTACACTGTAATATTACTGAAAAAATGTCAGAAGGGATCCAATCTTATCCATGAAGTATATCTGGGTTTTTAAGTCAGACCTACTGATGAACAACCTCACTGGCCTAAGAAAACTACGTTTGTACATGTGGAATGGCAGAGTTCAATAGGCGTCCATAGATTTTTCATGTAACATTTTATTCTAACATTTATGATATTTCAGCTTTTACATTAGTCGCATGTATTTTATAATCTTTATTTCACTTTCTATAGAAATTAATAATTGATTGGTAATCAGTACATTTTATCTCTCAGCTTGTTTTCTCTGAGAATTCTACAATGTGATTCCTGTTTACAGAGACTTGACTAACTGACTTGAGCTCTAGGAGGGAATGACCAGAATAGTGCATGGAGATAGGCATATTCCTGTTCTTTCCCTTTGCTGCCAGACTACATTTGACAAAGTTAATGGGCATTAGAAAAGGTATATTGAAAGGCATTATAAGATAGCTGCTGTTTTGAACATGTAATCAGTTGAAATAAGTGAAGGGTGTTTGTTCATGGGATTAGTTTGACTGGGACTTAATGATAAGTAGAGTCCTATTGTCATTCACAATATTTGTGGATATGCAGGAAGACTTGAGTGAAAGCATCCTGAAGTTCAATAATGATATAAAGTTATATGCAGTGGTTAATAATGTACAACACTTTTAAACAAGTTAGGTGAATGGACCCATGTGTGATAGATTTATTAAGATGAACAAGTCAAGAATGAAATTTGGACTCATCGCTGCTGTTTTTTATAAAGATAAACATGCAGTGTGAAGAGGCCATAGGAAAATAAAGTAATTTTTTAGGTTGTATTGCATGAGCAGTACAAAGATTGCTTTGTTCAACAAAAAAAGGCTCCGGTTTCTTTACGTTGGGCATGATTTAACACGCAAAAAACAGAGTTCCATTTTGGACGCTAAAAGCGGAGTGTTCCTCGCCGCCTGAAGAAATGAGAACAACCCCACTAGCTTCCCCACCACAGCCTCCGGACCCTCCCACTTCCCCAACTTACCTCTTAGGGGATCCTCGAGCTCCCTCAGCTCACCCCACCTCTTAAGGACAGGACATCCCCATGCCCGATCCATGGCATGGGCAATCTGGCACCTGGGCACCTTGACTTAGTCTCACTCCAATGTGCAGTTTGCCGAGGTGCCTGAGGCTTTGGGATTCATCCCCTTCGCCTTGAAGACCTCGGGCGAGCGCTGTTCAGCACTTGTCCCCACAAACAGGGACCAGACAGAATGGCAATGCGGGGTCTCCCAGGGGATCAGAGGCTCCTAGCTGAATGCCCTTTGGAAAGGGTGGTGCCCTGGCGCTGATGGTATCAACTGGGCACCCTAGCAGTGCCAGCCTGACACCTTAGCCTTGTCACCTGTACACTGGGGAGTTCCGGTGAGTGGAGCTCCCCAGTGTACAAAACGGGGCAATGTGCAGCCTCGGCCGTGCATTCCCTGCTGAGGACCCTTTTACACTGCAAGTCGTATTGTAGAGCTATGTGTTTCTTGGAGCTGCGAGCACCGGGAAACATGTGGCTAAACACACTCGCTATTCGAACTGGTTCCCAATTAATTGAATCGCGCCTAGTGCCTCAAATGTGGTATTTTGAGAAGGATTCCTGCTGCCCTACTAAAGGCAAAAACCTGCAGAAAATGTTGGTGGGGGAGGGAATCAAAGAAGAGAATCAGATCAGTGGGACCCTAACAAGTGCAGAGGATCAGAGGGATCTTGCTGTGCATGTCAATAGATCCCTGAAGACCGCAGGAGTGGTAGATAAGGCGGTTCAGAAGGCATATGGAATACTTGCTTTTATTAGCCAAGGCATACGCCAAGGCATAGAATAAGAGCAGGGAAGTTATGATGGCGCTTTATAAAATGCTTGTTAGGCCACAGCTGGTGTATTGTGTGCAGTTCTGGTAGCCACACTATAGGAAGGAAGTGATTGCACTGGAGAGGAGATTCACCAGGATGATGCCTGGGCTGGAGCGTTTCAGCTATAAAGAGAGACTAGATAGGCTGGGACAGTTTTCCTTGGAGTGAGGGGGGCCCGGATTGAGGGGCATAGATAGGATTGATAGGAAGGAACTTTTGCCCTTTAGCAGAGGGGTCAATAACCAGGGGGCATCGATTTAAGGGAAGGGGCAGGTGATTTAGAGGAATGTGAGGGAAAACGTTTTCAAGCAGAGGGTGGTTGGAATCTGGAACTCACTGCCTGAAAGGGTGGTAGAGGCAGGAACCTTCACAATATTTAACAAATATTCAGATGAGTACTCAGTGCACAGCATACAAGGTTACGGGCTAAGTGCTGGAAAATGGGGTTAGAGTTGTTAGAGGTGAAAATATTCACACGAAGGCCTGAGTATAAGTAAAAAAAAGCAGTTTATTATGTCAGAATTCTGGGAGAGGAGGTCTCAGACTCTGCAGCCTTTGACAGCACCTTCTCTCACTTGAGCTAAAGCTCATACAGGTTAATATACAGATTCAAGGGGCGGAATTAGTTTGTATTCTCATTTACATACAATCAATCAACTATATTCGCGTCACACTTATTACATGCAGTCGATCAATTTTCCTAGCATCCAACTTATCACATATATGGTTAAAGTGGGTGTTGTCTTACCCGCCCCTAACTTCATACAGAAGTCATTCAAAACTAACAATGATGTGCCCTGTCTACAGCTGTAGACCTTGAGCTGTCAAGGATACATTGCATGTCTTGTTCTGTGAAGCTGTTATCAGCGGCTGTTGGGACACTCTCTATACATACCCACGCTTGGGTCTCATGAGACAGTTTACAGGGAATGTGGCTTGTTCAGCCATTTTATATCACAAAATAGCTAACAGCCATTTTGTGTCTTTTCTGATATTAACAGCATTGTGTATACACTATCTATTTCTACAAATTGCCTCTTCTAAACAGGCATCAAAGCCAATGAGTACCTTTTGTTTCATCAGAACTATTCAAAAGTAATACAGGAGCACAAATGTAGTTACAGGGCCACGTTAATTTATATCATAGTCCAGTATCACAAAATGCCCTCCAACAGAGTAGAGATACATGCTTGCGGACATTGGAACCTGGTTAGCAGGTTTTGATGGGCCAACAAGGCGAGCATGTGGGGGGGGAGAGGATCGATACTGGGTGAGGTTTTTTCGAGGGGAAGTGGAGGGGGAGATTCTGGGAGGGGAGGAGGGCTTTCGATGTTAATAATGGATAGGGATGGGTCAGGCTCATGGGGCAGGGCCCGGTGGTATGATGATGGTGGATAAGAAGGGGGGGGGGGGTGTTGATTACCTCGTTAATATGGGGAGGGAAGGTGGCCAGAATTAGAAAGGTGCTACTACAGACAGAAAGGCAGGCAGGAGGTTTGGGTCTTCCGAACCTGTTGTATTATTACTGGGTTCGAATGTGGAGAAGGTACGGGGCTGGTGTTGCCAATTGGCACCGGATATGCCAATAATGTTGCTCTTTTTAATGAGTGGAATACTATCCCACCAATCGGCACCAATAATGTTGCCGAATTAACTAGATATGGCAGTTATTAATGATAATGATGCTTTTCAGAGACACCATGATACCACCACAAGGCTTTACCGGATATCGATCAAAGACCAAACAACCAGTTAGCCAGTTCAAGTTCAAAGATAGTTTATTTACACACAAGGATTACTTCGACATGCAACATAAAACACTACAAGTTAAACTACACCTAACAACTACAATAATCTATACTTAACTTCAGGACAACTGGATCTATGCAGATGAACAAGGCCTTTGTTCGGATCTTGCGTGGCTGGGTAGAAGAAGTGGCTTAGTTTCTGTTGGGCTCATCCGTCTGGTAGCAATCATTGGTCTTAAACTTGTCTGTCTGGTCGTTATGCTGCACTTGGGTTGGCATAGGCCGGATCCAAGAAAGACAGAAATCATGGCTGCATTGTCTTTTAACTGGCTTAAGTTTTCCCGCCCCTTTTGTGGGCAGTTTCTGGGTCACTATCAATCAATTCCTCAGGGCTCCACCCTCTGATTGGTCACATCCAATCAGGGGCTGCCACATCACTTTTGGGGTGGGCATCAGTGGCCAATCCTGGGTGGGCTCCGAGCAGGACCTCGGTGCCGCCTAGTCTGGAAGATGATGCGATGGACCTGATGGTCCCATTGTTATTTTAATCGCTTTGAATGGCCCATTTGCAGGTGTGAATTCCTGCATACATCTGGGCTGCCGTTTGCAAAGATACAAGCTACAGCTTGTCTATATCCCAAACTTGGCCATAATTCCCATCATTCTTTGCAGGTGGCCATCTCAAATGGCTACATCCTGTCCTCTTGATCCTGAAAGCGAAGCGTGGTGGATCACACTGTTGATCCCTTATCATCCTTGGTGTGCCGGTCACCTTTGGTCAAGGACAGGTTCTATGTTTTATTAATACATCATACATTCATAATCGCTAAGGGGTCACTATAAAACATTCAACTATTACACATTTAACTTATTCGCACAAAGGAATATCTAACTATCGCTATCTAAGCTACTCTCATGCTGCTAGCAAATATAAAAAGGAACTTATGTGCAATACAAAATTTTTAAACCAACGGCAGCATCACATTTTTACTTAACTGATCAACGTTACAGAGGTGTACAATCTTTATTTTTATTGGTGGTTACATTCTTTGTTGGGTTGGGTGAATTCCGAAGAAGGGGGCTGGGAGTGTATATATCGGGGAGCGGGAGGCTCTTTTTTGCCATTTGCGGAGTCTAAGTGTCTGGATGACACTGCAGATTATCGCTATCATCAGAAGGGCCTCTACTATATATGAATGGGAATACCATTTAACAATGTTTTCGCACCAAGTGGGGGTATCTGTGTTTATCTCTATGTGTGGCGTGGTGTCCGGGCTAGGGGTATCATGTTGTGTGGTCATGTTCGGGGCTGGTGTGGTGTAAGGTACAGAGGCTTGTAACGCGCGCAGTTGTAGGAGTCCAGCGATTATCAGAATGTAGGTCATCAGTCCTCTCTTCTTCTTGTCTTCTGTTCTTCCTTCTTCGTATATTCCTGGGGGTGCAAGCATAATATCTGTTATTATCGTTGGTTAACATCGTGTTTTGTTTGTCTTTCTCTCCTTAACTTCAATTACCCATTAGAATCGTCACCTTATGTGACTACCTCATTTTTTTTTTTGAAATACCATTTTGGAGAGACGAGAAATGCAAATTTTTAAAGTACAGAGACTCTCGCAGCTTGTGGTCGATGCTTGGAGTAGGCGGACAATTTATTCGACCAGTCTTTCTTAAATCACAACCATGGGAGGTTGAGGCTCATCTTAACCAGCCGAATTTTAGGGCGGCCGGTTTTATAAAGTTTAATCCGAATCGTCATGTCTTACCAATCTACAAAAGTTGTTGCGGTGCCAAAGAGGGGTTCGCTTGTCGTGAGGGGCGGTGGCAGCAAAGGGCAAATTACTGTTGTCGGGCAGTGGCGGTGGCTCTGGCTGTGGAAGTGGATATAGGGGGCCAAACATATCCTGGTCATGGTACCAGGGGCTGGAGTGACTGGAGCCGGGGAGGTTGTACCAGTGGTCAGTGATCGTGGTCAATTCGGGGAAGCTGGCGCTATCGTCTGAATCAAGCTCAAGGTGGAAAGTTGTACTTGTGGGCAGAGACGAGGTCGGGTCTGTGGGCATGGACATGCTGTCAGGGCTGGGAGAGGGTTGGACTAGGTTGTCAATGGGCGGGGTGGAATCGTCTGCTATTGCCAGGGAGATGTGGTGGGAGTGGCTACATTGGGTTCCATAGACTTTGAGTTGGTTGATGTGGAACCAACCAGTTTTACCATTGGGGTACGTTATCTTGTACACAGGGGGGCTCATTTTGTCCGAAATTGAGTAGGGTGCTGCAAATTTAGTGGAGAGGAATGAACTGGAATTGTACTTGCTGACTGACTGTATACTCTACGGGGTGGACTGTTTTATCAAAGCAGGCCTTACTCTGCTTTTTCCTAGCGCCTAGTCAGACAGCTGCAGCGAGCTGTGCTGCTTTAATATTTTCCGTGACTTGTTGGACTGCTTTTTCATGGGTGAGGGCAGTAACTGTGGGGCTTGCCAAATTGAGACCTAATAAATATTCAGTTCCTTTCATGGGCCGTCCGGTCATGAGAGTGTGGGGGGGTGAAACCTGTGGAACTGGATACTGTGTTCCTAATAAACATAAAGGCGAATGGGAGGACTGTGTCCCATGTGGTGTTATGCTGTTGCACCATTTTTCTAATGGTCGCTTTCAAGGTGCGATTCATTCGTTCAACAATGCCGCTGGATTGGGGGTGATACGCTATGTGAAATTTTTGCTTGATTCCAAAAATCGTTAGGACATTTTGCATGACTTTACCGGTGAAATGGGAACCTTTGTCTGACTCAATGCTGCGGGGAAGACCCCAGCATGTAAATATCTGTTGGGTCAAAATCTTAGCTGTGGTTTTCGCTGTGTTCGTCCAGGAGGGAAATGCTTCTATCCATTTTGTAAAGGTGTTGATTACTACTAATACATATTTAAAACTGTTTCTGCAGGGGGGGATGGGACCAATGTAGTCGAGCTGTAAATTTGTCCAAGGGCCATTAACAGGTCGAGTGTGTCTCAATTGTCCTTTCTTGGAGTACCTTTCAGGATTGTTCTGTGCACAGATTAAACAATTCTCAACACTAATGCGTGACGTCTGCTTTTAAATTGGGCCACCAGCACAAAGGTCTTAAATGGGCAATGGTATTGTCTATCCCCTGATGACCGTGTCCGTCATGAAACTGGCAAATTATCTGGTTTCTGTCCTGGGTGGAAACCACATAAATTCCATTTCTCAAAACTATACCATCCTGTACTGTCAGTGAGTCCTTGAATTTGTCGTAAGGGGCTGGGAAATTACCGTCTAAAACTTGCTTAAGAGTGTCGTCTGCCTTTTGGCCCTGGGCTAAATCTTCGATATTGGTCTGTGAAGCCTGGACTGCGTGTATCGGTTCACTTTCGGGGGGTTGCCAAAAGTGACCGTGTCGTGATCCTGACTTAGCTAAGGCATCTGCCTTTACGTTACCGAGTGGGGAGGAACGATGATGACTTTTCACTTTGATTATGCCATATGTGGGGTATTTTGCTGTCTTAAGGCTATGCTTCAACAATGGGGCTGAGGGTAGGGGTTTACCATCAGTGGATACGAATCCTCGAGATTCCCACAGGGGCAGCAATTCTGTCAAACTATTGCAGACATATAAACTGTCCGAATGTATGTCCGCTGGGGTCGGAAGGAATCTGGGTGCTGCACTACATATGCTATAGCTGCTAATTTGGCTGCTTGTGATCCTAGGTGGTCGGGCAATTTTAAAGATATTTCCTCCAATGCGCGTCCCTGTGCGTCTTCCACATAAATTCCACAACCAGTTATTCTCTTTCCATTTTCAATGGTGAAGGAACTGTCTACATGAATTTTTAAAGCATTGTCCGTGGTCTGGGGATTCGGTGTTCTGACGCCTGCTCGTGTGTGTAGTGACTTCGGAATAAAGGGTCCTGTGTGGTGTTTGGCTGCAATGATCTGGCACTCATGTGAGGTTCCTGCATACTGGAGGTTGTCTGCTAAAAATGTGTGGGTCTTTGTATGTTTAACTGTAATGTCCCTTCCTTGTAACAACAGTGTCCAGCGAGCTGCTCTAATGTGGCTGACTGAACCGTCCTTTAACCTACCATCGAACAATACCTGCGTTGGGGTGTGCTCGGTTAAAATCGTGACTGGGTTAAGGCCTGTGATTTATGCAAAATACTGCACTGCCCAAAAGACTGCAAGCAAGTGCCATTTGCAGGCTGAAAATCCTTGCTCTACGGGATCCAAAATTCATGAGGCATAGGCTATGGGTCCTAATCGGTCATGTCTCTCCTGTAGGAGTACTGCTGATAGGGTTCGGTCGGTGGTCGCTACTTCCATGGCGTAGGGAGAGTGTGGGTCTGGAACTTGCAAAGCGAGGGCTGTGTCTAGAGCGCGTTTTAATTCATCGATGGCGTCTGTGTGCTGAGGAAGCCATTCCCATGGGGCGTTCTATTTAAGGAGCTCTGAGAGTGGGGCTGCTTTTGTGGCAAAACCATCTATATTGTTCCTACAATATCCACTAATCCTAAGAATGACCGGAGTGCAGTGACATTGTGGGGCAGGGGAAATTTAACTATTGACTCAATTCGTTTGTGTTCAATCTCTCTCTTCCCGTGTGATAATGGTGTCTAAATAAAGGACCTTTTCTTTTAGGATTTGGGCTTTCTTTGGGTTAACCTTGCATCCAATTGATTGTAAGAGACCTAGTAATTCTGAAAGAAGCTTACCATGCACTTCTTTTGTGTCCATCTGTAGGAGTAAGTCGTCCACATACTGAATAAGGCATTCGGGGCGGGAAAATTTGGAAAGTCCGTTGGCCAATTGTTGGTGAAAAATGGAGGGGGAGTTGCGGGAACCTTGCGGGAGGCATATCCACGTATACTGCTGCCCTTGAAATGTGAACGCGAACCTGTATTGACAGGCCTTATCCAAGGGAATGGACCAGAAGCCATTGCTAATGTCCAGCACTGTAAAGTACTTTGCTTGTACTCCCTGCTTGAGCATGGTTTCGGGACTCGTGGCAATGGTGGGGGCTGCTAATGGGGTGACCTTGTTGAACTCTCGGTAGTCAATGGTTAATCTCCATGAACTGTTGGGTTTCTTTACGGGCCAAATTGGGGCATTGCTTGTTGAGGCTATGGGCCAAATTACTCCTTTATCTAGCAAGCTATTGATGACTTTTGAGATCTCACCCTCGGCTTGCTGTGGGAAACCGTATTGCTTCTGGGGCTTGGGATCGGGACCTGAAATTGTGACTATGCCTGGGATCTTCCCACAATCGTGTTTGTGTTGGGCGAAGGGAGCTTTATGTTTTCTGAGGACCTCTCTAATTGTCTGGTCTGTACTAATTGTTTGCGGATCAAACCAATAGTCTCTTACTGAGCAAATCCTATGTTCGTAATCGCCTACTGTGAGCGTAGCGGGGGCTCTCGCTGTTTTGGCCATTTTCCATACACACCTATTCACGGGGTCAAACGAAAGGTTGTGGGAGCTCATAAAGTCGATTCCTAGAATGTGCTCGGCTGTTTGGGGCAAGTCGACTAAAACAACGGGGTGCCTGGTTCCTATCTGAATATCTACGAGGCCTATCCTGTAAATCCACTAAGGGTGATGGTATCTGTGGTGGGCCATTTGTCACGCTGAAACATTGTGGAGGAGTTTAAATTGGTGCGGGACCCTCCTGTGTCCCAAAGGAACTCTACTGGATGACCCCGGTCTGTGCCGATGACTACTGGTCTGCCTGATTTGTCCCAGAGTGTGTCGCAGACCCAAGTTGGGGAGTCCGAACACCGTCAATCTGTGGTGTTGATTACTGCATTATCTGCTAATGCTATGTAAGGGCCTAACATTGTTCCTAGGTGGGGCTTTCGATTGCTGGTGCTGTTGCTGGTTCGGGGGGTTTTGTCTGCATTCGTGGGCGTAATGTCCCATGTGTCCACAATTATAGCAACCTCGTGGTGCCTGTGCTCTGGGGTGCTGTCCTTCATGTCCCTCATTTACTCATCCTAGGTCCTGATTAGTCCTGACTGGGTGCATATTCGCCTCTGCCTTTTCCTGATCTGCCTTCCTATGTCGGGATTGTTCCCAAGCTCTGGAGAGTCACTTTAAATCCCAAACTTCATTATGTCTGGCGTCTGCGGGGTCGTAATTTACACAATTTACTGCTTCTGTGGCGTGGGAGATTAAAGTGCAGGCCCATTTAGACTTCCGGTTGCGGCTATGCTGAGCTAAGTCGCACGTTCGGCAGCTCCCGCCAGAAACAGACTTTTGGGCTCTTTTGAGGGGCCCCAGCGGCATTTGTTCGACGGTTCCCAGTGTGGGAAGGTGACAGTACGATTTCCCCGGCACTGTATGAATTGGACCAGGAGTGGAGCGGTGAAAAAAGTAATTCTGGTGCAGCGAAAAGTGCGGGGGAGGAAAGCCAAGATGGCGGCAGGTGGAGACCAGGCAGCGTGGGCGCAGTGGGCGCAAGAGCAGCAGGAGTTTCTCAAGCGCTGCTTCACGGAATTGAAAGCAGAGCTGCTGGAGCCGATGAAGGCTTCGATCGACAAGCTGGTCGAGAGCCAGAAGGCCCAAGGGGCGGCGATCCGGGAGGTGCGGCAGAAGGCCTCGGAGAATAAGGACGAGATATTGGGCCTGGCGGTGAAGGTGGAGGCGCAGCATAAGAAATGGCAGGAGAAGTTCGAGGACATGGAGAATCGGTCGAGGAGGAAGAATCTGCGGATTCTGGGTCTCCCGGAGGGAGTTGAGGGGTGGGATGTTGGAGCATACGTGGTCACGATGCTGAACACGTTGATGGGCACGGGTGCCTTCCCGAGGCCCCTGGAGCTGGATGGGGCCCACCGAGTCCTGGCGAGGAGGCCCAAGCCCAACGAGCCGCCGCGGGCGGTTTTGGTGCGGTTCCACCGCTTGGTGGACAGGGATTGTGTCCTAAGATGAGCGAAAAAGGAGCAGAGCAGCAGGTGGGAGAATGCAGAGGTCCGTATATACCAGGACTGGAGTGCGGAGGTGGCCAAGGAGAGGGCTGGGTACAATCGGGCTAAGGCGGTTCTGCATCGGAAGGGGGTGAAATTCGGGATGCTGCAGCCGGCTTGACTGTGGGTCATGTTTAAGGACCAGCACCATTTCTTTGAGACGCCGGAAGAGGACCTTTATTCAGGCCGAAAAGTTGGACACAGACTGAGGGTCAGTTGTGAAGGGAGGTCGCGGGGGGCTACTGTGGTTACTGTGCTTTGGGGGATGTTCTGTTCTGTTCTGTATTGTTTCCTTCGGTGCTGGGTGGGGTAGGGTGAATTGGTTCGAAGGGGGGGGGTTTGTGAGAGTGTGGGCGTTGGTGGTTGGAAGGACGGGGCCCCGTTTGGGGGAAGGGAGATGGGAGGCCCGAGATGGGGGAGCTGGGATTAGGCTGCAAAAAGGAGATGCGCCAGAGAGGGCGGTGCAGGTCTGATGGAAAGCGCAGGCTTTTCCCGTGCTAGGGAAGGGGGCAGTGCCGGGGGGGAAGGGCGGTGTTAGAGAGGAGCGCCCGCTGATGGACAGGAGGGGCGGGGGGGGGAGACTACCACACTGGGGGGTCGATGGAGTGGCGGGAGTGGCCGGGGTCAGCAGGAGTCAGCTGACTTATGGGAGTCCTATGGGGGAGCAATGCAGCTAGGGGGGGACCTAGCTGGAGGGGGGGAACTGGGTTGCTGCTGCATTGGCCAAAGGTGAGCTGGAGCTCGGAGAGAGATTTGGGGCGGGGTTCTGCCGCTGGGGGGAATGGAGAGTGCGGGAGGCGCGGGCACGTGGCTGGCCTAGAAAAGGGGATGGCTAATCGGCCGGAGGGGGGGGGGGGGGGGGTGGGGGAGGCCCCTGATCCGGCTGATAACTTGGAATGTGAGAGGCCTGAACGGGCCAGTCAAGAGGGCCCGTGTGTTCGCGCACCTGGAGGGACTGAAGGCATATGTGGTTATGCTCCAAGAGATGCATTTGAGGGTGGCAGATCAGGTTAGGCTGAGAAAGGGATGGGTAGGGCAGGTTTTCCACTCGGGGTTGGACGCAAGGAATCGAGGGGTGGCGATTTTGGTGGGGAAGCGGGTGTCGTTTGAGGCGCTGAACATCGTGGCAGACAATGGAGGTAGGTATGTGATGGTGAGTGGTAAGCTGCAGGGGGTGCGGGTGGTATTAGTGAATGTATATGCCCCGAATTGGGACGATGCCGGATTTATGGGCGCATGTTGGGCCGGATGCCGGACCTGGAGGCAGGGAGCTTGATAATGGGGGGGGCCTTCAACACGGTACTGGATCCAGCATTGGACCGCTCCAGGTCCAGGACGGGTAAGAGGCCGGCGGCGGCCAAGGTGCTGAGTGGGTTTATGGACCAGATGGGAGGAGTGGACCCATGGAGGTGTGTCAGGCCGGGTGCCAGGGAATTTTCTTTTTTTTCCCACGTCCATAAAGTCTACTCCCGGATAGACTTCTTCATTATGAGCAGGGCACTAATTCCGAAGGTGGAGGGCACGGAGTATTCGGCCATAGCCATCTCAGACCATGCCCCGCATTGGGTGGAGCTGGAGCTAGGGGAGGAGAGGGACCACGCCCGCTGTGGCACCTGGATGTGGGCTTGCTGGCGGATGAGGAGGTGAGCGGGCAGATCCGGGGGTGCATTGAAAGCTATCTAGAGGCTAACGATAATGGGGAGGTACAGGTGGGGGTGGTCTGGGAGGCGCTGAAGGCGGTGATTAGGGGAGAGCTAATCTCCACTAGGGCCCACAGGGAGAAGAAGGAGAGGAGAGAGAGGGAGAGATTGGTGGGGGAGATTTTAAGGGTGGATAGGAGGTGTGCAGAGGTCCCCGAGGAGGGACTACTCAAGGAGCAACGAAGCCTCCAGGCTGAGTTCGACCTGTTGACCACCAAGAAGGCAGAGGTGCAGTGGAGGAAAGCGCAAGGGGCGGTGTATGAGTACGGGGAGAAGGCTAGCCGGATGTTGGCACACCAGCTTCGGAAGCGGGAGGCAGCGAGGGAGATTGGGGGAGTTAGGGATAAATGGGGGAACACGGTGCGGAGTGCGGTGGGAATAAATGGGGTATTTAGAGACTTTTATGAGGGGCTGTATAGGTTTGAGCCCCCGACGGAGGAAGGGGGATGCGTCGATTTCTGGATCGACTGAGGTTACCGAGGGTGGAGGAAGAGCAGGTGGCTGGGCTTGGGGCACTGGTAGGGCTGGAGGAGCTGACTAAGGGGCTGGGGAGTATGCAGGCGGGGAAGGCACCGGGGCCAGATGAATTCCCGGTGGAATTTTACCGGACGTACATGGACCTGCTGGGCCCTCTATTAGTGAGGACTTTCAATGAGGCGAGGGAGGGGGTGTGTGGTGTCCTACCCCCGACGATGTCCAGGGCGCTGATCTCACTGATCTTGAAGCGGGACAAGGACCCATTACAGTGTGGGTCGTATCGGCCAATCACTCTCCTCAACGTGGACGCGAAGCTGTTAACGAAGGTGTTGGCTACCAGAATTGAGGACTGTGTCCCGGGGGTGATTCACGAGGACCAGACGGGTTTTGTTAAGGGAAGGCAGCTGAATACCAATGTGCGGAGGCTCCTTACTGTAATCATGATGCTTACAGTGGAGGGGGAGGCGGAGATAGTGGCGGCGATGGACGTAGAGAAGGCCTTCGAGAGGGTGGAGTGGGGATACCTTTGGGAAGTGTTGAGGAGGTTTGGGTTCGGGGAGGGGTTCATTAGTTGGGTTAGGCTACTTTACTAAGCCCCGGTGGCGAGTGTGGCCACGAATCGGAGGAGGTCGGAATACTTTCGGCTGTACCGGGGAACGAGTTTCGGCTGTACCGGGGAATGAGGCAGGGGTGCCCCCTATCTCCCTTGCCATTTGCATAGGCAATTGAGCCTTTGGCTGTGGCTCTCAGGGAGTCCAGGAACTGGAGGGGGCTGGTCTGGGGGGGGAAGGAACACCGGGTTTCGTTGTATGCCGATGACCTGTTACTGTATGTGGCGGACCCAGTGGGGGGGATGCCAGAGGTGATGCGGATCCTCAGGGAGTTTGGGACTTTTCCGGGTATAAGTTCAACGTGGGGAAGAGTGATCTCTTCGTGGTACACCCAAGGGACCAGGGAAGGGGGATAGACGAGCTTCCACTGAAGAGGGCGGAAAGGAGTTTTCGGTATCTGGGGATCCAGGTGGCCAGGAGCTGGGGGGCCCTACACAAGCTCAACTTGACGCGAATGGTGGAGCAGATGGAGGAGGAGTTTAAAAGGTGGGATATGCTGCCACTCTCCTTGACGGGTAGGGTACAGTCGGTGAAGATGACAGTGCTCCCGAGGTTACTTTTTATATTCCAGTGCCTCCCCATCCTGATCCCTAAGGCCTTTTTTAAGCGGATCAGTAGGAGCATCATGGGATTCGTGTGGGCGAAAAAGACCCCGAGGGTGAGAAGGATGTTTCTGGAGCGTAGTAGGGACAGAGGAGGGTTAGCGTTGCCTAATCTGTGTGGGTATTACTGGGCTGCCAATGTGGCGATGATATGCAAGTTGGTAATGGAGGGGGAGGGGGCGGCGTGGAAGAGCCTGGAGATGGCGTCCTGTGTGGGCACGAGTCTGGGAGCGCTGGTGACAGCACCGCTGCCGCTCCCGCCGACTAGGTACACCACGAGTCCGGTGGTGGCGGCGACTTTGAAAATTTGGGGGCAGCGGAGGCGCCACAGGGGTGAGATAGAGGCTTCGGTTTGGTCCCTGACCCAGGAGAACCACCGGTTCATCTCGGGGAGAATGAATGGTGGGTTCCTGAGCTGGCACAGGGCAGGAATTAGAAGGATGGGGGATCTGTTTTTAGATGGGACGTTTGCGAGCCTTGGGGCGCTGGAGGAAAAATTCGGGCTTCCCCCCCGGAAATGCCTTCAGGTACATGCAAGTAAGGGCGTTTGTAAGACGGCAGGTGAGGGCGTTGCCGCTGCCTCCAGCACTCAGGATCCAGGATAGGGTGCTCTCGGGGGGGTGGGTTGGAGAGGGCAGGGTCTCGGCGATCTACCAGGAGATGCAGGAGGAGGAGGAGACCTCGGTGGAGAAGCTAAAGGGTAAATGGGAGGAGGAGCTTGGGGAGGAGATAGACGAGGGTACGTGGGCGGACGCCCTGGGTAGGGTTAATTCTTCCTCCTCTTGCGCCAGGCTTAGCCTGATACAATTTAAGGTTCTTCACAGAGCGCATATGACAGAGGCAAGGCTGAGCAGGTTCTTTGGGGTGGAAGACAGGTGTGGGAGGTGCTCGGGGAGCCAGCAAATCATACCCATATGTTCTGGGCGTGCCCGGCGCTGGATGGGTTCTGGAGGGGTATTGCGAGGGTGATGTCTAAGGTGATGAACACCCAGGTTAAGCCGAGCTGGGGGTTAGCACTATTTGGGGTATCGGACGAGCCGGGATTGCAGGAGGCAAAAGAGGCCGGTATTCTGGCCTTTGCATCCCTGGTAGCCCGGCGGAGGATTCTGCTACAGTGGAAGGATGCGAGGCCCCCGAGTGTGGAAGCCTGGATCAGCGACATGGCAGGGTTCATTAAACTGTAGAGGGTAAAATTTGCCTTGAGAGGGTCTGTGCAAGGGTTCTTCAGGCGGTGGCAACCGTTCCTAGACTTTTTAGCGGGGCGTTAGGAGGTGGTCAGCAGCAGCAGCAACCCAGAAGGGGGGGGGGGAGGGGGGAGGGTGTACTTTGTGTTTTCGACTGTGTTTATTATTGCTTAATGGGGGGTTTGTATATTGGGGGAATTCGTGATGTAGCTGTAAGATGTTTATTTATGTGTTCTTTGTTTTTCTTTTTTCTGTAAGGAATTCTGTAATTTTTGTTGAAAATGTGTAAAAATTTGAATTAAAATATTTCTAAAAAAAAAAGTGCAAGCCCATTTAGTTGTGTCGTAGTCATTTAAGTGTGCACGGTTCAAATCCCCAAATACTGCTTTAAAATGGATCCAAAGGCGACCTACAAATGCAGTCGGATGCTCTCCCTTCTTTTGCCTACAACGGTTCAAACCAAGGAGTCTCCCTTGTTGTACCCAATCGCATCTAAAATAGCCGTTTTAATTTCTTGTAGGCTTCCTCCTCCTACATTCTGGGGTTCTGGTAAAGCTGAGCTAACGGATGGGTCAAGGCTAATGACTATAAGCTTAACTTCCTCCGGTTCGTCTTGACCGTACATAACCGTTTGCTGTCGTACTCTCTCAAAGAAATTATGTGGATCTGCGGTGGGTTTGAATGGTTCAATTTTGGCCCAGGCATCTCTCAATTGGGTGATGGATAATGGGGTGGTGTAAACGCAATCGGGCTCCTCCCAATCCGATGACTTGCGCTGTATGGTGACCGGATTCATGGGGGTGTGCTGCCTGTGCAGTCGGTGGTGCGGGTGCTTTCCTTTTCGGGGCCTGGGGGGCTCTATTGTGATTTTTGGTATTCTCCACATATCTATGGGCGGTTTCATTTAGTTCTTGCCAATTGGGGCCATTCTCCTCATCTAAATCTTGTCCAAAGGTATCTCTGAATCCGTTTTGCACTGACAGCAGTGACTGCAACTTCTCTATTTGTCGTCTACATTTCGTGTGATCTACTGTGCTCTGTAGTGGAGCTATGGAGCGCTCGTAAAGCTGCCTTTAAATCTGCGCATTGTCTTGTTAACGGTGCTACCTGCTGTTCTGTCTCTTCTCGAACCAAAATTGCGCGGTGTGTATCTTGGTAGGCTTTATCGTACTGTGTCTGAAAGCTGCTAAGATGAACTAAACAAGATTGGTGTGCACGTTTCACATCAGCCATCTCTTTATCTTTAGCTGCCAACTGATCCCGGAGTTGCTCATTAATCTTTTCACATTCACTATAGTTTCCCTCATTCTTCTCCTCTTTCTCAACTAGCTGTCTGCGGAGCGTCCTCACGACCTCCTCTGTGCCTCGCAACTGTGCCAAACAGGACACTATTGCCATCGGCTTACGAACTTTCGCTGCATTTTTCTTATGCACCTCGGTTAGGTTGTCCCATCAGTTTTGTCCTATGCTTCCTGGACCTGACTCATCATTCGGACCAAAGGGGCCATCCTTTTCACTTCAAATACTTCCTCAATTCCTCTTCCCATATGGGGCACTGCTCTGCTGTTGGTCGCTGCGACCTCGGGTTCCTGTGGGTTCATTAGGCGTTCCATCGCTTTTGTGGCCATTGCTACTATTATCTCTGTCTTCCTACCGTTAATCTCTGTTTTCCTACCTCTGAGTTCTCTTTGCTCTGCTTCTAACTTCTCGTATCCTACCATCAATTTGGGACAGGGGGAATAATGAGGTGATTCAAACAGCGGGTATGGCCCAGGCTATTTTCCAGTTCACAATACTCCCGATAGTTTTACGCAAAATCTAACCTTATATCCCTGTTAGTACGTATGCAGGTTAATACACACTTCCGAATCTTGGAGTTTTGATCGATACGGGCCTTACACTTGTGGTTTCTTTCACTTTTCCTCAATTGGATTTCTAATGCAAAGTTTTGTGGGTTCTCTCGGAGTGACAAAATCACTTCTAGGTCGAGTCCCGTCAGATGTCGGCAGTAATGTTGCCAATCTGCACCGGAGTTGCCAATAATGTTACTCTTTTTAATGAGTGGAATATTATCCCACCAATCGGCACCAATAATGTTGCCGAATTAACTAGATATGGCAGTTATTAATGATAATGATGCTTTTCAGAGTCGCCAGGTATCAAATGATACCACCAGATGGCTTTGCCGGATATCGATCAAAGACCAAACAACCAGTTAGTCAGTTCAAGTTCAAAGATAGTTTATTTACACACAAGGATTACTTCGACATGCAACATAAAACACTACAAGTTAAACTACACCTAATAACTACAATAACCTATACTTAACTTCAGGGCAACTGGATCTGTGCAGATGAACAAGGCCTTTGTTCGGATCTTGCGTGGCTGGGTAGAAGAAGTGGCTTCGTTTCTGTTGGGCTCATCCGTCTGGTAGCGATCGTTGGTCTTGAACTTGTCTGTCTGGTCGTTATGCTGCACTTGGGTTGGCATAGGCCGGATCCAAGAAAGACAGAAATCATGGCTGCATTGTCTTTTAACTGGCTTGGGTTTTCCTCTCCCCTTTTGTGGACAGTTTCTGGGTCACTGTCAATCAATACCTCAGGGCTCCACCCCTTGATTGGCCACAACGCTTTTGAAGTGGGCATCAGTGGCCAATCCTGGGAGGACTCCAAGCAGGACCTCGGTACCGCCTGTGGAGGAGATGATGCGATGGACCTGATGGTCTCATTGTTATTTTAATCACCTTGAATGGCCCATTTGCAGGTGTGAATTCCTGCATACTTCTGGGCTGCCGTTTGCAAAGATACAAGCTGCAGCTTGTCTGTGTCCCAAACCTGGCCATAATTCCCATCATTCTTTGCAGGTGGCCATCTCAGATGGCTACATCGGGTCAGAGGGGTTCACTCCCAATGGGTCAGAATGGAGGCGAGTTTGTGTAGGGGGTCGGGATTGAAGGCGCCAGCAATAGCGCCGCTCCCGACGGCCCCAGGGAGATACTCAGGGAGTCCGGTAGTAATAACTTTGTTGAGAATTTGGAGGCAGTTTCGCCAGTACTTTGGGTTGGGGCAGGGTCAAGGGAAATGCCGATTCGGGGGAACCGTAGATTTGAACCAGGGAAGTGTGATGGAAATTTTCGGAGATGGGAGGAGAAAGGAATTAGGACACCAATAGATTTGTTTCTTGGAGGTCGATTTGCAGGATTGAAGGAATTGGGAGCGAAGCATGGGTTGGAATAGAGGGAAATATTTCGATACATGCAAGTTCAAGACTTTGCCAGAAAGGAGATACAGAGCTTCCCAGTAGATCCGGCTTCCACATTGCTGGAGGAGGTGCTGACGACAGAGGGACTGGAGAAGGGGATAGTATTGGTGGTTTACGGGGATATTTTGGAAGAGGAGTAGGCACCACTAGAAGGGATCAAGGCAAAGTGAGAGGAAGAGTTGGGGGAGGGTATGGAGGAGGGGTTCTGGTGTGAGGTGCTCCGGAGGGTGAACGCCTCCACCTCATGTACGAGGTTGTGGCTGATACAGCTGAAGGTGGTATATGGAGCACACCTTACAAGGGCGAGGATGAGCCGGCGCTTTGAGGGGGTAGAAGATGTGTGTGAACGTTGCGGGGCGGGGGGGGGGGGGGGGGGGGGGGGGGGGGTGTGCAAACCACGTTCGTATGTTTTGGTCCTGTCCAAAGCTGGAGGATTACTGGAAGGAGGTTTTTAGGGTAATCTCTTAAATGGTGCACGTGAAACTGGACCCTGGCCCCTGGGAGGCCACATTCGGGGTGTTGGACCAGCCGAGGTTGGAAACGGGTGTGGAGGTTGATGTTGTAGCCTTCGCCTCATTGATCGCCCGAATGCGGATCCTGTTGGGGTGGAGATCAACCTCTCCACCCTGTGCCCTGGCGCGGCGGGTGGACCTGCTGGAATTCTTGACATTTGAAAAGGTCAAATTTGAACTGAGGGGATGGATAGAGGGGTTATTCATAATCATTCACAATTCTTCGGGGCGTTATTCATTGTGCACTTTCGAGAATTGGATTACATCGAACATTGGTGGGGGAGGGCTGTGGTTGGGGGAGGGGGACTGTATGTATTAATAGGTGATTCCTGATTCCTTTTTGTTATTATGTTAACATGCGGGCTAATGTTTGGGGGTTTGGTGGGAGGATGGGATCGTTGTTATTGATATGGGGATTGACATTACATTCATTACTGATTGTTGTTTATTGTTGGGTGTAAATTTGGGAGAGAATGTGAAAAAGGAGGCGAATAAAAATATTTTTTAAAAACAGAGTAGATACGTATTTGATGGCTGGCATGGACACGATAGGTCGAAGGGACTCTTTCCGTGCTGTAAAAATTCTGACTCTGACCCTAGGGGTACATCATGGAAATGTGTTGAGAACTTGTTCCCATGCACGTAGATATTGCTTCAAACTGAAGGATTTTTCAAGGCTATAGGGCATGTGGGTGACAGAAAGATAGGTGCAGAGTTTGTTGCCATCTGAGAGAAAAGATAACCACTTGTAAGCAGGGGGACGGCTCAAGGCTCAGGGGTATAACAGATTGAGGCTAAAGTCATATGCTGCACTAAAGGAAGAGTCCGAAACTGTTTTCCATTGAATCGGAAAACTTTATGATCGTCAGGTGAAGCTGACAACATCAAGCTAGTAACTCATCCTGGAGGAAGGATACCCATTGGGTTGAGTAGTCAGATCCAGGAGCTTACTGATCAAGATGTCATTGGACCAACACTTTGAGTGAATCCAAAGATGGTACTGCTCAAACCAAATGAAGATGTAAAATTGTGCATCAAAATGAAACAGGTGAATGAAGCAGTTTAGAGAACACCAACTGTATATACCAACCGTGGATGAGGTTCTCCAATTGCTGTCAACAAGCAAGCTGCTTTCCAAGTTGGACTTCATGTGGAGCTAGAGTTGCACCCAGACTCTATGAAGGTGACAACTTTTGTCACACTTTAGACTTTACCAATGCAAGTGGCTGTTATTTGGTGTGAATGCAATACCTGAGATTTACCAGCTCGAGATCCATAAAGTATTTCAAGGCTATCCTGGAAACAGTCAATGACCGGGATTTTCCACTCTGGGCCGAAGCCCTGTAGCAGGGGTGGGAAGTCACTGCAGAGTCTAGTGGGAAAACCTGATGAATCGCATGATGCTTAGCTGATTTAATTATGCAGCCGAGGGATTCATGGGGAATCACACCGTGGGGCAGGCAGGAAGTTGCGCTCCTCGCTGTCATGCCCTGGTGCCATATTTAAAGAGCGTCGGAACAGCTATGCATTCATCAAGTGTTGGAATTCGGAGTAGGGCATGGTAGGCAGGTGTCAACCAGCACAATTCAGTGACGTCTCCTCGATGACACATTTCTAACCACAGGAGGACAGGTGGGATGCCCTTTTTCATGGGGATGGGAGGAGGAGGCATACCTGTCTCACTGCACCTGCATGGGAAGAGGTTGTCAGGGTGGTGAATACCATATGGTCTGCAGGTAAGGAGGCAATCGTGAGTCACTGACCCAGCCACATGGAAGTCACAGATTTTGGAGGGTGGATTTATTGATGTAGAGGGAAATTGTAAATGCTGCTTCTACTGATATGCCTCCATTGTTCTTGTCCTTTTTGCTGGAGCTCACAGGTCTGGAGGGTGCTGCTGAAGTACCCATGGTGACTAGCAACAGTGCATCATTCATATGGTGCACACAGTTGCCAATGGTTTGGTGGTGGAGATCTGCAGCATGTGAACATCACCTGCATAACAAGTGCTCACAAACCATCTTTTATCTTCATACAGGAGAGGTTGTGCATAAAAAGCACAAGAGAGATTAGACTGTGGGATCATGTCCAATCTGTGCCCCCTCGCACAGCACGAATGGTGAGCTGCCGGGTCGGCTGGTGAGGACCATGACTGTTCCTGTGATAATTGTGAGACTTCTCTCTCCCAGCCATCCAGTGAGAAAATGTGCTTAATATCTGCATATAGAACCTGAAGGTAAGGATCTGCAGAGTGTAGGAGAAAGCCCATGCAGTCACTCATTCTCTCCTCTTCCCATTACTGGTGCCAGCAGGAAGAGGTTAAGGCCAGATACCAATCCTGAACCGCCGCCTGCAGAGGACTGAGGATGGTTATATGATGGCTATGAATTCTCACCTGTAGAGCCATCAGAGCAGTCACCAGCACCCTCCACCTACACAAAGACCCTCACCTTGCTGGGTTGGAGATCCAGTTTAGACTGGGTCTCACACTCTTGTAGTCACAGCACAGACACGTGTCTGCAGCAGGAGGAGGCAGGGATAGCCAGGATCAACAACACTCAGAGAAGACTGCTGGGTAAGAAACCTCTGCTAAGATGACCAGTCTCTGGGAGCGGTCACGGATAAGAGACTAGTGATGCACTGAGGGGCAAGGGAACACAAGGCAAAAGTATCGGAGGCCCTCAACAGAATGTGGCATGAGGTGGAAGAGTCCATCTGCCTATTCGCTCGTCTGGTGACATCAACATGTGTACGCATCAAGGTCTTCATGGGATGATAACATAGGCCATGGAGAACCTGGTCCAGTAGAACACCCAGTTTGTGCCAGAGGTGCATACATACCTGTACTCCATCGCTGTAGCCAAGATGAGCTTTTGCAATGTTTACGTGAGAGGGGGATAGGGCATCATGGCCGTCTTCCAGGTGTCCATTACCCTCCATGAGTCAGGCAGACACCACTAGGGCGTCCATTTGGAATCTCCGACGGTTTCCAGGCATTCAAAGTGCACTCTGTCCGTCACCGCGTCAGTTCCAACCTCTGGGACCACTGAGAGTGCACCTTCCCCAGAGCAGGAGACCCAAGGAAAGCCAGGGTCATCAGGCCTCAGGCGTCCGGAGGATGCCTGGCAAAGTCATAGGAGACAGGAGGACATAGTGGTCAGCATGTTGCCTCCACCTCTGCTGCAGACGTCATGGAAACAAGAGTGAACTTCGAACATTCCTCACCGTACCATTTAAATGTTGTAGTAGGGTAGGGAAAGTTTGAAGTTTACACTTGTTGCAGAGGTGTACAATCATTGTAAATATATTCACAAGTGAGCAAAATCTATGCATAGTTGCACTTAATAGATTCCTGCTGGATTTTTATTGTTTCTGTTCATGGAAATGATAGTGTGCCCCCCCCCCCCCCCCCCCAATTCAAGGGGCCGACACAAGCTGGCTCTGATACCCTCTGTTACCCTAATACTGCGGATCTCCGCATCACCCTAATACTGTGGCAGCCTAGAGCCAGCAGGTTACCATGAGGTGCTCTTTTATTGCCTGCATCTCATCACTGGGACGTTAATGAGGCCTGTCCCTCAAAACATACCAGGCCTCCCATTGCTTCCAAAAAGAAAATTCTGGAAAATCTCAGCAGGTCTGGCAGCATCTGTAAGGAGATAAAAGAGCTAACGTTTCGAGTCCAGATGACCCTTTGTCAAAGCTCTTTTATCTCTTTTATCTCCCTACAGATGCTGCCAGACCTGCTGAGATTTTCCAGCATTTTCTTTTTGGTTTCAGATTCCAGCATCCGCAGTAATTTGCTTTTCTCCCATTGCTTCTCTCACTCTAGGACCACAAAGAGGGACCATCTGGCCCATCTTTACCTACAAATCACCAGTTAAGTCATTGATTTGAAAATGCTTAATGATATTCTGAAAATGTGCAGGCACTATATAAATGCAAGTTCATTATTTCCCTTTGACGCATCTACTGCCTTTTGAAACATATTACTACGGCATGCAATTGGGATGGAGATCTGATCCGTAACTAGAAGGCTGCATGCCCAGGCCTTAAAGGTACAAGACCATTTCATCCAACCAGGAGATTCACTGATAAAGGATTTGGTACAGCTATACACTATGCTTAATATTTTTTTACCTTATATTCATCTCTTCAAAGCCCAAGGTTAGGAGCAGATGTATCTGTACAATGTGGCAAGTTTAGGCATGCCAATAGTGTGTGCACTGTGCACCCCATGTTAAAGATGCTTATGATATTATAAATCTGCAATGTGACTATCTTAGGAAAGATAAACTACCTGTTCCAACCCATGCCGTTAACATTCTTTAAAATATTTTTCTTTGGCTCCTTGTTGCAATATTTCTAAATTGTGCCTCAAAACTGAAATAATACATTGGTTTAATGTATCCTGATGATCAATCATCATGACTGATCTAACACATACACACCGCAGCTTTTTGAAAAGTCAGGGGTGTTGAACTGGAGAAAATGCATTTGAAGATAATACAAAAGAAAAATTATGCAACATCTCTTCAAACAGCAATTAGCTTTGGTTGCACTTTCAAAACATCATCCTGCTTTCTCCAGGGACCAATAGCTGCTAGTTTTGCATGCCACATCTCCGTCCCAGAAATAGCTTATTTTCCAGCAGATCACGGTAACTCAGACTTTATCTAACCATCATCTATACAACTTAAATCATATAACTATAAAGTCTCAAACAGCAGCAGTCACAGGAAAAAAAGACTTACATACGAAATAGGAGCAGCAATAGGCCATTCGGCCCCTCGAGCCTGCTCCGCTATTCAATAAGACCAAGACATTTTTTTTTAAAATTTAGAGTACCCAATTATTATTTTTTTCCAGTTATGGGGCAATTTAACGTGGTCAATCCACCTAACCTGCACATCTTTGGGTTCTCGGGGTGAAGCCCACGCAGATATGAGAGAATGTGCAAACTCCACACAGACAGTGACCTCGGGCCAGAATTCGACTCAGTCCCAGTGCTAACCACTGCGCCACATGTCACCCCAGACCAAGGCATTTACCATCTAACGTGGTATATGCTAATTCCACATTGCCATCTACTCCCCCCCCCAATAACCTTTGATTCCCATGCTAAACAATAATCTATCTACCTCTGCCATAAAACTATTTAGTGACCCCCACCTCCATTGCCTTCTGAGGCAGAGTTCCAAATTCACACAACCATCAGGGAGAAAATATTATCCTCATCTCTGTCCTAAAAGGGTGACCCCTAATTTTATATCAATGCCCCCTTGTTCTGGAGTTACCCACATGCAGAAAAATCATTTCTGCATCCACCCTGTCAAGGCCGTTCAGGATCTTATAAACTTCAATCAAGTCACTCTTCTAAACTCCAGTGAAACAAGCCCAGCCTGTCCAACCTATCCACATAAGACAACCCGCTCATTCCAGGTATCAACTGAGTAAACCCCCTCTGAGCCGGTTCTAATACATTTACATCCTTCCTGAAATAAGGAAATCAAACTGCACACAGTGGTAGCACAGTAGTTAGCACTGTTGCTTCACAGCTCCAGGGACCCGACTTCAATTCCCGGCTTGGGTCACTGTCTGTGCGGAGTTTCCACGTTCTCCCCATGTCCGCTTGGGTTTCCTCTGCATGCTCCGGTTTCCTCCCACGAGTCCCGAAAGACGTGCTTGTTAGGTGAATTGAACATTCTGAATTCTCCCTCGGTGTACCCAAACAGGTGCCGGAATGTGGCCAGTAAGGGATTTTCACAGTAACGTCATTGCAGTGTTAATTTAAGCCTGCATGTGATACTAATATAGATAATTGTTATTTGAGAAATAATCTTGAATGTAAAACTGAAACATAAGGGGCGGGATTCTCTGACACCCCGCCGGGTCGGAGAATCGCCGGCTGCCGAATTCTCCGGCGGCGGTTTTTTGGCGGGGGCGGGGATCGCGTCGCGCCGGTCGGGGGACGTTGGCAGTGGCCCCCCCGGTGATTCTCCGGGCCCAGATGGGCCGAGCGGACACCCCGTTTTCGGCTGGTGCCGCCGACGTGGATTAGACAAGGTCCATACCGGCAGAACCTGGCATTGAGTGCGGCTTGTAGAGTCCTCAGGGGGGATCCAGCCCCCGGTGGGGCCCCCATGGTGGCCTGGCCCGCGATTGGGGCCCACCGATCTGCGGGCGGGCCTGTGCCGTGGGGGCACTCTTTCCCTCAGCGCCAGCCTCTGTAAAGCTCCGCCATGGCCGGCGTGGCGAAGCAACCCCCTGCGCAAGCGCAGGGATCACGGCAGCAGTTCGGTGCAAGCACCAGAACACGCTGGCGCTCCCCCGCATGTGCCAACTCGCACCGGTCGGCGGAGGCCCGTCACCACCGGTTGGTGCAGCGCCAACCACTCCAGCGCCGGCCTAGCCCCCGGAAGCGCGGAGGATTCCACAACTTCCGGGCGCTGGAGTGGTTGACGCCGCTCTTTGGCGCCGGTACGGCCCGCCTGCCGGTTGGGGGAGAATCCCGGCCCATATCCTTACTTTTATGTTCAATTCTCTCATAATAGAAGATAGAATTCCATTAATCTTCTTAATTACTTGTATCTGTACACCAACCTTTCTCATGACTCATGCACAGAACACCTAGATCTCTCTGCATCTCGGGAATCTGCAGTTGTTCTCCATTTAAGTAATGCTGTTCCTTTTTATTCTTTTTGCCAAAATGAACAGCTTGACACATTATACTCCACATTTTTGCCCACATACTCAACGTACCATTATCTGTGTGTGTACTCCTATATCCTCTTCACAACATATTTTCGTATCTATCTTTTTCTCTTCTGCAGATTTAGCTACCAATTCGCTCCCCTCAAAAAAGTCATTAATATACAATGTAAAAAGTTGTGGTCCCAGTAAAGACCCTGATGGACCCTATTTGTTACATCCTACCAATCAGAAAACAACCCATTGAAGGAAACTCTGTTTTCTCCCAGACAGCCAATCTTCTGTCCATGCTAATATGCTACAACTTACACAACAAGCTTTTATTTTCCGTAATAGCCTTTGATGTAGCACCTTATCCAATGTCTTCTGGAAATTTAAATACAATACATCTGCAGGCTCCCCTTTATCCACATTGCAAGCTACACCTTCAAAGAACTACAATAAATTGATTAAACATGATTTCCCTATCACAAAACGATGCTGGCTCTTCCCATTCTAATGCCCAGCTATAACCTGCTTAATGATCGACTCTAACACCTTCCTCACGACAGACGTCAGGTTAAGTGGCCTATAGTTTCCCATTTTCTGTCTCCCTCCCTTTTTGAATAGATGGGTTATATTTGCTACTTTCCAGTCAGATGAGTACTTTCCAGAATCTGGCGAATTTTGTAAAGTTAGCACCTATGCATCGACTACCTCGTCAGCCACCTCTTTTAAGTCCCTCAGGTAAAGTCCACCATGACCTGGAGATTTCTCAGCTCGCAGCTTTGTCAGCTTGCTCAGTACAGCTTCCCTATAGTGATTATAATTTCACCAAGTTCCTCTTTCCCTTCCACCACTTGATTTACGGTTAGTATTGGAAGTTTTTGGATCCTATCTAGTAAAGACGGAAGCAAAATACTTTTTCATATTATCTACCATTTCTTTATTACCCACTATTAACACCCCATTGTTGATCTCGCGAGAACAAGTGCCCACTTTATATTCTTTTCCTGTTTAAATACATGAGGAGACTCTTGCTATCCAATTTTTTGCATTTCGAGCTAGCCTCCTCTCATACTCTCAGTCATTCTCTGCTGTTCTTTATATTCTGACCAGTCATCTGACTTGTTGTGTAAACTCAGAAGAATATGACATTTGAAACGTGAAAGTAATACTGAGAATGCCTGAGGCTTTTTAATGAAAGGGAGAAGTCCCACAAGGGGTTAACAGCAGCAGCCTGTTTTGAAAGCAGACAACTTCACAGACAGGGAAGAAAACATAGAGGAGCTTCATTTTAATTTAAAAGTTAGAAAATACATTTGATTGACTTAAAAAAGTTATATGAAAGGGAACAGTATTTCACAAATCTTTAAGTAATGAATTATTTTATTGAACAATTAGGAAAAGCAGCCAGAATCTAAAGTATAAGATAAGGAACAACTGTTAAGTGTGAAAGGTTGCTGACACTGGTAATAAAGTGGAACAACTGATTTACAAATTAAGAAAACTAGAAGATGACAAGGTTACATTATAATGTACATCACATTTGAAGTTAAAACCTTTTAGAAGATGGCCAAAGCAGATAAAGTTAGAGTCAGGGGGGATAACCCTAACATGACATTAGCTTAACCTGAAGATGACCCGGGTCGAATCTGAGAAAACTCATAAAAAAAGACATAAATCCAAAAGAGTGCGAACTAAGACACAGACAAAGTTATTACATGTCAAGCAAAGCGAGAAAAGTTCAGTCAAGGATGGCGAGCGGGTGAGGATGAAGCTGCACTGTCGCTGCTAAAGTACCGCCACGCTTCTAAACTGCTAAAACATAGCCTTCGAACTGTCAAGTAAGCAGTCTGAAGGGTGCCAGGTGCAGAGGTTAAGGGGCCCCAAATGGCTATAAAAACTGGGGAAAATGAGCAGATAAAGAGAATCTTCCTCGGTGATGGGACAAGCAACATCGACAGACCGAGCAGCCCAGAGAAATCAGCAGAAGACCAAAAGTTAAAGAAAACTGATTGTCAAGAGAGACTTGAAAGTCTGCAACTGGTCCGAACAAGAAAAGATCTTTTTACCTTTCTGTAAAAGTAGTTATTCTCTTTTAACTTGTGAGGCACGATCAATTTGGCTGGAGACGAAGTTGAATTCAAACTGAGGCTTTATTAGTATCTGAAGTGTGGCCTCCTACAGCAGCTGATGAAATGGCTGCGAGCTGAAGGCCACGCATATTTATAACCCGGCTCCTGTGCGGAGCTAGCATGCAGGGGCCCAGGTGAACCTGTAGTGCAGGTTCTACCGTACAACCCTTAATATAGGAACACAGTGGTTTACCACATTCACCTCCTGTTAAAATTGAGTCCGGTGGGGGTGGTGGATAACTATATACAAATCGCAATCTTTAATATTTACAGAACAGTGAAAACAAAAATGTCTCTGGTCAACCGGTGGGCCGGTCAGAGGTTCAGCCGGTCCAGCGCCTTAATCGTCCTCTGGGATTGACGAAGTGGAGCCGGCGATATTGGTGCTGTCGTGGTCGAAGTTGACTCCGGGAGCGTGCCAAAATCCTCTTCATCAACGGGGGTGGGAAGGGGGAGGACGGACGGTCCTAGGGGGGGGTGATGGGGGCGGCGGGGGAGGGTGGCGCCGGGGGTGGTGTGGGGCGGAACCTGCTGGTGCCAGGTCCCTGAGGTAGACGGTATCCTGGCGGCTGTTGGGGAACGCTACGTAGGCGTACTGTGGGTTTGCATGGAGCAGGTGCACCCTTTCCACCAATGGGTCCGCCTTGTGGAGCCGCAAATGTTTACGGAGAAGCATGGTTCCCGGAGCTGTGAGCCAAGTTGGGAGTGATACCCTGGATGTGGACTTCCTGGGGAAGGCAAAAAGACGTTCATGCGGTGTGCTGTTAGTAGCAGTGCAAAGTAATGAGCGAATGGAATGTAGTGCATCAGGGAGGACCTCTTGCCAGCGGGAGGCCGGGAGATTTCTGGACTGTAGGGCCAGCTGGACGACCCTCCATACCACCACATTCTCCCTTTCTACCTGTCCGTTTCCCCGGGGGTTGTAGGTCATCGTTCTGCTGGAGGCGATAACCCTGCTGAGCAGGAACTGGCGTAGCTCATCACTCATGAATGAGGATCCCCTGTCACTGTGGATGTAGGCGGGGAAGCCAAACAGAGTGAAGATAGAATTAAGGGCTTTAATGACGGTGGCAGACATCATGTCGGGGCATGGGATGGCGAAGGGAAACCGGGAGTATTCATCGATCACACTGAGGAAATATGTGTGTCGGTCGGAGGAGGGGAGGGGGCCTTTGAAATCCACGCTGAGGCGTTCAAAGGGGCGGGAGGCCTTCACCAGGTGCACGTGGTCCGGCCGGTAGAAGTGCGGTTTGCACTCCGCACAGACCTGGCAGTCCTTGGTGATCGTCCTTACTTCCTCGATGTAGTAGGGCAAATTTTGTGCCTTAATGAAGTGGTACAACCGAGTGACCCCTGGGTGACAAAGGCTGTCGTGCAGGGTCCGGAGTCGGTCTACCTGTGCGCTGGCACATGTACCTCGGGATAGGGCGTCTGGGGGCTCGTTGAGTTTGCCAGGGCGATACTTAATCTCGTAGTTATAGGTGGAGAGCTCGATTCTCCACTGCAAGATTTTGTCATTTTTGATCTTGCCCCGCTGCGTGTTGTTGAACAAGAAGGCTACCGACCGTTGGTCAGTGAGGAGAGTGAATCTCCTGTCGGCCAGGTAATGCCTCTAATGTCGCACAGCCTCAATGATAGCCTGGGCCTCCTTTTCGACGGATGAGTGCCGAATTTCGGAGGCATAGAGGGTGCGGGAAAAGAATGCCACAGGCCTGCCTGCCTGGTTGAGTGTGGCGGCAATGGCAACGTCTGATGCGTTGCTTTCTACTTGGAAAGGAAGTGTTTTGTCTACAGCGTGCATTCCAGCTTTGGCAATGTCAGCTCTGATCCGGGTGAAGGCCTGTTGGGCCTCTGCCGTCAGGGGGAAATTAGTGGACTGTATGAGTGGGCGGGCCTTGTCCGCATAGTTTGGGACCCACTGAGCGTAATACGAGAAGAACCCCAGGCAGCGTTTGAGGGCCTTCTGGCAGTGGAGGAGGGGAAGCTCCATGAGGCGGCGCATGCGGTCGGGATTGGGCACCAGAACTCAGTTCTGGACCACGTAGCCGAGGATGGCTAAGCGGTTTATACGGAACACATTCTCCTTGTTGTACGTGAGGTTGAGGAGAGTGGCGGTGCAGAGAAATTCAGCGAGGTTGGCGTCGCGGTCCTGCTGATCATGGCCGCGTCGGGGGGGGGGGGGCTGGGGGCGACCGCTGCCGCTGAGCGGGCCTGGTGCGGGGGAGAAGATGGCGGCGCCCATTGCTCGCACATGGCCTGGGGAGGAGGGGAGGATAGCGGCGCCCATTTTCCGTGACCGGGGGCGGGGTGACCGCTGCCGCTGAGCGGGCCTGGCACACCGCTGCGTAGTGGCCCTTCTTCCTGCAGGCCTTACAAAGGGCAGCGTGGGCCGGGCAGCATTGGCGGGGGTGTCTTTGTTGGCCGCAAAAATAGCATCGGGCCCCCCCCCCCCGGAGATCACCGGCTGGCGCGTAGCGCAGGCATACTGGGTCGGTAGCGTCCCCGCTGGGGCAGCTGCCTATGGGGCCCATGAAGCGTAGGAGGAGTGGGCCGCACGGATGGGGGAGTAGGACTGTACATTGCGCAGGGCGACAGTCATGGAAAACGCTAGTGTTTTAGTCTCTGCGAGGTCGCGCGTGGCCCCTTCTAGGAGCCGCTGCCTGATAACATCGGACCCAATCCCAGTTACAAAAGCGTCCCTCATAAAGAGATCTGAGTGCTCCTTAGCTGTAACGTTCTGGCAGTCACAGCCCCAGACTAGTGGGGTCAGGGCCCTCCAGAAGTCCTCGATTGGCTCACCAGGTAGTTGAGTACGCGTTGCGAGCGCGTGTCAGGCAAAGAGCGTGTTCGTCTTCTGCTCATAACTCTCTTTGAGTCAAGTCATAGCGTCAGCGTAATTGGGCGCATCCTGGATCAGCGGGAAGATTTTAGAGTTGAGTCTGGAGTACCAGATTTGAATCTTCTGAGCCTCTGGAACAGGGGTCGGCGCCGCGTTGATATACGCTTCAAAACAAGCTAGCCAGTGCTGAAAGTCCTTTCTGGCGTTGCTTGCGTGTGGATTCAGCTGCAGTCGATCTGGTTTAATCCGGAGGTCCATCTTCTGAATCAGATGCTAATAAATTGAGGCACGATCAATTTGGCTGGAGACAAAAGTTGAATTCAAACTGAGGCTTTATTAGTATCTGAAGTGTGGCCTCCTGCAGCAGCTGACGAAATAGCTGCGAGCTGAAGGCCACGCATATTTATAACCCGGCTCCTGTGCGGAGCTAGCATGCAGGGGCCCAGGTGAACCTGTAGTGCAGGTTCTACCGTACAACCCTTAATATAGGAACACTGGTTTATCACAACTTGAAAATAAAGTTCAGTTCAAATTGATAACCTTAGTGGTTATTATTATTTTCTTTAAAAAGTTTACTTTACTTCACTTAGCAAGCTGGACCCGTGTGTAAGTTACTAAGTGGTCAGTAAATAAAATTCTTCTACGAAGATACGGGTTATACCGGGGGATAACTTGAAACACTAGTTTCACCTGAATAGCATCCGCCAAAGTCTGCGTAGGAGTCGGGGACTGAGAATCGCTGCTCACCATTTAGAATAAATTGACCCTTTTTGGTATAGAGGGAATTCTAAGAATAGTGGTGAGGTAAAAACTACACCTGCTATTTACCTTTATGCAGTTTATGTATTTTTTCTTATGTTTGATGCTTTCCTTAACTTTTTGGTTAATCACGGATGGTGGGTCCTCCCCTTAGAAACTTTCTTCATAGCAAGAATAAATGTCCTCTGGATATTAGGAAATATCCCCTTAAATGTCTGCCCCTGCTCCTCTATTGATCTATCCTCTTGCCTAGTAACCCAGCTAGCTCAGCTTTTGTTTAAAATAATAGTCTTAGACCCACATTTCTCCCTTTCAAACAGGGTGCAAAACTCAATCACATAGTGATCACTGCTACCTACGGGTGCCTGTACTCTGAGGCTTTAATCCTGTGACATTACACAATGCCAAGGCTAATATAACCTGCTGTCCAGTTGGTTCCAGAACATATTGCTCCACTTGCATTCATCTAATATTTTTCACATTCTCAACATGTCTCAAAGTACATTACAGCCAATGAAGTACCCTTGAGGTTTGGTCACTGTGATATGTAGGAAACACAGCAGCCAATTCAACCAGAGCAAGGTCCTCCCCAAAAAATGTGATAATAACTAGTCAAACTGTTTTTGTGATGTTGATTCAGGAAAAATATTGACCATGGTCACTGGGTATAACTCTGGTTCTCTTCTTCAAAGTAGTGCAATTGGACCTTTTAAGTTAACTTGACAGGGTAGACTGGGCTTTGCATTAACATCGCACCTGAAATATGGTACCTCTGACCTTGCAGCACTCCCTCAGTACTGCAATGGAGTATCAGCTTCAGATTTTAGGTGTGGTTGAGTTCTTCCATCTAACCACAGGAGATGCAGGAACAGGTTGCAATAGTTTATTCATGATTCATGCATGGAGGGAACTACCACAGAGAACCCTCTAGAGGAGCACCCTCCTCTGATACAGCTGTTACAGCTCGAACAGGGAGAGCATTCTAATACCACACTCTCTCCCAAGTCACACTTACACAGCTATTCAGTACGCAGAACATTGTTTTAAAATCCGCATCTTGCCCATGTAGGTTTATTATTAAACCTTTACTCAAAAGCTTGTTTCTAATCTTCTAGCTTCAGATTGTCTGTTCTTCCAAAAAGTAAACAACCTTGCTGCTGAGTTCTACTGATGTTAGGACCATGAGCGAGAGCATTTGACGAGCATGCGATTTTACTCCAATGCAGGGGTGAACTGAACCTATTACCTCAACCCTCACATTCATACCCTGAAGTGCGACATTCTGACTCAAGAGAAGCTGACAGCAATCAAACCAAATAAATAAATATTAATCAAATAAAATCAAATAAAGTATTGTCAATGTTCAGACGATAGTGCTTTTTAGGCAATTTGGGGTCATTGGGGCAACAGTCATTAGCATAACAAAGTACAATTTTATTAAATATGGATGAAATTCCTTTTGTAATGGAGACTGAAAAATGGCTGTTTCCCTTCAAAACTATACACTTGTAAATGAAATTATGTTCTCAAACACTGCAAAATTATATATTCTTGTGATTTTATCAATAGGTTGATATTTTAACCTAATAGGAAGACATTTTAATTCTGGAATTTATTCAGGAAAAAATAGATAATATAAAAGGCAGGATGCTTTTAAAATAACACGAAAAAACTCATAGTGCCATCTCTAAAATGGTGCAGACTCAAAGGGCCGAATGGCCTCCTTCTGCACTGTAAATTCAATGATAATCTATGATTAATCTAGGACAAAGGTTCGGCACAACATCGTGGGCCGAAGGGCCTGTTCTGTGCTGTATTTTCTCTGTTCTATGTTCTATGTTCTAAAACCTGAAGTGTGCTGGTGCGATATGGATAGTGCTTTCCTTACTCATAAGGAACCAGCACCGGAAATCAATGCATATATTGTGCACATTGTATGTCATTTGATCATTATCTTGCAAGAAGGAAAACCCTAAGAGATCACAAATTTATTGATTTCCTTAAAATAAAAGTCTAAATATCAAATTGCTGTAAACTCCAGGTCAGAAAGCAATGTGGAGATAAACAGAGTTAACTTTTCAGGGCGAGCTGAGCTCTTGGAAGGCCATCCCAACCTGAAAGATTAATTCTGTTTAACTGGACTGCTGAATATTTTCAGCATTGTAGATGTTTAGCATCCGCAATATCTTGATTTTGTTATAATCAAAACTGTGTGTACACAAAATCAGATTCCTCTCCAGATTTTATTCTTTTTCAATGCTTAGAATACATTTTTCTAATTGTCAAATTAATTCATGGTAACCTTCCGATGATGAAAAGTAATGGTTCAAATTAACCATATAGCATTTAAACAGACTACACAATACTTAAGTATGCCTTAACCCCATCAGGAAATCTTCCCCAAACTAAACTAAGTGCCTGAAAATGTGCTTAGCACCCACTTATTTATTTGTATGATTTATTAATTTGCAACATTACCCACACTCATGAAGAAACAACACTAGGATATTACGGTAAAATTTTACAAAATATTTTAGGTGTCATCTCTTTTGTCAAGGTATCAAGTGCATTCATCCTGTGTCAAGAGAGCAACTGTGCTTAATTAACAGACGAGCCTATCCCAACGTTCTCAAATAGCAATGAGACTCTTCTTTTCTGGATTACCAGCTGCTGAAAATAAGAGTAAAAGGACTTCTCCTGGACCGGAAACATGACCAAAAATGTGAACAAAATAACCAGGGATTGGAACGGGCAAATTTCGATTTAAGATAGTACTTGTGGCTGGAGCAAATGCTGAGGAAGAATATAGTTCTGGGTAATTGGCAAAGTGAGCTGAAGCAGCTCAAAGTGGTATAGCCAGTTCATGGTAATTGGTGGCCTGCAGTAACATCGTGCAGGCAGGCAGACCTCACAAAGCATTGGGGTTGGGACCTGGAAGTGGCCCTGCTCCTTGCTTAAACACTCCAGATGTAAAATATTCCACCCAATTGTTCCAATTTTACAATTAAAGTAGAAATATGTTGGGATCGTCCTTAAATGAATGCATCAAGTACTCTGGAATGACTTGAGGTTACGAAAGTTGAAATATAAATGCAAGTTATTCTTTAAGTTGAAGCATCCCAAATGTATAAGGTTATAAAGTGTTAGGGGTCCATAAAAAGATCTGCAGAAACTATCATGAAACTGTTGTCCATTGCATTGATGACTGTAGGGTTCATACTATATATAAAAAGGATCTTATATAATCAGTAGAGACTGAGGCCGGGATTCTCTGAGCCTCCGTGCTGAAATCACGCTCGGCGAGGGGTCGGAGAATGGGGTCTCAGACCCGCAATCGGCTCCGACGCCGGGACGCGATTCTCTGGCGACCGGAGAATCGCCGACAGTCGCGTGTGGGAGACACGCCGACGGTCGGCGATTCTCCGTGGTCGACTGGCCGAGTTCCGCCGGCGTGGTTCCCGTATGGTTTCACCCGGTGGGAGCTCGGACTCACGGCCGTGGTGGCCGTCCTGGTGGGGTGGCAGGAGGATCAGACTCCGGGGGGGGGGGCCTCCACGATGGCCAGGCCCGCGATCGGGGGCTAGCGATTGGCTGGCGTGCACAATCTGGGGGGTGCCTATCTTTTCCGCGCAGGCCTGCGCCATGTTGCACGGGGGCCGGCGCGAAAACGGGCGGAGTGCGCATGTGCGGATCCATGGCTGGAAGTGCAGGGCCCCGGGGCCCTGCTATCCTTCTTGAAGTTGGAGAATCACTCCGAACTTTTTGAAAAAAGGCTGGAGTTATTCGCCCCCGATTTCCGGCGGGCGTGGGGACATAGCCCCATTTCCGGAGCATCCCGGCCTGAGAGTTTTCAAAAATAAATTCCAACATCCAGTTAATAGCTGAAAGAATTACATTGCAAGATTTCACGTTTCAAAACTTTTACTATGACAAAAAAACGAAAAACCTTTTTGACCAACACTTTTGACCAAGCTCTATCTTTGTAGACAAATTTTACTTTAAATCACAAAACAAATCATTCCCAATTTTTCTTTTAGTGCAGCTAAAAACACACTTCACAGATACATGTTACACTGTCCTTTTAAGTAGGCACTATATTATGCTCGAACCAATCTGAGGTGATTCTTTGCTCCCAAGTATTTAGTTCTGTTCTTTTCCTTTCTTAGCCTTTGGAACCTTGAATCTCACAACTGTTCACAGTGAAGATTTTTCCCTGGAGGGATTTTCCTCTCCAGCGCAAACAAGGTGTATTTTCTAGCCTTGCATTATTGCTTCATGAATTCAATATTTCCAATCAGAGCGTGAGCTCCTCCACACATTCCTGAGTGGTGAACCATAGCATCTTGCTACCTTTGGCTTCTCCCCCTCTCCTGGAGCCTGGCAGACTAACCTTGTCTCTGAGTTTCAAGAATATCTTTCACCTCTCAAAGCAGATCTCTATGGCAACATGAATCACATGAACCTTGTATCCAGGTAGGAATGCTGATTAGCCATCCTTGAGGCCCCAACTACCTTTATTTGGGATTTGGAGAGTTTAAAGCACCGCTATTTACAACCAAATATTCTGAACACTTTTCTGGAATTTAGGAGACTCACAATTTACATTTGAAGATCCTGTAGCCTGTGTGTTAACACCTTGCACCTTTTTTCCAGTAAAACAAACTGGGTCCCTTTAATCGTCAACAAATCAAATCACCTAGGCCTGCTGTCAGGCAGATTGCAGAGCAGGTCACAATGATGACCATTATTTTACCCTAAATTTAAGCCATAGTCGCAAAACATAATTTAATAAACTTCATAACTGTAACAATATGTAATTAACATACTGACCTATTTCCTATTTCCATTTGCCACAAGTGTCAGTCTCAATTTTTGGAGGAGATGCACAACCTATCTGAAGCTGTTTCACCAATGACCTCAATTATGTCTTAAGGTCAGCAGTGAACCGTGCTTGCTAACAATATTACAATGTTTAGCTTCATTCACAACTATTCTGATAATGCAGCAGTCCAAGCCAGGATAAAGCAGAACCTGGACACCATCCAGTTTTGGGCGGACAAATGGCCAATACAACTTGCGCGATATAGAATCCATACAGTGCAGAAGGAAGCCAATTGTCCCATTATGTCTGCACCGACCGTCCGAAAGAACCCCCTACCTAGGCTCACTCCCCCACCTTATCCCTGTAATCCAATAACCCCACCTAACCTGCACATTTTTGGACTATGGAAAGAAACTGGAGCACCTGGAATAAACCAGTGTAGACACAGGGAGAACGTGCAAACTCCACTCTGTCACCCAAGGCCAGAATTGCACCCGGGGCCCTGGTGTGTGAGGCAGCAGTGCTAACACTGTGCCACAATGCCACCCGATAAATGGCAGGCATTAGCCATTGGCATAGACAGGCTGCTGATCACCCATCCCTGACCTTAAATGGCACCAACATTGTTGAACCCATAGAATAGGAGCTGAACTGGATCAGTCATACAACCCAGTGGCTACAAGAGCAGGATGGGGGTCGAGTACATTGCAATGAGTAACTTACCTCCTATTCCTCAATGTTTCTACACTATCAACTATGAGTTGAGTGTGTTGGAATACTCAGCACTCACTTGCATAGGTGCAGCTTCAACACTCAAGACGCTCAACACAATTTAGGAGAAAGAAAAGCTTGATCGGCAACTGGTGATGTCCCTCCACCTACTAGTGCACTGTGATTGCAGTTTGTCGCATCCACAAAATGCACGCCTCTCCCATTCTCCAGTGACCACTGAGAAGTACAAGAGCAGCCATAAGTACTGTCATGGGAATAATGTCTGCAAATTCTTTTCCAGCACGTTGAGACTAAGTGCTGGCGCCGTCGTGATAACTGTGGTCTTTAACGCCAGGAAAACTGGCATCAAAATGCCTCCTATTCCCTGTTTTGCTGGGGGCTAGCAGGGAGCCGTCGTAGAACTCGCAGCTCTACCAGCCGATACGGGCCCCAGCACTTCCGGTTCAGAGGCCGCGCATGCACACAGCAGCGGCCGCGCCATGCTCCATGGCGGACTCAGCCCGTGGACCTTGACTGCCAAAGTAGCGCCTCACATCAGCCGCTCGCGCGCCCTGGACTGCCCCCCCCCCCATATTGCCCACAGCCCTGAATGAAGCCCCCTCTTGCCCGCCGATCGGCCCTCCCCGATTGTGGTGGCGCCGGACTGAGACAGCCGCCATGTGAGGGTGCCGGACAGCGTGAGCACACATAAGCCACGCCATCGGGAATTTGGCCGGTCAGCAACGGAGCATCGCGGGTTGGGCCTCAGGCAATGGCCTGAGGCGGTGGATACTCGGCGCAGCATACACCATGAATAGGCCGATTTTCAGGGGGCGGAGAATTGTAAAACCGGCACCACTCCCAATTTTGGCGCCAAAACGGATTCTCCGCCCCATCACCGAACGCAATTTCGGCGTTGGGGAGAGGAGAATCGAGTCCTGGGACTTTGGGTAAAAATCCTGGGATTCCCTCTGACATCTATGCAGGTCAGGAACGCACGTGGGCGATGGGCGAGTAGAACGTGTTGCGCGTTGGGATACAGGCAGAAAGGTTTTGGGTGACATTTTGTTTAGGAAGGGCGGGCGATGGGAGGCTGGCCAGGGGAGCAGTGAACAGAGCGAAACAAGCTGGAACGTGAATAAGAATAAACACAGCCCCCCAAAAAAGGGAAGCAATTGAGTTTCTCTTAAAGTTGACGGGCAAGAGTTGTATATTTCAATCTACAATGAAATATGTGTGAATGCAGTTCTGAGCAGTTAGCGGTAATGGTTTTACCCCGCCTGATGTTAACATCGCCCAGTTGAAATTGTTTAGGAGTCAAGACAGTTGAAAAGGGAACACGTGTTTAATGTGTTCCAGCAAAGTATCTCACGTCTAATGGTGTTAATTTTAACTCTGAAGGTATATAACTGGACGAACTAGGATACGTCTATTCTTCCAGGTAAACGTCTCCGAACAGCTGTGATTGACTGTTTTTGACTGTGAAAGGCGAAAAACTGGAACTATCAGGCGATTAAAGAATTACACCCCTTTGGGTTTCGTTTCAACTCGAAAGGCACACTTGAGTATTTCCTCAAAACACGGAAACAGCAGCAGAGTGTGGTTACGTGGTGCTAAAAGCTGGGGACTAACTTCTCATCTGAAGCTGTTCAACTGAATTATTGTTGGTGCCTAGAGAGTCACTTTCCGTGTGTGTGTGTGTGTGGAAGCAGCCTCCCAGGTGGTGAGGCATGGCCACTCCTAAAGCAGCTCTGCAGGCAGCGCTCGGCACGAACTTTGAGGCTGTCGGTAATGGAGTTAATGCAGAACCTGCTGCCAGATTAACTATCCACAACCAGTGTCAGCCGCCACTTCTCCAAGCCAAACCCCCTCCCTGGATGTTTCACATCTCTCCTGTGAAACTCCTGTTCGAGGACAGGATGGACATGGACAAGGTTTGCGACTGGTTCATGCAAACCACAGAGACTCGCTCCCTGGCGATCACCGGGAGGTCGGAGGCTGTGAAGAAGCTAGGGGAATCTGAAGGGTTTCGATTGATCAGGAGGCAGCCCGGAGCTCCGAGGACGAGGAGGAGGAGGAGGGCCGCAGCAAGAGGGGGAGTTGCTGACCCGGTGGGAGATTGCTCTCCGGACAACTTCAGGGCTCAGGGCACGAGGAGCCGAGCAGCTCGGGGTCGAGGCGAGGGGTGGAACCTGCACCATCCCATCCTGAACAATTGGTGGAGTGGGAAGTCTAGGAAGCGTCAAAGGGAGACGCCCACTGCCGCTCCTCAGGGTCACCAGGAGAGGAGGAAAGGAGATAAAAACTGTGGACAAGCCGACTACCTGGCGGATTGGAGTGACTTCCCGAGCCCGGCCGTGCTGCATGTCACCGGGACCGACTACAAGCTGGTGCCGGTGGGGAACTCTCTGCCTACCATGTGGCACTTGGGTGCAGCAGGTGGGCAGCAACTGGGGACTGGGAGGCAGCAGCGGGAGGAGGAGAGCACCTGCCCCGGGCGACAGCAGCAGGAGAGCTTCCTGACCGAGGCCAAGCGCCAGCTCGGCTGCCTGAGAGAGTGCTGGGTGCTGCTGAGGAACATCGGGGACCCCCGGGCGCTGGCTCCCAGCCAGGGCGCCCCCTGGGCCAGCGGCAAGTCCACCTCTGTCCGGCTCCACCATCGGAAAGAGAGGCGCTGGGCGCCGGCTCACTACAAGCAGCGAACCCCTGACCCCCCGAGCGGTATAGAGGGCGACACCGAGGAGCATCAAAGGGACAGCTGGCGCACCGAGAGCCAACAGGTACTGTCGGTGAACCGAGCCCAGGGCAAAGCCAACCCCACAACTGAGAGTCACCCATACGCGCATTTACCTGCTTCCCCAGAATTGGGACCAGCCAACTCCGCCCACCTGCAAAGTCCAGTGAAAAGTGAAGCGCAAGAAGGTTTTCCTCTTGAGGTCCAACCAGATAACCTCCTGGCAGGTGTCAAGTGGCAACTGATCCACTTGAAAGAGTGTAGGGTCATTCTGAGAAAGATCAAGCCTATGGACTCCAGTCACCTAAATGGTTTAGCAGTCTACCAAGCTTCGAACTTGCCTTCCCCAAGACCTTGTCAAGACTTGGAGAACAAGGAAGACAATAACAACTCTGAAAAAGCTGGACTCCACCAAATCAACCCAGACTGTTACTCCTGCGAGGAAAACCACAATCAATGTTTAGCTGCAGATGTACCTGTCTTTGCAAAAGGCTTCAACTCTACAAGTGAGTTGGAAAGTACAGTGAAACCTGAACGAGAAGACCTGAGAAACACTCTGGTGGACAATAAATGGAAACTAAGAGGTCTTAAAGAGTGCCGTGTGGTGTTAAGGAGAATTACACTTTTAGGTGGCAATCATTTTATTAACTTGGCAGATGGCCAGATTTTTAGATTGGGTAGGGATGATTATCAATTGTAGTGCAATTTACAAGAATTTAAATAAATCTGCATTGGCAGTCACTTTGAACCATTAGGATTGCTCATTTTTCATGTGGAATGAGAATTTATTTCATATGAGAAAATAACTTTAAATTGTTCAAGTGGACTGTTAATCTTGTAATCAGGTAATAAGCTTTTCTGATTTATTGGAAGACGATTGCATAAAATTGAAAATTATTTTAGAAATGGTTTGCAAGCACATTTATTGACATTGTGTGTAGTTAACAGGAAATCCAATTAGTGAAGACATGGTAGTGATACAGTAAACTCAGGGGACTGAAGTCTAGACATGGGTGGGATTGTGGAGCTTTGTTATCAGTAACTTGATGGGTGCTGATTGATTTACAGAAAAAAGAGAAAGATGTAAAATTAAAAACCTGCTATGGATTAAAGTAGGTGCCCTGTTTCTATTTGATGCCTTCCCAGAGCAATGGATTAATCTGAACTCCAATAAGATGTTATTGATAACCTCTGTAGTCATCTATTTTTGTCTTGTGCAAAATAACCTCTGTAGTCACCTGGTTTTGTCTAGTGCAAAATTGGGAGTGTAGTACAGAATGATAGTATATTATGTATGGCTTGAGTTCTCAAATTTATGCTGCTGAAGAATCTAAAACTTGAAATTCAAGCTAATTCCATTTTGAGGGTGATTTAAATGTTTATATGTTAGAAAACCTTGACAAATGTGAATCCTTTTTGTGCTTGTCTAGTTTAACTTGGTTGTCTCATTTGTTAGCACTAATTTATACATTAACCACAATGTAAGTGTTTTCTCTTTTTGAGCAAGATTTGAGGCTATCCAAGTGAATTGCACATTTGATTTTATTCTTAACTTGTGAAAAATGCTTCTAATAAATGTTGCATATTTAAAACGATATTTGTGATGAACAGAAGTTAAATATAGTTCAGAGGTAAATATTTACATCCCTTAACGTTATGATTTATTTCCCACAGATTAAGTATCAACTGACATGGTGGGGTGGAGGGAGAAAGAGGGGATGGATGTAGTATTTTTGGACTAATGTTTTTGAAAAAAGGAAAAATGTTTCGCTCTAATATTACTGTAATCTTCAGATGGAAGTCCATGCAGATAATGATATTTAGAAAACCACTTTCTTTCATTCAGTGTGACCTGTATTGAGCTCTGGATCCAAATGCTGACATTCTAATAGAATAATGAATGCCTTTAAATAACTGCTTGAAAGGTCAGCAAGTGTCTACACTTGTACTTGACAGTTGTGCTGATTGTTTAATACAGCCTCGCAGGAATGTGATTACTTTTGTGCACCCACTAAGTGCATTGCAATGACGACGGCTATCAAACGTTGAACAAAATCTTCCACTACATTCTGAACACTAGGGACTATATTGTTTCGGTATATTAAACTCACTGGTTAAAGGTAATGGTTAAGGCTGTGCTTGTTATCTTGCGAGCAACCTTTCCACCATTGAAGTGAAGAGATGGAAAATCGCAGCAGAATAAAAGCCAAGCAAACTTTTTGGGGATAATAGATGGTTACAAATAACCTTTTTAGATGAGAGAAGATAGGAAGCTGAAGTGGAGCATAAACCCCAGAATTGACTGGGCCTAATGGTCTGTTGTGCTGTATATCCTATATTTTATTTAACATTTGGTAATCGACATGATAGCTAGTGATGATTTGGGTTCACAGTAGAAAGCCAACCAATGAGTGAAAATAGCATTTTTTCACTACTTTCTAACCCATCTATAAGTAGAACACATGTGGGCTCAACATTCCAACTGTTTCTCTCTCCATAGATGCTGCCAGTTTTCTTTTCTGTTTTATTTCCATCTTTATTTTGCTCTTATTATGATGATACATCTCCTGATCACCAGGACAGTCCAATTCCACCTGTGTAATATCGCCTCCAGCTGATGTAGTAAAGTCCTCCTCCGTGCATTACTTCCAGACTAAACTGTTCCAATGCTCCCTTGGCCAGACTTCCACCCTATTGTTCAAATCCCAACTCCCATGGCATCCTGTGCATTTGCACCTGAATATTTGTGGATGTGGGCGAACATCAATCCAGATTATTTGTGGTGTGTTTAAAATTCTTTGAATAAATGGAAAACATGTATTTTTGTTCATAAGATGTGGGTATTTTTTTATAATATATTTATTTATAATAGACTGGGTCAGCATTTATTGCTCACCCCCTGAGGGCATTTAGAGTCAACCACATTGCTGTGGATCTGGAGTCACCTCTAGGTCAGACCAGGTAAGGACAACAGAGATTTCCTTCTCCAAAGGACATTTAATGAACCAGATGGGGATTTATAACAATCAACGATGGTTTCATGCTCATCATTACACTTTTAATTCCAGAATTTTTATTGAATTCAAATTTGCCATGGTGGGATTTGAACCTGGGTCTCTACTAGTCCAGTGACCATACCACTACAACACTGCCTCCCCCATCTGCACCCCTTATGGCCACCCCTCCTGTACTGAGGAGCAAAGTACTTTCTGGTCTCATTGAGCAGTGTGCTGCTCCTTTTTAATACAGAATGGCTGGGCACAAAGGCGAAATTCCCTTTTAATAATAATAATCACTTATTGTCACAAGTAGGCTTCAATGAAGTTACTGTGAAAAGCCCCCAGTCGCCACATTCTGGCAACTGCTCGGGGAGGCCGATACGGGAATTGAACCAGTGCTGCTGGTCTTGTTCTGCATTACAAGCCAGCTGTTTAGCCTACTGTGCTAAACCAGCCCCTAATTTAAAGAAATAAAATCAATTTCAGGCGAGATGATTCCAATCCTAGACTAAGAGGGATTGTGACTTTTGTCGAAGATTTTGGAAATGGGAATTGTACCAAAAGGGATTTGAGTTACATGTTGTTAACCCCATTACTATAGGACATTATCAAGGAAAGTGGAGGCCAAATTCATCTTTATCCACAATAAAGTAAACTAAAGGCAGGTTGTTCTTGACTGGGTTGAATTGGTGGTGGAGTACTGTCACTGGACGAGTAATCCAGAGGCCCTGGCTTGTGCTATGGAGACAGGGGCTCAAATCCCACTAAGCAGTTTGAAATTGTATTAATACATCTGGAATATAAAGCTCGTTTCTTAGTCATCATTATCATCCATTAGTTTGCTTTAAATAAAAATCTGGTTCACCACTGTCCTTTAGGGAAGGAAAACCACTGTTCGTGCTCAGTCAGTGACTCCAGATTATATGGCCAACTCTTGACTGTCCTCTGAAATTGCCGTAGCAAGTCGCAGTTAATGAAGTGCAGATTGGAATGTGAAATAAATGCTGGCCCTGCCAGTGACGAGCCCATCTCATTAAAGAATTAAAAGGGGATGGGTGGGGTTATTTTTGTATTTCATAAGTTATAATTGTGGTGATTGGAGTAACAATTTAAAAAAACAAAAAAACACAAAGTGGAGGGCTAGTAAACCTAAGGGATGCTTTTCACATTGGTGGACATGTGCCCCAGGAAATTCTACTCCAGTTTTTAAATCTGTTTTTATTTAAAAGATTTGGTCATCAATAGTCTGCACTGAGCGTAAGGGATGTGATTTTGAGTGTCGGAGTTCAGTGAGGGCTCCAGTAGTTGCCTATTTCTGTACAGGAGGAAAAAAAACTGATTAGTGAATAACTGGTAAGTATGGCATGTCGGCTCTGCCCAAAGGAATGTACATCTTGCAGTATGTAGGGAAACTTGAGCTTCGGGTTTCAGAATCCTGAGCAGCAGATGGGAGTCACTGTACATCCACAAGGTTGAAAACTGGATGGCACATTTGGGGCAGTAGCCACGCTGCAGATTGGGAGCATATAGGCCGGGTAGGAACGGCAGGGCCACCAGGCAGTCGAGGCCCAGGCAGGTACTGAAGGATGTCCCCTGCATCTATCTTGCTTGCTAATTGGTTTTCCATTTTGGTTACTGATGAAGGGGACAGTCCCTCAGGGGAGTGCAGCCAGAGCAAAGTTCATGGCACCATGGGTGGCTCGGCTGCAACTCCAGGATGGGTGTGTTGCCTCCTTGGTGCCACATTCAAGTGTAAGACATAGGAGCAGAATTAGGCTATTCAGCCCATTGAGTCTACTCTGCCATTAAATCATGACTGATATATTTCTCATCCCCATTCTTCTGCCTTCTCCCTGATACCCCAGAATCTATCTATCTCTGTCTTAAAGACATTCAGTGACTTGACCTCCACAGATTCACCACCCTCTGGCTGAACAAATTCCTCCTCAAGGGCTGTCTGTTCAATCAAAGGCTGTGCCCTTGGGGTTCTAGTTTCTCCTACTAGTGGAAGCATTCTCTTCACATTCTCATTCTCTCTCTATCTAGGTCTTTCAATATTCTGGAAATTTCAATGAGATTCCCCCTCATCCCTCTAAATTCCACCGAGTACGGATCTGGAGTCCTCAGCCACAACTCGTATGACAAGTCCTTCATTCCGGGGATCATTCTTGTGAACCTCCTCTGGACCTTCTCCAAGGCCAGCGCATCTCTCACTGAACAGCTGCAGGATGGCCTTCTGGGGATGGGTGAAAAGAGATCATGGTCTAGATTGATACCAATAACCTGGATAGGAAGAGGGATAAGATCCTAAAAGCAGTGTTTAGGGAATTGGGAAGGAAATTTAAAGCGGACCTCCAGAGTAGCATCTTGGCCATTGCCATATGCTAGTGAGGACAAGCATGAGGATTGGTTGATTGAACACATGGCTGGAGAATTGGTGTAGGAGGGAGGGCATCACATTACTGACACATTGGGACCAGTTCAGGGGCAGGTGGAACCTGTACAAGATTGACCGGTCACGTCTTAACAGACCAGGACTAATATCCTCCTGGGGATTTGCTAGTGCTGTTGGGAAGGATATAGATTACATTTGGAATGGGGGTGAGGGGGGTGTTGCTGCTGGTGGGAACTTGAGGGGTAGCTCAAATTAGAAGGAAGTGAAGCTGTTAACAGGATAGAAAGGTAGCAAACGATTAGAAGGCATAGAAAACAAAGGACAGCATCAGGTAGGCTTGGAATGTGGAATGATATCAAAAAGGGCACTCGACTAGAATGCATGCACCCTTTGCTGTGCATAACTTTTTAAAGGAGCAAAATGGGTATTGCCATTATGGAAATGTAGCTTCTGGATGACCTAGGCTAGGAAGGAGAGGCAAAAAGGTGATGTGCTGATAAGAGATGAGATCAATCCATTGGTAAGGGAAGGTTTTAGATCTGAAGAACAAAATTTGGATTCTGTTTGTTTGGCTGGAGCTGTAGGAATTGTTTATAGGCCACCAAACAGCAGCATGTGGGGCATGGTATTAATCAGGAGATTCAACAAGCCTGTAGCATGGATACTACTGTTATCATAGGTGACTTCAGTCTGCATACAGACTGGATAACCCAAACAAACTTTCCTCTGGAGTACGTTGGAGATGTTGAGCAACCATCTGGAGTATGTTGAGGAACCGTCTAGAGAACAGGCTATTTTAGTTCAAGTATTATGTAACTAGAAAGAGTTAATTGACATAAAAACAAATTATTGCAGATGCCGGAATGTGAAACCCAAAATGCTGGACAATCTCAGCAGGTCTGATGGCATCTGTGGAGAGAGAACTGAGCTAACATTTAGTCGTCTGGATGACTTTGTCAAAGCTGACCTAAGGTCTAATTAATAATCTTGTCAAAGAACCTTTAGGGATGAGTGACCAAAATATGACAGCCAATTTGTCCCTTCGTAAAATTCTGAGTTGAATTGGGAAAGTGCATTAAAACGTATGAAGGTATGCAGGCAATGGTTAATCTTTAAAGAATTATGACCGTTTCCAGCAACTAGCATCCCTTCAACGCTCAAACCCCAAGTCGATCAACCATAGCTAAAAAGAATTGTATAAGATTAAAGGAAAAAGTGATAACATTACCGGAAATAATAGTAAACCTGAGGTTTAGGAGAATTACTGAATACAGCAAAGGAGGACCTGATGAAGGGAGAATACAGTATGAATGCAAGCCAAAAACCTAAGAGGTACATTACTGGCAGAGGATGAGAGAAATGGCAGTGTCTGTCTTTGCTGTGGAAGATGCAACACATTTCCTAGAACTGCTGATCCAGGGGATCAGAGAATGAGGAATTGAAAGAAATTGCTGTTAGTAATTTATTATTTTTCTAAATTTAGAGTTCCCAATTCCTTTTTTTTCCAAATAAGGGGCAATTAGTGTGGCCAATTCATCTACCCTGTACATCTTTGGGTTGTGGGGGTGAGAGCCACGCAGACACTGGGAGAATGTGCAAACTGCACACGGACAGTGGGCCAGGATAGAACTCGGTGCCGTGAGGCAGCAGTGCTAACCACTGCAATCATGCCACCACACCCCTGCATTTGAGAAATTAATGGGACTGAAGGTTAATAAGTTCCTGGCAGTGTTTAAAGCATTAGCTGTGGAGTTGGAGGATGCATTACTAATCACCTTTCAAAATTCTATACAGATTCTGGAATGGCTCCTGCAGATTGGAAGGTAGCAAGAGTCACTCCACTAGTTACGATGGGAGGAAGAGAAAAAAATCTAGGAAGTACAGACCTGTTAGCTTTGCATCAATAATAAAGAAAATTCTGGAATCTATTCTAAAAGATGTGATAAATGGTCATCTGGTTGATAATCTGGATTTCTGAATGGGGAATTTTGAGGATATTATTAACATCATTGATAAAGGGGAGTTGGTGCAGGTCATATACATGGATTTTCAAAGTTTCCCCAAAATTTGTTTTTTAGCACATTTTAAAGCACATGGAATAGGAAGTAATATACTGGCAAGGATTAAGGATTGGTAACTAACTGGTGGAATACAGGAATAAATGGGTCATTCTTGCATTGGGGTACCATGAGGATCAGTCCCAGCTGTTCTGTATCAATGATTTGGATGTGGGGAGCTAATGGTAATATTTCCAAGTTCTTTGTGGATGACACAACGCTACGTGGGAATGTCAGGGAGATGCAAAGTGGCTTTAAGGGATTTGGGGTGATGGGCAGGTGGAATATAATGTGGAAAAAAGATCTATTCTGGTAGGAGTAGGAAGGCCAGATATATTAACGGTGGAAAGATTAGGTGGAGGCTGTCCTCTTCAATAAGTCATTGTTTGCTGCACTAGCAGGTTAGTTTTCAATTTGGAAGGCAAATGATGTATTCGCCTTATTGCAAGAGGATTGAGTACAGGAGAATTAAGCAAAATGTTATGGTGCCCAATGTTTTTTTTTGAGAATTAAGGGGCAATTTAGCATGGCCAATTCACCTACCCTGCACATCTTTGGGTTGTGGGGGTGGGACCCACGCAAACACTGGGAGAACGTGCAAATTCTTTCCGGAGAGTGATCTGGGGCCAGGATTGAACCCGGTCCTTGGTGCTGAGACATCAGTGCGACCACTGTGCTGCCCCAAGTACAGAAGAGAAGTCTTTTTTTAAATTAAATGTTTTTATTCTCCATTAAACCGGCCAGCGTGGAGGCCCCCGCCCGGGTCCCTTTCTCCCTTGCCCGGCCCTAGGAAAGCCCAGAAATCCCCTTTTAGCACACAAACCCCGCATATAGAACGTAGAACATAGAAAATACAGCACAGAACAGGCCCCTCCGCCCACGATGTTGTGCCGAACATTTGTCCTAGATTAATCATAGATTATCATTGAATTTACAGTGCAGAAGGAGGCCATTTGGCCCTTTGAGTCTGCACCGGCTCTTGGAAAGAGCACCCTACCCAAACTCAACACCTCCACCCAACACCAAGGGCAATTTATCATGGCCAATCCACCTAACCTGCACATCTTTGGACTGTGGGAGGAAACCAGAGCACCTGGAGGAAACCCACGCAGACATGGGGAGGATGTGCAGACTCCGCACAGACAGTGATCCAAGCCGGAATCGAACCTGGGACACTGGAGCTGTGAAGCAATTGTACTATCCACAATGCTACCGTGCTGCCCTTAAGAACAAATAAATCTACACTAGATCATTTTACTGTAATCCATGTACCTATCCAATAGCTGCTTGAAGGTCCCTAATGTTTCCGACTCAACTACTTCCACAGGCAGTGCATTCCATGCCCCCACTACTCTCTGGGTAAAGAACCTACCTCTGATATCCCTCCTATATCTTCTACCTTTCACCTTAAATTTATGTCCCCTTGTAATGGTTTGTTCCACCCGGGGAAAAAGTCTCTGACTGTCTATCTATTCCCCTGATCATCTTATAAACCTCTATCAAGTCGCCCCTCATCCTTCTCCGTTCTAATGAGAAAAGGCCTAGCACCCTCAACTTTTCCTCGTAAGACCTATTCTCCATTCCAGGAAACATTCTGGTAAATCTCCTTTGCACTTTTCCAAAGCTTCCACATCCTTCCTAAAATGAGGCGACCAGAACTGTACACAGTACTCCAAATGTGGCCTTACGAAAGTTTTGTACAGCTGCATCATCACCTCACGGCTCTTAAATTCAATCCCTCTGTTAATGAACGTGAGCACACCATAGGCCTTCTTCACAGCTCTATCCACTTGAGTGGCAACTTTCAAAGATGTATGATCATAGACCCCCAAGATCTCTCCGCTCCTCCGCATTGCCAAGAACTCTACCGTTAACCCTGTATTCCGCATTCATATTTGTCCTTCCAAAATGGACAACCTCACACTTTTCAGGGTTAAACTCCATCTGCCACTTCTCAGCCTAGCTCTGCATCCTATCTATGTCTCTTTGCAGCCGACAACAGCCCTCCTTACTATCCATAACTCCACCAATCTTCGTATCGTCTGCAAATTTACTGGCCCACCCTTCAACTCCCTCATCCAAGTCATTAATGAAAATCACAAACAGCAGAGGACCCAGAACTGATCCCTGCGGTACGCCACTGGTAACTGGGATCCAGGCTGAATATTTGCCATCCACCACCACTCTCTGACTTCTATCGGTTAGCCAGTTCGTTATCCAGCTGGCCAAATTTTCCACTATCCCATGCCTCCTTACTTTCTGCAGAAGCCTACCATGGGGAACCTTATCAAATGCCTTACTAAAATCCATGTACACTACATCCACTGGTTTACCTTCATCGACATGCTTGGTCACCTCCTCAAAGAATTCAATAAGACTTGTAAGGCAAGACCTATCCCTCACAAATCCGTGCTGACTATCCCTAATCAAGCAGTGTCTTTCCAGATGCTCAGAAATCCTATCCTTCAGTACCTATCCACCTACACCCCAAAGAGCCCTCATTTCAAGTGAAAGTCCCATCACTTCCCTTGTCCAAATATATACAACATTGGCTCCTTTAGCCTATGCACCCGCATGCAGTGAAACAAAAAAAGAAGAAAATACAGTCGGTCACATCGGCACATGGCCATTTCTCAATTTTTCAGTTCTGCCACAGTCCTTCTGCCTTCGCAAACTCCTCCGCTGCTTCGGCCGTTCCAAAATAAAAGTCCTTGAGCTCGTAAGTCACCCTCAGCTTCGCTGGATATACAATGCCGTACTGCACCTTGCTAATGTACAGTGCCCTCTTCACCCGGTTGAAGGCAGCTCGCCAGCTTCACTGTAAAGTCCTGGTATACACGTATACCAGCTCCAGCCCACTGCACCACCCGCTTCTGCTTGGCCCAGCTCAGGACCTTCTCCTTCACACTGTACCTACGGAAGCACAGAGTCACTACCCTTGGCGGCTCACTCGCCATTGGTACAGGCCTCCAAAACTGATGAGCCCGATCCAGTTCATATCGGGAGGGATCCTCCCCCTCCCCCAATAGTTTCACCAGCATCGCGGCAAAATACTCAATCGGCCTCGGTCCTTCAACGCCTTCGGGCAGCCCCACAATCCTCAAATTCTTTCGCCTGGATCTGTTTTCCAGGTCTTCCATTTTTCCTCGCAGATCCTTGTTAATGTCAATCACCTTCCGCATCACCTGCCCCATCGAGGCAAGTTGATCACCGTGCTGCAATAATGTCTCCTCCACTTCCTTCAGCGCCTCCCCTTGCTCTCGCACCTCCGCCACTGCGCTCGCCACTGCCGTCATCACCGGGGAAATCGCCTCCTCCACCAGCGCACTCAAAACCTCTCCCATCTCCTTCCTCATTGTCTCCATGTATCTTGTAAACTGTCTTTCGAATTCCGCAGCCATCACCTTAGTTATTTCTTCAGCCGTAAGCAATGCGGCCTCCACTGGTGCTCCAGCCTCCATTTTCCTTGGTGACCCCGCGGTGACCTTTCCACTCCCCGACGGACCTTCAGCTGTTTTCTTTACGGACGATTTTTTGCTTACCCTCGACATTCTTCTTCACTGTGCCTTTGCTGTTTCTTCCTGCTTTTGCCGCCTCCGTGGACCCTGGGACCGGGCTTAAAGCCCCGAAAATGCCATTCCCGAACGGGAGCACTCCATTGTGCGGTCGCCTCCCGCCCGCCGTCATCGGATGTCCCAGAAGTGAAGTCTTGCTTCAATTGTATAGAATCTTGGTTAGACTGCAGTACAGTGTGCAGTTTTATCCCCTCCCTTTCGATAGGATAGGATATTGCCATCGAGGGAATGCAATAAAGGTTCACCAGACGTGTTCTCGAGATGGTGGGATTGTCCTAATGAAGAGAGATTGGGGAAACTGGGCCTGTTTTTTTCTTTTTTCTTTTTCGATTCATTCATGGGATGTGGGCGTCACTGCCTGAGCCAGCATATATTGCCCATCCATCCCTGAGAGTACGAAGAGTCAACCACATTGTGGGTCTGGAGTCACATAGACCAGGTAAGGATTCCTTCCATAAAGGGCATTTGTGAACCAGATGGATTTTTACGACAATCAACAATGGTTTAATGGTCGTCCTTAGACTTATTCCAGATTTTTATTGAATTCAAATTCCACCAACTACCCTGGCAGGATTTGAACTCTGGTTCCCAGAGCATTACCCTGGGTCTCTGGATTAAAGGTCCAGTGACAATTCCACGATACCACTCTCTCCCCTTCTCTGGAATATTGAAGAATGAAAGGTGATCTAATTGAAACCTACAAAATACTTAAAGGAATAGACAGGGTAACAGGGTAGATGCAGTAAGATGTTTCCCCTTGTTGGTGAGTCTAAAACCAGCGGATGCAATTTCAAAATAAGAGGAAAACCCCTTATGACAGAGATCAGGATCTTTTTATTTTCTCTGAGGGTTGTGAATTTTCTACCCCAGAGGGCTGAGGAAACTCAGTCATTCAGCATGTTTAAAGCAGCAAGTGACAGATTTCTTATACCAATGACATAAAAAGAGGTATGGGGATTGTGATATTTTGGGTTTGCAGACCATGAAGATACAAACAAGGTATTTACTCAACAAGTTGCAAAGAAAGACTCAGTTTGCCTGCGCATTTGGCCGATTACACCAATACATTACTTGAAGTGACCTGGGGATTCTCCGGACCCTTGGCTGCATGCCATTCGTTGGCGGCGGGATATTCCCACCACTTGTCAGTGGGATTTTCCATTATAACCACCTCAACGATGTCAGGGAAACCCACAGGCAGGGGCATGGTACTGGCGGGAAAAGCGAATTGCAACGACTGGAGAATTCTGGCCCTTTTTCCAACCAGGAAAACTACATGAATGCACAACACTTTCCTCCCCCTTTTTACATTAAAGATTCCTGCAATGAAACACAAATTCTAAAAATCAAAATTTTCAATATTGTCATGAGAATGTCACTTTAAGAAATGGTTAGCTGCTCATGTTACTGCAGTGATGTCAGTGTGGATGGAGCTGAGCTCTGGTTCTGCTTTTTAGTTTCACTTTGAGAAAAGCGTGGGTGTGTATCTGTCTTTTTGGTTTCATTTTTCAGTGTGTTGCAGCTGAAGTCAGACAAAGCAGCTGTACTGTTGATCTCTCTGCCATGAAGGACTATCTCTTGACCATTTGGTGAATTCAGAAGAATTATAAATGTTTTCAGTAGTGACCGTAAACTCTGTGCTTATGTTGAAAGGTTTTTTAAGTCTTCTGTGTGTTAAAAGAACAGCATACAGATTACTTAGTGTTTGTATTCTTTGGGTGGTGTATTTGATTTACTGGTTGCTAAGATATTCACTTTGTTTTAAAAAGGTTAACTTGAGTTCATAGAATAAACATTGTTTTGCTTTAAAAAATAACTTTTCCCTTTCTGAAGTACCACACCTGTCGAGTGGGCTGTGTGCTCCCCATACCACAATCTATTAAGAGTTGTGGGTCGGGTGAACTCCATGATACACTTTGGGGTTCTCTAAACTCTGGCCCATAACAATATCAACAATTAATAAACAACAGTCAATAAGTTGAGGCTCTTGTGTTTTCATGTTGACTGCAACCTCTGTTGTCTTTGGTTTAACTTGAATGTCTTCCGTAGTTGTCTAAACCAGAGTTGATGTAGAGTCTGTTGCGGACTGTGGTTGATTCTCTCTCTGGGTAACTAGTTCTATTTGCTAAAAATTTATCAACCTGTCTTCTCCACTACATCATCCCAAGTAGGAGACCGGTCATCTCTGTGCTATGATGATGGCAGGTATCCACGTCTCTCTGGTGTTGTAGTTCCTTGCCAATACACCCTGACCTAAAAACACTGCATTTAGCCTTGTTCTCATGTCGCAAAACCTGATTTTGCTGTTTCCTCTCAACAATTTCTCTGCCTTAGGCGACTTCAGCAGATTAAACTGTGCGTAACTGACTTTTTATCCATGAGTAATGCCAGAGAGCTTTGGGTTGTCGAATATGCTGTATTCCTGTATGTCATGAGGAATTGGCTTAGTTGTTTTGGAAATGATCCTTGCTCACAAGTTACCTTCGATGAATACTTTGTTACCTTTCGGCCAGTCCATTTGGGGCAGGATGATGAGTGGATGGGATATGTTGGATTCAGTTCTCCTTTTTAGATAATTTCGTGAAATGAATTGTGGCCCATTGTCGCAAACAAGTTGTTCAAGGTAACTGAATCTTACAAAAATCCCGCCGTCTTTCTATTGTTCTTTCGGAGGATGTATTCTTCATAATGGCGACTCATCTATCACAATGATAAACATTCTTTCAAATTGTCCAGCATGATCTATATGGACTCTTTGCAATGGCCCTTCTGGCCATTCCCATGGATGTAATGGCGGTAGCAGGTTATGAACCTTTGCACAAGCCGACACATGTCTGCCCGCTCTGTTTTTGTTATCGAGCACTGGCCACCAGAAAGTAGCTTCTGGCTATTTCCTTCATCCTTGCTATCCCACAATGACCTTGATTTGATTTATTGTCACATACCGAAGTACAGTGAAAAGTACTTTTCTGCGGCCAAGGGTACGTACATAGTAACCAAAAAAAGAATAATCGACGAGTACATTGACAAATGGTACATCGACAAACCGTGATTGGTTACAGTGCGGATGAAGGGGCCATACAAAGCAAATAATGCACATGAATCCTTCATGAAGTTGGTTTAGGACATGTTCCCTTAATGGTGGAATGATGACCTTCATTCCCCAGAGGCGACAACCAGCATGTATGGATAGTCTTCGGGTAGCATATGGCTTCAACTCCAGGTTTTATCCAGCAGTCTTGCTAGAGAGGCCATCAGCATTCCCATGAAGATTTGGCAATCTATGTGCTGCTAACAGCAAAACCCAACTCTGAATCTCGCTCGCTGCTTGAGTGTGTGGCCTCAGCATCGTTATCAGTGGTTGCTGATCTGTAAAGTAAATTCCATCCATGTAGGTATCATTAAAAACGTTGATTCTGAATTTATGCCTCTCACTTCCTTCTCTATCTGTGCGTAGTTCATTTCTGCCTTATTCAAGAATCTTAATGCAAACTCTATTGGCTCCCCTTCATTATTGGGCATTATGTGAGAAACTACTGCTCACACACCATAAGGTGATGTGTTGCAAGCCAGTTGCAAGGATAACTTTGGATAAAAGTGTCAGGAATAGTAGTGCCTCTTTGACTTGTATGGTGGCCTTCTCGCACTGATCCACCCATTTCCCGTTTTAACCCTTTGGTGTAAAGGCTTGAGAATAGTTGTTAGATGAGGAACAAACCTTTCCATGATAGTTTTTTGTGTTGCGGCTGCTTCAGTTATGGGCTTTCACTCTTAAAAATGATTTATGCAATCCCTTTGCATCTATAATGCGTGTCAGGTATTCAAGTAGAGGAATTGAAGAATTCGTATTTATCCTCCCGTACTCGTCTAAAATCTAAATTTTGAAGATGCTTTTCTTCATTCTTTCCAGGAACGAGAAATCGTTAAAAAGCATTGGGCTCCTCCTTGTCCTGTTGGAATAACGCAGGTGCAGACATGATGCTAAATGGAAGTCTTTTCTATCTGAATGGCCCTTTGTGTCATTATTGTCAAATATTGTTGTCAATCTGGATCCACATCTATTTGGTATGGAGCTCACGGTCAACATCACTGAAATACTGGCCTCCAGCCAATCTGACAAACCAATCAATTAAATGCACGGTACTGCTCTGCACACAGTTCTCTTGCGCGCTCTCTCGCGTTCTGGCATATAGAGCCTCCGTGATGGCACTGATGCTGTGCACCGAGCTTAGATGCCAATCAGGTCCCCACTCGGTGCCTGGAAGGGCCCCGTGGCGTAAAGATTCAGGGCGACGGCCGCCGGGAGTGGCTGTCCTCCATTCTCTCGCGATGCCAGGTGTGCAATGATCTGGCAGATATGTTGCCATGTCTCCCTGCTCAGCTGGAGTCTTCGACAGCATTCCCGGTCCGGCAGGTCCTCGAATGACGGGCGCTGCCAGTACACAAGAGGCCTCATGCGGCGCCTCTTTTACACCTCCTACTCCTTGGCCTGTTGTGCGCCTGGCTCTCCATCCTCAGTGGCTGCCTCCTGTTCCTCTGGGGCACGCTCTGCTGCTGCAGCTGCCTCCTCCTCCTCTAGCAGCTCCAGCTCGTACAGCTGCAATGCATCCTCCAGGGCTGCTGGGACGAAGGCCACCATTGCTGTTGTATTCTAATATCCATTTTCTGCAGGGGGTGAAAGGCTGACATGTTAGCATGGTGCGTGCCCCTATGCCCAACCAGGTCCACCGGGCTACATTGTGGCCCCGGTTGGCACTACAGACCCTGCCTTCGCATGTCAGTGCCCGGCACCATGGGTGCCTCTGCCCTGGTGCCTGTCCCTGCTGCCAGGGATACTGTCAGCTGCTGCTGCCCTTGCTAGCAGTGTGCTCCACAGCCCCTATCCTGTGCTCCCGGGGCTACTGTGGTGTTGCCCTTGGATGGGCCGCGTGCTGCCCCGATGGTTGGTGCCAGCCAGTTGGTATAGCTAGGTTGGGGAATCTATGGCAGAGGTTGGGGGCACCCATATGGCAGCTGTCACTCTGCAGGGCAGGGTGGGTGCAGTGGGCTGCGCAGCAAGATGGCTGCCTTGCAGGATGCAGGAATGGTGGTCCGTGCCTGGACAGCCCGGATCTGTGGGGGTGCATCCCCCCCCCGAGCTCCGTGTCCTATCTCCTCTCCCTCAGCAGCCATGGCACCTGTGTCACGATGTTTAGAAGCACAAGTGAACCTCGCTGATGAGAATTCGCACCAGTGGAGGAAGAGAATACGTGCCGACCCACTAATATGCCAACAGCATTTACTGTACATGCTTGGAACGCATTGACGCCATTGTCGAGGCAACGGACTGTGTGGGTGCGTGTGTCCCCCTTGCCCCTTAAACCTATTCCCCCTAGTACTTTACCCCTCTACCCTGGGAAAAAGTCTTTGACTATCCACTCTGTCTATGCCCCTCATAATTTTGTACACCTCTATCAGGTCACCCCTCAACTTCTGTCGTTCCAGTGAGAACAAAGAGTTTATTCAACTACCCCTCATAGCTAATGCCCTCCATACCAGGCAACATCCTGGTAAATCTCTTCTGCTGGTAGTGTGGCGACCAGAATTGAACACTATACTCCAAGTGTGGCCTAACTAAGGTCCTATACAGCTGCAACATGACTTGCCAATTCTTATACTCAATGCCCCGGCCAATGAAGGCAAGCATGCCGTATGCATTGCTGTGGACCTGTACACCTAGATCTCTCTGACTGTCAATACTCTTGAGGGTTCTACCATTCACTGTATATTCCCTACCTGCATTAGACCTTCCAAAATGCATTACCTCACATTTGTCCGGATTAAACTCCATCTGCCATCTCTCCGCCCAAGTCGCCAAACGATCTAAATCCTGCTGTATCTTCTGACAGTCCTCATCGCTATCCACAGTTCCACCAACCTTTGTGTCGTCTGCAAACTTACTAATCAGACCAGTTACATTTTCCTCCAAATCATTTATATATACTATGAACAGCAAAGGTCCCAGCACTGATCCCTGCAGAACACCACTAGTCACAGCCCTCCAATTAGAAAAGCACCCTTCCATTGCTACTCTCTGCCTTCTATGACCTAGCCAGTTCTGTATCCATCTTGCCAGCTCACCCCTGATCCCGTGTGACTTCACCTTTTGTACCAGTCTACCATGAGGGACCTTGTCAAAGGCCTCACTGAAATCCATATAGACAACATCCACTGCCCTACCTGCATCCATCATCTTTGTGACCTCTTCGAAAAACTCTATCAAGTTGGACTTTAACCTGGTGTTATAAGACTTCGTATTGTGCTCACCCCAGTCCAACGGCAGCATCTTCACATCAGAGGCGAAATTCTCCCCCAATGGCGCGATGTCCGCCGACTGGCGCCCAAATCGGCACCAATCAGACGGGCATCGCGCCGCCCCAAAGGTGCGGAATGCTCCGCATCTTTGGCGGCCTAGCCCCTCAATGTCGGGGCTAGGCCGGCGCTGGAGGGATTTCCGCCCCGCCAGCTGGCGGAAATGGCGTTTGTTGCCCCGCCAGCTGGCGCGGAAATGCAGCGCATGCCCGGGAGCGTCAGCGGCCACTGAAAGTTTCTCGCGCATGCGCAGTGGGGAGAGTCCCTTCCGCCTCCGCCATGGTGGAGGCCGTGGCGGAGGCGGAAGGGAAATAGTGCCCCCACGGCACAGGCCCGCCCGCGGATCGGTGGGCCCCGATCGTGGGCCAGGCCACCATGGGGGCACCCCCCGGGGTCAGATCGCCCCGCGCCCCCCCCCCTCAGGATCCCGGAGCCCGCCCACGGTGCCTGGTCCCGCCGGTAAATACCAGGTTTAATTTACGCCGGCGGGACAGGCAATTTCTGGGAGGGACTTCGGCCCATCCGGGCCGGAGAATTGAGCAGGGGGTCCCGCCAACCGGCGCGGCCCCATTCCCGCCCCCACCCAATCTCCGGTACCGGAGACTTCGGCGGGGGCGGGATTCACGGCGGCCAACGGCCATTCTCCGACCCGGCGGGGGGTCGGAGAATGACGCCCCATGTCTATCAAGTCAGTGAGACACGATCTCCCCTTCACAAAACCATACTGCTTCTCGCTAATACGTCCATTTGCTTCCAAATGGGAGTAGATCCTGTCTCGAAGAATTCCCTCCAGTAATTTCCCTACCACTGGCGTAAGTCTCACCGGCCTGTAGTTCCCTGGATTATCCTTGCTACCCTTAAACAAAGGAACAACATTGGCTTCGCTGCTAATTTCATAGATTGTGACTTGTATAGGCGCCTTTCAGAAAGTTGCTTTCTGTTAACCGCCTTTTTTGAACAGCTTCACCTTCTTAACCCACACTGTCTCAAATGGTGTTGTTCAAGACGTCTCAATTCACAGTATTCAGTAGCTGCAAACTGTGATTAATTCACCTTGTTGATTACGATTCTACGACCTGAACCTCTTGGCAATGGCCAAAGTTTTTAAAGTGAAAACAGGCCCTGCAATATTCATCATAGGTTTCAAACCCTTGGAAGCTGAAGATCCTCTCCCTTATCCCCCATCATTGTACTCAGGACTACACTATCTGCCGCAATTGTATTCACTTGGAGAGTTACACCGCTCTGTGTTCTCATCTCATGGTCCCACAGCGCCAAATATTCCTGCCATTTTTACCATGGATAGGACTTGCATAAACATTGTGTGTCTCAATTTTTCACACTACCTCACTTTTTTTAACAAGGTAGCTCTGAGCTCACGCCTGTTTCCTTCTGAGTTTTGGAACACCGCCAACTCTAAACTATTGTTACAAGGTACTTGGTGCTCCCTGTACTGTTCCAGAGATTTCCAGGCAGAGCATGTGGTGAGCTTTTTGATGCAGTTGCTACCAATATTTAGCATCCCTCCATTGCCAACGTTGGTGTATCCTTTTCGGATGTTTGCACATGGAATGACGATTGTTAATTTTTTTTCTCTTCAGGAGTCTGCCAACATGATTCTGAACTCCTCATCGCTATTTTTCTTAGGCTTGCAGACACAAAGGTACAAATAAACAAGAGCTTTATTGGAAAGGTGTTTACACAACAGGCTGTAAAGATAGACTGCCTGTTTGCCTGCACAAGTAGCCAATGCATCACGTGATCAGGCTCTTAAGTGACCTTGTTCGAACTAGGAGGAACATGAATACACAACAGGGATAGTGGGGGGAGGTACTGAGTGGATGATTAGCCATGATATTTAAATGGTTGAACAGGCTGAATGGCCTACTGAACATAACTTAGTAGAAGATCGCCCATATCTACAACATTCCGACAATGCAGATCTACAACATTCCTACAGTGCAGAAGGAGACCATTTAGCCCATCCAAGTCTGCACCAACTCTCTGAAAGAGCACCCTACCAAAGCCCACTCTCCCGCCCTATCCAAATAACCCTTTAACCTAATATTCACATCTTTGGACTATGGGAGGAAACCGGAGCACCCAGAGGAAACCCACTCAGAATGTGCAAATTCCACATACAGTCACCCAAGGCCAGAATTTAACCTGGGTCCCTGGCGCTGTGAGGCAGCAGTGCTAACCACTTGCGCTGTCCTAAATCCTACAATTTTAAAATTGACTCCATTGAGAGTTGTCTAGAGGAAGTGGAACTGTGTCTCTCATTGGCCCTCAAAGAGTTAAACTTCAACTGAAATCAATCGTTTAATGTAAAATGGGCTTGTAACCCTAAGGAAGTTATTTGGACTATCTTTGGCAGAAAAATAAGAGGCAGCAGAGGAATGTGACATTAAGAGGAAATAAAACCGAAGGGAGAGTTGGTAAACAACAACTGCCACCTTTTTAAAAAGTGGTTTATTTTCAGAATTAAAAAGGGAGCAGTCTGTAAATCAGTATTTTGTTTTAAATTTAGAGTACACAATTATTATTATTTTTCAATTAAGGGGCAATTTAGCATGGCCAATCCACCTAACCTGCACATCTTTGGGTTGTGGGGGTGAAACCGACGCAGACACTGGGGAGAACGTGCAAACTCCACAGGAATAGTGACCCAGGGCCGGAATTCAAACCCAGGTCCTCAACGCTGTAGTCTGTCATGATGTGGAGATGCCGGCGTTGGACTGGGGCGAGCACAGTAAGAAGTCTTACAACACCAGGTTAAAGTCCAACAGGTTTGTTTCGATATCACTAGCTTTCAGAGCGCTACTCCTTCCTCATTCACCTGAGGAAGGAGCAGCGCTCCGAAAGCTAGTGATATCGAAACAAACCTGTTGGACTTTAACCTGGTGTTGTAAGACTTCTTACTGTAGTCTGTCATGTGAGAGTACCTTTAAGAAATGGATGTTTAAGCAATGTATCTTTAAGAAATGGAGCTGACCATATTACTGAAGTGATGTTAGAGGGTGGGGGGAGCTGAGCTCACTTCTGCTTTTGGTTTCAGTTTGAGAAGGCAGCTGGGAGTGTCTGTGTTTTGCTGAGAGCTGCAGGAAGAAACACAGCTGGTCTGTTGATTTCTGAAATCCAAAGACTATAAATATATTGAATGTAACCTGATGTGTTCTTATTTTTGAAGGTTTGAAGTCTTTTGGATGTTTAAAGGAACAGTTTGAAGGATTATTTAGTGTTGTAATCTTTTGGGGTTATCTTTGAAGTAATGGGTGTTTAAGATATTCAATGTTTGTTTTTAAATGGTTAACTTGAGTTCATAGAATAAACAGTGTTTTGTTTAAAAAAAACATTTGTCCATTTCTGCTGTATCACACCTGGAGAGTACGCCATGTGCTTTCCACACCACAATCTATTAAAAGTTGTGGGTCAGTTGAACTCCATGAAACACTTTGGGGTTCTGTAAACCCGGACCCGTAACAAGTCCCAGGGCTAACCACTGGCCACCGTGCTGCCCTTGTAAATCAGTGTTGTGAGTAACATTTGAGGCCATAATCTGGAATTATTTAAGCTAGATTGACTGGAGGGCAGGTAAAAATTTGACTGCAGACTGAAGGTGGGTAATAGGATGTGGACTCCATTATTGGACACAGGAGATCATGATTACAGAGGGGAACATCTCCAGTATGATGCATCTATGTGAACACTGAAAGCATTAGAAATTAAAAGCTGGAACAAGATAACTGTAATCAAAACCATGGTTAAGTCTGGGAATGAATATAACATGAATTGTATGGCATGCTCAAAGCTTTGGCCATGGGGGGCAAAATTCTCCAGTATCGGCGCGATGTCCGCCGACCGGCGCCAAAAACAGCGCAAATCAGTCGGGCATCGCGCTGCCCCAAAGGTGCGGAATCCTCCGCATCTTGGGGGGCTGAGCCCTAACCTTGAGGGGCTAGGCCCGCGCCGGACTGATTTCCGCCCCGCCAGCTGGTGGAAGGGCCCCGCCAGCTGGCGCGTAAATGACCTTGCCGGGCGGCGCATGCGCGGGAGCGTCAGTGGCCGCTCACGGCATCCCCGCGCATGCGCTGTGGAGGGAGTCTCTTCCGCCTCCACCATGGTGGAGACCGTGGCGAAGGTGGAAGGAAGAGAGTGCCCCCACGGCACAGGCCCGCCCGCGGATCGGTGGGCCCCAATCGCGCCCCCCCCAGGACCCCGGAGCCCGCCCGCGCCGCCTTGTCCCGCCGGTAAGGTAGGCGGTTCAATCCATGCCGGTGGGACAGGCATTCTAGCAGCGGGACTTCGGCCCATCCGGGCCGGAGAATCGCGGGGGGGTGGGCCGCCAACTGGCGCGGCACGATTCCCGCCCCCGCCGAATCTCCGGTGCCGGAGAATTCGGCAACCGGCGGGATTCACGCCAGCCCCCGGCGATTCTCCGACCCGGCGGGGGGTAGGAGAATCTCGCCCGGGGTATATGTCATTGATGCCTGCAAAGTAAATAAAGTTGATTCTATGAAATGTAGATCACTCCTAATGCAACAAAAAGCACCCAGCTCCCTAAAATCAAGAGTATGTAAGAAGCTACCAGGGCAGACTAAGAACAATTTGCTCTTCAGAATTCTCCCATTAACAGAATTTTCTTGTTTCATACATCCTTATCTCCATTCAATTTAATATAAATTGTGAAAGCCCCATTGGGATTGGAGTTCGAGTTGGTAAATATAATACATTATTGTTCAAGGTCTAATAAACAAGGAGAATAATGATGGACTGGACTGAGAGGGATTGTGAGTTTGTGACACCCCAGGGAGAAAGTAACCACAGCATTATTAAATTCAATGTGACCTGGTAATCAAATTTCACAGAAGGGTTCAGCACTATAATTTCACAAATGAGCAAATTATTAAAGCAACTTGACTAGGGGAGGTTATCCAACAACCCATCAATGGTGTTTCAGTGGAAGACCTTTTTAAATAAATAATATTGGGCACAAGAATCAAATTTATGACCCTAAATTAAAATGAAATAAAACAATCTCTTAAAAAACCCTGGATGCAGAAAAGGCCAGGAACACTTGTTGGACTGGAGGAAATTACAGGAATAAGACGAGCAAGGCATTGAGGAACTGGGAGCCAATGTAACTGAAGGATGGGGTTCATGAATGAATAAGATGGTATTGACTATAGACATCAGAATATTAGATGAACTAAAGTGAGGGTGAAGAATGGTCAGCCAGAAAAGCATTGCAAAATAAATTGAACCTGACTGTGTGGAGTTTGCACATTCTCCCAGCAGTTTCTGCGTGGGTTTCCTCTGGATGCTCTGGGTCCTCCTACAATCTAAAGATGTGCAGGTTAGGCTAAAGAGTTATTGGGTTAAAGATTTGCATTAAATTGTATCTGAGATGGAAAGTATATGGAGTTTTACGTTCAGCTCAAGTTAAAGAAGCATGCTGTAATTGCAAATCATAGAATTGTTAGCGCAGGAGACCATTTGGCCCATTGTGTCTGCGCCAGCACTGTAAATGATTGTTCATGTTCAGCCTGAAATGGTAATTGGGGAGAAGAATAGGACTGATAGTGAGGGGAATGGTGATTGTGGCAGAGGGTAAAGGCGGTGCCTTCTGTCGTTTCAATGCTCAGCTGAAGAAAGTTGTGGCTCATTTTAAATTAAATATTTGAAGAAGCAATTTGATAACCAAGGCAGTAGCAGTGGAGGCATCAAGAGAGATTGTGGAAAGGGGGTTATCAACTTGCATGTGGAAATTAACCTCATGTCTTGCCATGATGTGACTCATGGGCAGTATGTAGTTGAGGAAATGGAGGGGATCAAGGACAGATGTTTGAGGGGATAAAGGACAGATGTTTGAGGCCCTCCAGAGGTAATGGTGCGTCAGTCAGAATTGCTGGCAATGCTGCCTATGACTAGATATGCAAGAGTGGAAGAAAATGAGGGAAATGTAGGAAAGGCATTTGAGAAATACTTAATACAATCTGCATAAATTGGGTGTTAAAGGTTGGCTGGTATAGCAGAAATGCTCTTTTAAGAAAAAATCTTCTAAAAGGAGTGAATAGTCAGACAGAATGCAAATAAAGGAATGGGTCAATGCTAATTAAATCAAGAAGGCTTGTATAAACAAAACATTCCTTATCAAGGATAGAAGGTAAGACATCAAGGGCACAGGCACTCCGATTGGTCAATGGAAATTAAAGATCTACGCAATGGTGTTTTTGTCACGAATCCCAAATTTAATCCTAGTTATTGTGGGTTAACCTCTCTACCTCAACCCGGGACCGTGCCAGACGCAACCCCGGAAACGTAACCAGTGCCCTGGTCCCGCCAGCGCCCTGGACCCCGCCAGACGCAACCACTTACCTTCCCCAAAGTCAGACTTCTCCTATTGGATCCCAGGGTCATCTAGCCGTCGACCGAGGAAGCGAGGGAAACGTGGCGGTCTGCAGGTTAGACTGAAGCAACGCGGTTTCAAAAACCCTCTCCCCAGCGTACACTTGGCAAACGTCCAAGTGATCGAAAACAAGCTGGATGAACTTAATGCCAGTCTTACCTCTCAGAGGGAAGTAAGAGGCTGCTGTGTGCTCTGTTTCACAGAGACATGGCTCACCCCCGCCTCACCGGACTGAGCCATACAACCTGAAGGCTTCTCAATTTACCGGGCGGACCGCACCGTATCATCAGGCAAGGTAGAGGGGTTTGCCATCTCGTCAACTCCTCCTGGTGCTTGGATGTGGTGACCCTGGCAGCTTACTGCTCCCCGGACCTGGAATACCTGACCGTTAAGTGCCGCCCATACTATCTTCCACGTGAGTTCACTTCAGCCATTATCACAGCTGTCTACATCCCACCCCAGGCAGAAGTGAGGATGACTATACACAGTTATAAACAACTACGAAACAGAACATCCGGAGGCCTTGTTCATCGTGGCCGGAGACTTCAACAAGGCCAACCTCAAGTGTACTGCCAAAATTCCACCAGCACATCTTCTGCCCCACCAGGGGCGACAACACTCTTGACCACTGCTACTCAAAAATCAAGGGCGCCTACCGTTCCATCCCCCGACCGCACTTTGGGAAATCAGACCATAAGACGGTGCTCCTTCCCCCGGCATACAAGCAGAAACTCAAGCGGGAGAATCCAGCTAAGAAGGTTGTGCAGTGCTGGTCCGAGGAAACAGAAGAGCTCTTATGTGACTGCTTAGAGACAGTGGACTGGTCCATATTTAAGAACTCAGTGACCAACTCAAATGAGTATGCCACCACCGTCACAGACTTCATCAGCAAATGTGTGGATGATTGCGTGCCAAAGAAAACAGTATGCCAACCGGAAACCATGGCTCAATCACGAGATTGACTCCCTACTGAAGGACAGATCTGAGACGTTCAAGTCAGACGACCTTGACCTATACAAGAAATCAAGGTACAACCTCTGCAAAGCCATCCGAGATACCAAGCTAGAGTCACAGACAGACTATCGGTGATTGTGGCAAGGACTAAACAAAACGGGCTACAAAGCGAAGCCGAGCAGTATCTCGGCAGCAGCGCACCCCTCCCCGATGAACTCCATGCATTCTATGCTCGGTTTGAGCAGGTAACCAACAATCCGTTGTCAAGTGCCCCAGCAGCCCATAACTCACCCATACCCACCATCACAGCTTCCGAAGTCAGATTGGCCTTCCTGAAAGTGAACCTTCGGAAGGCGACGGGCCCGGATGGGATCCCTGGTCGTGCACTCCGAGCCTGCGTGGACCAGCTGGCAGAGGTATTCGCGGACATCTTTAACCTGTCCCTAGTCCACTCCGAGGTCCCCACCTGCTTCAAGAAGACCACCATTATACCGGTACCAAAGAAGAACCAGGCAACGTGCCTCAATGACCACCATCCGGTGGCCCTGTCTTCAGTCGTAATGAAGTGCTTCGAGAGTTGATCATGAAACTCATCACCTCCATACTCCCTGAACACCTTGATCCACTGCAATTCGCATACAGTCGCAACCGGTCCACAGCAGACGCCCTTTCCCTGGCCCTACACTCATCCCAGGAGCATCTCGACAACAAGGACTCCTACATCAGACTCCTATTTATTGACTACAGCTCTGCCTTCAACACCATAATCCTTGCCAAGCTCATATCAAAGCTCCAGAACCTAGGACTTGGCTTCCCACTCTGCAACGGGATCCTCAATTTTCTGACCAACAGACCACAATCAGTAAGAATGAACAACAACACCACCTCCTCAATACCGGGGCCCCGAAAGGCTGCATACTTAGTCCCCGACTCTACTCCCTGTACACACATGACTGCGTGACAAAATTTGGTCCCAACTCCACCTACAAGTTTGCTGACAATACGACCATAGTGGGCCGGATTTTGAATGATGACGAGTCGGAATACAGGAGGGAGATAGAGAACCTAATGAAGTGGTACAGCGACAACAATCTCTCCCTCAATGCCAGCAAAACTAAAGAGCTGGTCATGGACTTCAGGAAGCAAAGTACTGTACACATCCCTGTCAGCATCAACGGGGCCGAGGTGGAGATAGTTAGCAGTTTCAAATTCCTCGGGGTGCATATCTCCAAAAATCTGCCCTGGTCCACCCACGTTGACAGTACCACCAAGAAAGCACAACAGCGCCTATACTTCCTCAGGAAACTAAGGAAATTCGGCATGTCCACATTAACCCTTACCAACCATAGAAAGCATCCTATCTGGCTGCATCACAGTCTGGTATGGCAACTGCCTGGCCCAGGACCGCAAGAAACTTCAGAGAGTCGTGAACACCGCCCAGTCCATCACACGAACCTGCCTCCCATCCATTGACTCCATCTACACCTCCCGCTGCCTGGGGAAAGCGGGCAACGTAATCAAAGACCCCTCCCACCCGGCCTACTTACTCTTCCAACTTCTGCCATCGGGCAGGAGATACAGAAGTCTGAGAACACACACGAACAGACTCAAAACAGCTTCTTCCCCGCTGTTACCAGACTCCTAAATGACCATAGAGTTCATAGAATTTACAGTGCCGAAGGAGGCCATTTAGTCCATCGAGTCTGCACCGGCTCTTGGAAAGAGCACCCTACCCAAGCCCACACCTCCACCCTATCCCCATAACCCAATAACCCCACTCAACACTAAGGGCAATTTTGGACACTAAGGGCAATTTAGCATGGCCAATCCACCTAACCCGCACATCTTTGGACTGTGGGAGGAAACCGGAGCACCCAGAGGAAACCCACGCACACACGGGGAGGATGTGCAGACTCCGCACAAACAGTGACCCAAGCCGGGAATCGAACCTGGGACCCTGGAGCTGTGAAGCAATTGTGCTATCCACAATGCTACCGTGCTGACCATCTTATGAACTGACCTCATTAACACTACACCCCTGTCTGCTTCATCCGATGCTGGTGCTTTTGTGGTTACATTGTGTACCTTGTGTTGCCCTATTATGTATTTTCTTTTATTCCTTTTTCTTCCATGTACTTAATGATCTGTTGAGCTGCTCGCAGAAAAATACTTTTCACTACCTCGGTACATGTGACAATAATCCAATCCAATCCGTATAGAAGAAATTTGTCGTCTTTTTGTAAGAGGGTGTCTTTGTAAAGTACATTTTAAGTAGTGAAAGAACAAGATGTGTTGCAGGAAACCACACAGCCCTGGGAGCTTGCTCCACCATTCAACATGCTCATGTCTGATCTTGGGTTTCAAGTCCCCTCCCCACTTCCAAAATACCTTGACTCTAAAGGCTGAAATGTTGTCTATACCAATGATGGAGCATCCACGACTCCATGGGATAGAGAATTCTTGAAAGTCATAGCTGTTTGAATGAAGTGATTTCTCCTCATCACTGTCCCAAATGATGGACCCTTTATCCTGAAACTATGTTTTAGATTTCCCAAGCAGAAGAAACAACCTTTCAGATAGCTTAATTCTCAATTAGTTTCGAGTGCATCTATCGGAGCAGGAAGCAGGTTTAAAAGACTGAATAGGAATAATAATTAACAGTGTAATGAAGTTACTGTGAAAAGCCCCTAGTCGCCACATTCCGACACATTCGGGTACACAGAGGGAGAATTCAGAATATCCAAATTACCTAACAGCACGTCTTTTGAGACTTTTGGGAAGAAACCAGAGCACCCCCCCCCCCCGGAGGAAACGCACGCAGACACGGGGAAAACGTGCAGACTCAGTACGGACAGTGACCCAAGCCCGGAATTGAACCTGGGACCCTGGCAATACAGATGGCCCAAAGTTTATTAGCAAAGTCCAAGAAGAAGGCAAGACAGCCAGTTCACCACACCCACGTGAAATTATGCCATTTAAATTCAGGAAACATTGCTCAATAAGCTGATATTCCATGCTACCAGCTTATCAATTGCCTAACTAGTAACCCAAATTCTCTCATTCCCTCTCTCTCTATTTTCAGGTACCTTGGCCTACCATGTTGGTGACCATGGACGTCCATGTTAATCTTGCAAACCCAAATTGATCTCCTAATTTAGATATCAATCTCAACATTTCAACGCTAACCAGCAAACAGTTAATGCCAAACTACTGGACATAATTGAACCTTCTTTGTGACCTTGTTTTTTTAAATCAGTTAACTATCTGCTAATTATTCAAACTATAGCTAGACTACAATGCTCTCTCCCTAGTTGAGGTGGGGGAAGTCACTTCATTGGTCAGGTGTGCTCAGTGGGAACCCCACTGCCTACCAGCCTCTGCCCGATTATGTTTGGGGTGGAAAGGCCCACACTCCTTGACCCTGGCACAGGCCCACTGCTTAAGTGTACGACTGATGTTTAATACAGTGGCTCTTTCCCGAAGGAAGTGACACTCCGCTCCCATCAGCGCTTCTGCTGGCTGGGTACATTCTTCCCTGTGATTCTAAGCTTGTTCAACAATTGTTAATTCATTACCCTTGACAAAGAAGTTCTTTTGGAAAGCAAGGGGTTAACCAATTTACTGTAGCTTCTGCAGATCCCCTTGGGAGCAGGGTATTCTATAGAAGCAAAACTGGTTGATAAATTTCGGCATCATTAGCTCCCTAGGTATAGACTAGGTGGTTAATCCCAGATGATTCCTCAACAAGGAATTAAGGTAAAGGGGCCTTTGTGAATGTCGCTGTCAAAGGTATCAACCTCCATATTATAATATTGACTTTCCTGAGGTACAATCACAAAGCAGGAAAGTAGAACAGCGATGTATCTCAGCTTGTCGCAAATATTGTGCTTAAAGAATAATCCAACATGCAGGAAGGATGACAGAGAGATATTAGTTATAATTAAACTGGCTGGTTTTATTTCAATTTCAATAATATGCTATGATATATTACAAATAAAGATTCCCAACAATTCTGTGCACTTTTTGGCATTAAACCCAGATTCTTTCCAAGTGCCTCTTGGTAACCCTGCAGTGCACTAATCTGTAGAAAGGGTGACCCAGGCTGATTGAACAGCATGGTGGTTACTGGTACTGTGGCTTGGTAAGCAGCAAAGCCAAACTCTAGCAATTCCCCTCTGCACACTTCAGTTGCCAAGCCTTTGAATGTTGCCTTTGTGGCTGTACTCTTTGTTCAGCGAAAATGGAATGACCTCTCCAGGATACAAGCCTGGGCAAAACTTTTGGAGACCCTGGGCTGCGCAAAAGTCAGGGTTATCCACTTGACCTCCCAGGTTAGGTCTAAAGAAATGTAGAGCACTGTGTTTGGCACTGGCTTGGTTGCAGGAGTTTCTGGAAAGATTACCAGAGTTAGGCATTTGGGCTCTACTCATTTTTGTTATGGTTTACTCCCTTAAGCTTCAGCTCTCCCAAGATATCGGAAATAGCTGGGAGTTTGGTACATGTCCATATGCCGGTGCAGCACGCTGCATGTCTGGGGCCAAATTCTCCAGTTTCCCTGAAGTTTTAACCTGTGGCCAGGAGAGAGCATGATGAAGAGGCTGTATTCTGACAGTGAGGGAGAGAGACCTATGCATTTGGCTCACCTTTTCACATTTTGTGGGGGAGGTGGTGGCGTAGTGGTATGGTCGCGGTACTGATAACCGAGAAACCCTGGGTTCAAATCCCACCACAAATGGTGAAATCTGGAATTAAACACCTGATGATGGCCAATTGTTGTAAAAACTCACCTGGTTCACCAATGTCTCTTAGGGAAGGAAATCTGCCATCCTTCTGAAATTGCCTAGCAAACCACTCAATTGAAGGGCAATTTGGGATGGGCAAGAAGTGATGGCACGTCCGTGAATATGTTTTTAAAAAGAATTGCTGCTAACCAGAAATGAGCAGAACACTAGCACACAAAAAGTGAGAAACACATTAACTCTCTTCACCCACACAAAGGACACATTACTTTGATTTGTTGGACACATGGATCTAAGATCGGGGGATACATGGGTGGCATGGTGGCACAGTGGTTAGCACTGCTGCCTCACAGCTCCTGGTCACTGTCCATGTGGAGTTTGCACATTCTCCCCTTGTCTGCTTGGGTCTCAACCCCCACAACCCAAAGATGTGCAGGTTAGGTGAGTCTAAATTGGCCCTTAATTGGACAAAATGAATTGGGTACTCTAAATTTTTTTTTAAAAGAGAATGGAAAGCAAAATAACTCACTAATTTGTAAAAGAGGACCATTTCTTTGCTCTTTAATTTCTGATCATTCCTTCGCTGTATTCCTGGAGGTTTTATTTAATGTGATGCAGCTTTCAGCAATGTAGAAAATTCACGGCACAGTAAGAAACTATTTGGCCCATTGTGGCTCTGTCGGCTGAAAAAACTAAGTAGTCTAATCATATGCTCAAATCACAGGCTCTAGCTCTTTGCCTGTAGTCTTGTAGGTAACAATAATTCAGGTGCACATTGTGGTATTATAGGTATTACGGTACCTGACAGGCTAAAGCACCATTGGTGGAAACTGTATGCTTTCTATTGGTAGAATGTATGATAGCTCCGCTCTGATAGGTGGGTATAAGAACCCGTGCCGCCCCAGCAGCCTTCATTCTGTACCTGAGCTGCTGGGGGAAATATCTAGCTTATTAAAGCCTTCAGTTGGACTACAACCTTGCTTTAGTGGTCATTGATCGTGCATCACACATCCAAAAGGTTTCTGTCTTTACCACTCTTTCAGGAAATGAGTTCCATGCTCTCACAGTCCTTTGAGTTAAAAGATTTCTCCTCAACTCCCCTCTACTATTCCCCCACTTTAGATTTTTGCTCCCTGTTTGTTGACCTCTCTGCAAAGGGAAATAGGTGGTCCATTCTATCTAGGCCCCTCAGTTTTATAAACCTTAATTTAATCTCCCCTCGGCTTCCTCTGTTCAAAAGAAGAAAACCCCAGGATATCTAATCTTTTTTGGTAGCTAAGATGTGAGAAATATGAGAATGACTAGAGCGAGGGTAGGTCCGATCAAGGATAGTAGCGGGAGATTGTGTATTGAGTCTGAAGAGATAGGAGAGGTCTTGAATGAGTACTTTTCTTCTGTATTTACAAATGAGAGGGGCGATATTGTTGGAGAGGACAGTGTGAAACAGATTGGTAAGCTCGAGGAAATACTTGTTAGGAAGGAAGATGTGTTGGGCATTTTGAAAAACTTGAGGATAGACAAGTCCCCCGGGCCTGACGGGATATATCCAAGGATTCTATGGGAAGCAAGAGATGAAATTGCAGAGCCGTTGGCAATTATCTTTTCGTCCTCACTGTCAACCGGGGTGGTACCAGGGGATTGGAGAGTGGCGAATGTCGTGCCCCTGTTCAAAAAAGGAACTAGGGATAACCCTGGGAATTACAGGCCAGTTAGTCTTACTTCGGTGGTAGGCAAAGTAATGGAAAGGGTACTGAAGGATAGGATTTCTGAGCATCTGGAAAGACACTGCTTGATTCGGGATAGTCAGCACGGATTTGTGAGGGGTAGGTCTTGCCTTACAAATCTTATTGAATTCTTTGAGGAGGTGACCAAGCATGTGGATGAAGGTAAAGCAGTGGATGTAGTGTACATGGATTTTAGTAAGGCATTTGATAAAGTTCCCCATGGTAGGCTTCTGCACAAAGTAAGGAGGCATGGGATAGTGGGAAATTTGGCCAGTTGGATAACGAACTGGCTAACCGATAGAAGTCAGAGAGTGGTGGTGGATGGCAAATATTCAGCCTGGATCCCCGTTACCAGTGGTGTACCGCAGGGATCAGTTCTGGGTCCTCTGCTGTTTGTGATTTTCATTAATGACTTGGATGAGGGAGTTGAAGGGTGGGTCAGTAAATTTGCAGACGATACGAAGATTGGTGGAGTTGTGGATAGTAAGGAGGGCTGTTGTCGGCTGCAAAGAGACATAGATAGGATGCAGAGCTGGGCTGAGAAGTGGCAGATGGAGTTTAACCCTGAAAAGTGTGAGGTTGTCCATTTTGGAAGGACAAATATGAATGCGGAATACAGGGTTAACGGTAGAGTTCTTGGCATTGTGGAGGAGCAGAGAGACCTTGGGGTCTATGTTCATACATCTTTGAAAGTTGCCACTCAAGTGGATAGAGCTGTGAAGAAGGCCTATGGTGTGCTCGCGTTCATTAACAGAGGGATTGAATTTAAGAGCCGTGAGGTGATGATGCAGCTGTACAAAACTTTGGTAAGGCCACATTTGGAGTACTGTGTACAGTTCTGGTCGCCTCATTTTAGGAAGGATGTGGAAGCTCTGGAAAAGGTGCAAAGAAGATTTACCAGGATGTTGCCTGGAATGGAGAGTAGGTCTTACGAGGAAAGGTTGAGGGTGCTAGGCCTTTTCTCATTAGAGCGGAGAAGGATGAGGGGCGACTTGATAGAGGTTTATAAGATGATCAGGGGAATAGATAGAGTAGACAGTCAGAGACTTTTTCCCCGGGTGGAACAAACCATTACAAGGGGACATAAATTTAAGGTGAAAGGTGGAAGATATAGGAGGGATATCAGAGGTAGGTTCTTTACCCAGAGAGTAGTGGGGGCATGGAATGCGCTGCCTGTGGAAGTAGTTGAGTCGGAAACATTAGGGACCTTCAAGCAGCTGTTGGATAGGTACATGGATTACGGGAAAATGATATAGTGTAGATCTATTTGTTCTTAAGGGCAGCACGGTAGCATTGTGGATAGCACAATTGCTTCACAGATCCATGGTCCCAGGTTCGATTCCGGCTTGGGTCATTGTCTGTGCGGAGTCTGCACGTCCTCCCCGTGTCTGCGTGGGTTTCCTCCGGGTGCTGCGGTTTCCTCCCACAGTCCAAAGATGTGCGGGTTAGGTGAATTGGCCAATGATAAATTGCCCTTAATGTCCAAATTGCCCTTGGTGTTGGGTGGAGGTGTTGAGTTTGGGTAGGGTGCTCTTTCCAAGAGCTGGTGCAGACTCAAAGGGCCGAATGGCCTCCTTCTGCACTGTAAATTCAATGATAATCTATGATTAATCTAGGACAAAGGTTCGGCACAACATCGTGGGCCGAAGGGCCTGTTCTGTGCTGTATTTTCTATGTTCTATGTTAAGATGCTCAGTTCTTTGCAACATTTTCATTAACCTCCTCTGCGTTTTCTCTAGTGTAAACACAGCCTCATTGTAATGCAATGACTAAACTAAATGCAGTATTTTAGCTGTGGACTGATGAGTGTTTTAGTCTCTTTGCACTGTATTTTTTTCTTTTTTCACCAGAGACATATGTTTTTTTGCTTCTCGTATCCATCACCACTGTGGTCTGCTTTTGAATTTTGATTCCAGGATCACCGGCAGTCTTAGGATTCATCACAGGAATCATTGCTTTTGTGTGAACGTGGACAGACTGCTGCTCGCCATAAGGGCATCATGAACAAGCACAATTCTGTCCTCTGTTCAAAGTAATAATCAAAAGTGAAATCTCGAGTTAATTTTTGTTTTGTTACCATCTTTTGGTGGAGCGGTGGCGTGGTGGTGGTGGGCTGTTAGCTTATTTGGCTGAATGGCTAACATGTCGATCAGATTAACGCTAACGGGGTTTTCCCTTGATCTGGCTGAAGTAGACTTGGGACCTGCCTCTTTGCCTTACCCATAGCAAAATAATGACCCTTTGCCTTGGTTGGGCAAATGATTGCCAAGGACCTGTCTTTGGGCAGAGAACGCAATAAGAAGAATCAATTTTTTACTAAATGCCGAGGCCAGTTTTATTAACTGTAATTATAAGATTGGTCAAGCTGTCATGGATCTGAGATGGAACTGTGTAGCCATCGCTGTCCTAAATCATGTGGTGCAGTGGCGAACTCTCAAATATGTGTTTTATTCCTTAATAGGATTAACATGAACCAAGTTTTTTTTGCAAGCTTGGTACTAACTTTTGGAAATATAAAGAAAGAATCACCAGTGACTAACTTCCAAGAGTAGTACAATGGTTAGCACAGTTGCTTCACAGCTCTAGGGTCCCGGGTTCGATTCCTAGCTTGGTGGAGTTTGCACTTTCTCCCCATGTCTGCGTGGGTTTCCTCTGGGTGTTCCGGTTTCTTCCCACAATCCAAAGATGTGCAGGTTAGGTGGATTGGCCATGCTAAATTGCCCAGAAATGTTAGGTGGGGTTACTGGGATACGGTGGAGGTGTGGGCTTGGGTGGAGTGCTCTTTCCAAGGACTGGTGCAGACTCGATGGGCCGAATGGCCTCCTTCTGCACTGTAAATTCTATGATCTATGATCAGCTTGTAGAAGATCATGCTGTCCATCAATGAGGACCTTGGTCTTGATCTAGGGCATCGCAGGTTGAAAAGTTTATCATCTATTTGCTAGTTGCTAGTTATGTCTATGCCTAGTCCTCATCTTGGAAGGAATCGGTGAGCATGGTTGAGAACATGAGACTGAAGAAGGCCAGCGCCAATACGCATCCCTGTTTCACTCCATTGGTGACAGGAAAGGGGGCCAAAGACTCATTGTCATCTAGGATCCGGGCCTGCTTGCCATCTTGGAACTGTCAAACCATCTGAATGAATTTGTTTGGACACCCAAGCTTACACTTTTCCACAGCACTTCACAGCTAACTGTGTCCAAAGCAAAGTATGGGTGAATCCAAGTCTGGATCTCACCCCAAAAAACGGTGGGAAACATCGCACTAAATCCGACCAAAATAACACTCAGTCATTTTCTGGGAAAATTGCACTTGTCATTTAGGTACTCCCTGTGTAACTTGCATTTTTCTTCAAGAAGATGTTATGATCTCGGTGTCATTTTCACTAAACAAGTCCTGGTGTTTGCACGTGGTGGCACCAAGTAGCTCGTAAGCTCTAGTATGCACAGTGTCCAGTATGTAAACCCAGATTTCCTCGATGTTGTCTGAGTGGCATTTTGCCTCTTCTCTAGATCATCAGTGAGCTGCTATAGGATGTGGTTGATCTTCAGTCTTGAGATGTTCAGGCAATTGGGAACCTTCTTCACTTGAGGGCGTAGCTTTGGCTGAACTTTCAGATACAATTTGGAGATGACAAGTCTGTGGTCAGTGCAGCAGTCAGTGCTACATATAGTCTTAGTCACCCTTACACATCCTGTCTGTCATTCTTCCTGACAGTGAGGTAGTTGGTGAGATGCCAGTCACCAGAGTGAGGGTGCTTCCAGGATGCCTTATTTAGTTTGGGAGCTGGAAAACTGTGTTGGTGAGAAGAAGCTCTTGCTCAGCAGAGAATTGCAGGAGCAGAAGACCATTGCTGTTGCCTTTCCCAACTCCGTTTTGGGATAACACCTCTCCACGTTTAGAGATCTGTGCTGACTCGGGCATTAAAGTCACCAAATATGATCAGCTTGTCTGACTTTTATGTTGCTGTAGTCATGAAGTGGAGGTCTTCATAGAATTTCTCCTTGATGACTGGGGGCATATGTGCTGATAATGGTAGCTTGCTTCTTGCCTGCCAACACGATTTTGGATTTTGACCAACACGAGGCGGCTATTTAGACGCTTTGAGAGGCTGGCCAGCTTGTTCATCAGTTCATTTTTGACTGCGAACTCCACACCAGCCTTGCACCAGTCCTCTTTGACTCCACCACTCCAGACAAAGGTGTATCCTGCCCCTATTTCCTTGGGTGAACTTCCTCTGCAAGGTGCATTTTGCTGGTGCAGCAATTTCAACTTTGTATCAGGCTAGCTGCCTGTCCACTAGGGCAAGTTCTCCATTCTGGTCCATCAGTTTATGGCATTGTCCATGAGAGTGCGCACATTCCATGCAAAGATGAGATGCGTCATATTTACTTTCTTTCTCTTTTGATATTGCTGCCGCTAAAATGGGAAGCCCACCATCCTCGGTAAACTGGCCTGGTTTTGGTGAAGCAGGTAATGTTTGGGGCACCTTTTCTAGCCCCTTCCTCAGAGTACGAAGGTGAGCAGTGCTGTCCTGAAAAGGGCTGCTCAGTCACTCGAGTGGCTGTCGGGTTTCACCACTGCTTCAGTTCAGTGAAAGACGACCCTTTGGCCTGAGCCTCCTGTGTACAGTTTTGTGGCTACAGCTCCCAGTGAACTGCACCTGCTTCATTGTCGCTCACCCATCACCATGGGACCTAGATTTATAAAGATGACTTGCGTGTGAATTTGATTTATGTGAGGGAGAGTTGTGCACCGTCAGCCTCACTCACTACTCCCATGTCCACCTGTATCCAGTGGCAGGAAAGAGCCCAGACGGCTGGAGTTAGAACAGGGTGCAGCAGATGGCCAGGACATCTTCAGTGTCTTGTCCTGCTCTTTGTGCTCCACAACACATTGTTGATTCTGCCTTCCAGCCTGTTGAACCTATTAGTAGTTTCCTCTGCGCTCTCCACCAGGACCGACTTCACATGCTCAGGTAGACAAGCCCTAACCCACCTGGTGTAGCCCACCCATCGAGATGGTTTTCCGGGCTGTGGTGACCATCACACGCAAACAGCTACTTGGAGCCACAGATGAGAGCTGAGTGTCAGGTGGGGTCCAATGCAGGTGGTCTGCTCTGAGAGGAGCAAAACCTGATCCCCTGACAATAGTACCAACCGTGACATTCCTTTACATTACCCGCAAAGCTACAAGAGTAGCAACCTCAAGGAAATTCTAGGTCCCAGCCTTGCAGCCCGTTAAATTTTTCAAATTGGGCAAAACTGAGGAGAGACGTCTACTTTCTCCCACCATTGGAAAGTAAATTCATCAACCATTGGAGTTATAGAATGGATTTACCTGAACTCAAACTCACACCAGGGGTATAAATAATCCTCACCTTGGTAATGTGCTGATGCCCAGAATTAATTGCCGTGTTTGTATCAAACCTCACCAAAACAAATTGATATCAACATGAAACCAGCTGCATAACTACACCCAGGTTATTGAGGAAATAATCTTCTATTAATTCACGGGATGCAGATGTCACTGGCAAGGCCAGCATATATTGCCCATCCCTAATTGCCCTTGAGAAGATAGCAGTGAGCCACTGCAGAGCTGGTGGTGATTATGCTTTGCCGTGGTTGTTTGATACAAGTGTCTTACTGTGTCATTTCAGAGGGTATCTTAGAGTCAACCTAATTACTGTGGTATGGTGGCACATGTAGACCAGACCGGGTAAGGATGGCAAATTTCCTTCCCTAAAGGGCAGGAGTGAAACATGGCTTTTACACCAATCTAGAGATTTTTATTGTCACCGATACTGATACCAGTTTTTTATTCCAGAACTTTTTGAATTTAAAAAAAATTAATTGAATTGAAATTGCTCAGATGCTGTGGTTGGATTTGAATTCATGTATCTGGATTAGTGGTCTAGGCTTCCGGATTAATCCAGCAAGATAAATACAATGCTACTTTAGCCTGTGTAACTCTGATAATGGAAAGCACAGCAGAGCTAGCAGGAATATGGCTAGAATTTGGAAATAGCTTCTTTCTTCTGCACAGATCAGTTCTGTTGCAACCTACTTCATTTTTCAGGTATTTCAATGAATTTTGTTATTTTCAGTACTCCTTGTTTCAGTTAGACTAAACTCTGAAAGCTGATATTTTTGTGTCTTCATTATGCATTCTATGCACGCACCAGTTCCTGACATCTTCCAAGCATATTTGGAAGACATTTTTCTTTTGTTAATCTCAAAGAAAGAAACTATGGCCGGGATTTTCCGAGCCTCCGCGCCGAAGTCGGGCTCGGCGAGGGGGCGGAGAATGGGGTGTCAGACCGGTACTGGAGGGCCCTCCAGAGCGGTCCATGAACCTGAAGCGCTTCTTTAGCAGCCCAAAGCACGTCTCGACCACACTACTGGTTGCTGCATGGGCATCATTGTAGCGGTGCTCCGCGTCGGTTTGTGGCCTCCGTATCGGCGTCATCAGCCATGCCCGCAGCGGGTAACCCTTGTCATCCAGCAACCAGCCCCTCAGCTGGGGGGTGTTTCCCTCGAACATGGCGGGGATGAACGATTATGCCAATATGAACGAGTCATGCACACTGCCTGGGTAGTGGGCGCAGAAATGCAGGATCTTCATCCGGTGGTCACAGACCACTTGAATGTTCATGGAGTGGTACCCCTTCCTGTTCATGAACACGTTCCTGTTCTCCGCTGGTGGCCGCACGGCGACGTGCACCCCATCGATCACCCCCTGTACCATGGGCAACCTGGCCACGGCTGCGAATCCCGCTGCCCGGGCATCCTGGTGGGCGCGGTCCACAGGGAACTGAATGTAGTGCTCCGCGTTGTACAGGGCATCAGTCACTGCATGGATGCACCGGTGCACCGATGCCTGGGAGATACCGGACAGGTCCCCACTCGGCGACTGGAACGATCCCGTGGTGTAGACGTTCAGGGCCACTGTCATCTTGAAGGCCACCAGGAGAGGGTGCCACCCCCAGTCCCACGCGGTGCCAGGTGTGCCATCAGGCAGAAGATATGGGCGATGGTTTCCCGGCTGAACCTGGGTCTCCTCCTGCCTGCCCGGTCCGTAAGGCCCTGGTACAATGAGCAGCACTGGTACACACGGGGCCTCATCAGGTGCCTCTGCCGCCTCCCTGGCACGTCCCTGCTCCAGCTCCCATAGGGCAACATGTAGAAGGGCGTCTCCCGGTACGGCGGCCAACAACGCTGGGTGATGCCCAAACATAATGGTCTGCAGGGGGTGGGGGTAGACATCATGTCATCATTGCCCGTACCCCCCTCAGCAGCCAGGTGCCATGGCTGCATGGTCGCCTCTGTGGCCAGCTGGCACTTGGCCAGGCAAACCCCCCCCCCTCCCCCCGGATCCCCGGCACTCCCATCCCTGGCACCCCGGATCCCCGGCTCTCCCATCCCCGGCACCCCCAATCCCCGGCACTTCCATCCCCGGCACCCCGGATCCCCGGCACTCCCAACCCTGGCACCCCGGATCCCCGGCACTCCCATCCCCGGCACTCCCATCCCCGGCACTCCCATCCCGGGCACCCCGATATTCGGCACCCCCATTCCCAGCACCCCCAAATCCCGGCACCCCCGATACCCGGCACCCCCGATACCCGGCACCCCCGATACCCGGCACCCCCGATACCCGGCACCCCCGATACCCGGCTCCCCGGCACTCCCATCCCTGGCACTCCCATCTCCGGCACTCTCATCCCCGGCACCCCCAATATCCGGCACCCCCATCCCCGGCACCCCCATCCCCGGCACCCCCATCCCCGGCACCCCCGATAGTCGACACTCCCATCCCCGGCACACATCCCCGGCACCCCCGATACCCGGCACTCCCCTCCCCGGCACTCCCATCTCTGGCACCCCAATCCCCGGCACCCCTGATCGCCGGCACTCACATCCCCTGCACCCCAATCCCAGGCACCCCCGATACCCTCCCCGACACTCCGATCCCCTGCACCCCTGATCCCCAGCACTCCCATCCCTGGCGCTCCCATCCCGGGCACCCCCGATACCCTCCCCGGCACTCATAGAACATAGAACGATACAGCGCAGTACAGGCCCTTCGGCCCACGATGTTGCACCAAAACAAAAGCCATCTAACCTACACTATGCCATTATCATCCATATGTTTATCCAATAAACGTTTAAATGCCCTCAATGTTGGCGAGTTCACTACTGTAGCAGGTAGGGCATTCCACGGCCTCACTACTCTTTGCGTAAGGAACCTACCTTTGACCTCTGTCCTATATCTATTACCCCTCAGTTTAAAGCTATGTCCCCTCGTGCCAGCCATTTCCATCCGCGGGAGAAGGCTCTCACTGTCCACCCTATCTAACCCCCTGATCATTTTGTATGCCTCTATTAAGTCTCCTCTTAACCTTCTTCTCTCCAACGAAAACAACCTCAAGTCCATCAGCCTTTCCTCATAAGATTTTCCCTCCACACCGGGCAACATCCTGGTAAATCTCCTCTGCACCCGCTCCAAAGCCCCCACGTCCTTCCTATAATGCGGTGACCAGAACTGTACGCAATACTCCAAATGCGGCCGTACCAGAGTTCTGTACAGCTGCAACATGACCTCCTGACTCCGGAACTCAACCCCTCTACCAATAAAGGCCAACACTCCATAGGCCTTCTTCACAGCCCTATCAACCTGGGTGGCAACTTTCAGGGATCTATGTACATGGACACCTAGATCCCTCTGCTCATCCACACTTCCAAGAACTTTACCATTAGCCAAATATTCCGCATTCCTGTTATTCCTTCCAAAGTGAATCACCTCACACTTCTCTACATTAAACTCCATTTGCCACCTCTCAGTCCAGCTCTGCAGCTTATCTATATCCCTCTGTAACAAGAGATTCCACTTCTTTGGTAAACCACGGTTCCCTCGCTCGACGCCTTCCTCCCTGCCTGACCGGTACATCCTTATCAAGAACATGCAGTAGCTGACCCTTGAACAAGCTCCACTTATCCAGTGTGCCCAACACTTGCAGCCTACTTCTCCACCTTATCCCCCCCAAGTCACATCTAATGGCATCATAATTGCCCTTCCCCCAGCTATAACTCTTGCCCTGCGGTGTATATTTATCCCTTTCCATCATTAACGTAAACGTCACCGAATTGTGGTCACTGTCCCCAAAGTGCTCTCCTACCTCCAAATCCAACACCTGGCCTGATTCATTACCCAAAACCAAATCCAACGTGGCCTCGCCTCTTGTTGGCCTGTCAACATATTGTGTCAGGAAACCCTCCTGCACACACTGTAAAAAAAACGACCCATCTAATGTACTCGAACTATATCTTTTCCAGTCAATATTTGGAAAGTTAAAGTCTCCCATAATAACTACCCTGTTACTTTCGCTCTTATCCAGGATCATCCTCGCCATCCTTTCCTCTACATCCCTAGAACTATTTGGAGGCCTATAGAAGACTCCCAACAGGGTGACCTCTCCTTTCATGTTTCTAACTCCGATCCCCTGCACCCCCATCCCTAGCCCTGGGTAGCATCCTCCACTGGCATCCGCAACACCCCACCCACGAGCCACGGCCTTGCCGTCTCCTCTCCGGCGGCCGCCCCACACGACTCCTGCCTCCTCGCTCGGCGGCGTCAGCCAGCACAACTGGGTGACGCCGTTTCAGACCTACTTTGATTGATGCCGGCGTGACCCGCAGTCTCGTCGGCGGGACTTCGGCCGGAGATTTGCAGCAGCCCCAGGGTCCATCGCGTCGTGCCGATTCTCGCCATTCTGCGAGGCACGTGGCGCGATTCCCGTCGGCGGACTTTTTCGCCAGCCGCAGAATACGGCAGCCGGAATCCAATGAGGCAGCATTTCGGTCTAACCGAGATGTCCTCCATGGCCCTCATATGTGGCAACCACAAATTCCCTCCAGCCATGCTCGATGACAACTTTGAAAAATGGAGACAGGATGGAGAGATGCTAGCGGTTAGGGACCTCTATATTGGGGACAGACTTGCGACCTTGGATGGTCTGATGGAGGACCTGGACCTACCGATGGGACAGAAGCTCAGGCACCTCCAAATGAAGCACTTTCTCTGTAAGGAGATGGCAAAGTACCCCAGGGCCCTGAGAGACGTTCTCCTAGAGGAGCTAATCCACAGAAAGGGGGGAACTGTGGGAACATATACGGACAGTTGGTAGACAGGGCAAAATTACCACTGACGAAACCAGATGGAAATGGGAGGACGAGCTGGGGACAGAGGTGGGATGAGGTATCTGGAGCGAAACACTGAGCAGGGCTAAATCCACCTCCTCCTGCACAAGGCTCAGCCTGATGCAGCTCAAAGTGGTGCACAGAGCGCACCTGACCAGAACCTGAATGAGCAGGCTCTTCGCGGAGGCGGAGGACAAATATGAATGGTGCCAGGGAGGCCCGGCCAACCACAAGCACATGTTCTGGGCCTCCCCCAGACTTCTCGGGTTCTGGACGGCCTTCACCGAGGCGATGTCCAGGGTTGTGGAGGTGAGGGTGAAGCTATGCCTGGGAGTCTTTGGGGTATTGGACCAGCCAAATCCTCATATGGGGAATCATAGAATCATAGAAGTTTACAGCATGGAAACAGGCCCTTCGGCCCAACCAGTCCATGCCGCCCAGTTTTTACCATTAAGCTAGTCCCAGTTGCCCGCACTTGGCCCATAACCCTCTATACCCATCTTACCCATGTAACCATCTAAATGCTTTTTGAAAGACACAATTGTACCCGCCTCTACTACTACCTCTGGCAGCCCATTCCAGACACTCACTACCCTCTGAGTGAAGAAATTGCCCCTCTGGGCCCTTCTGAATCTCTCCCCTCTCACCTTAAACCTATGCCCTCTAGTTTTAGACTCCCCTACCTTTGGGAAAAGATGTTGACTATCTACCTTATCTATGCCCCTCATTATTTTATAGACCTCTATAAGATCACCCCTAAGCCTCCTACGCTCCAGGGAAAAAAGTCCCAGTCTATCCAGCCTCTCCTTATAACTCAAACCATCAAGTCCCGGCAACATCCTAGTAAATCTTTTCTGCACTCTTTCTAGTTTAATAATATCCTTTCTATAATAGGGTGACCAGAACTGCACACAGTATTCCAAGTGTGGCCGTACCAATGTCTTGTACAACTTCAACAAGACGTCCCAACTCCTATATACAATGTTCTGACCAATGAAACCAAGCATGCCGAATGCCTTCTTCACCACCCTGTCCACCTGCGACTCCACCTTCAAGGAGCTATGAACCTGTACTCCTAGATCTCTTTGTTCTATAACTCTCCCCAACGCCATACCATTAACTGAGTAGGTCCTGGCCTGATTCGATCTGCCAAAATGCATCACCTCACATTTATCTAAATTAAACTCCATCTGCCATTCGTCGGCCCACTGGCCTAATTGATCAAGATCCCGTTGCAATCCTAGATAACCTTCTTCACTATCCACTGTGCCACCAATCTTGGTGTCATCTGCAAACTTACTAACCATGCCTCCTAAATTCTCATCCAAATCATTAATATAAATCACAAATAACAGTGGACCCAGCCCGATCCCTGAGGCACCCTGACAAAAAGCCAGGGTGTCCGACACCCTGGCTTTTTCATCCCGAATCGCACACCGGAGAATCCTGCTTGGCTGGTGATTGGCAGCACCACCCACAGCGGCAGGCTGGCTGGCAAAGCTGTCAGAATTTCTCCTCCTGGAGAAGATCAAGTACACCATCCGAGGGTTGGACGAGGACTTCCACAAAGCGTGGGGATCATTCATCAGCCTGTTCCAAGGCCTATTTGAGGCAAACAGCGACTAGGAAAAGAACGGGGGGTGGGGATAAGAGAGCCAGGAAGACAAGGGAGGACATGCACAAGAGACAGGGGTAGAGAGGGGGAGAGGAAGGAAGGGATCCCAAAGAAGGCACAAAACTAAGCACGGGGTGTGGGGAGAGGGAAAGAGCCATGCAGCCCCCCCCCCCCCCCCCCCAACACCAAACCAAAAAATTATAAAATCCACAGTAGGGGGAAAAAATAGAACATGCCTCCAACATGGGATGGGGGGGGGAGGGGGGGGGGGGGAGAGACCGCTTGTAAAAACAGTTATACATAAGACAACAAACTTGCTTGTAAATGTCGGACACACTTGAGCTGCTACTTTATAAATATCATATGCTTTCTATGTTGAACTGTTATACTGTCAAAGTTGGAAAATGCCAATAAGGATATTTTTTTAAATATATACCTCAAAAGGTTCTTCTGCTTTTCCACAGCATTTAGAATTCTATCCTTTATTTTATCTTACACTTTGGGAGGAAGAATGAAGACAGGTATCACTTCACATTTCTCTGAATTAAATTTCATCTGCCATCTGTCTGCCCATTCAACCAGCCATCTGTCCTCTTGAAGTTAATTATTGTCATCCTCACAGTTCACAATGCTTCCAATGTTTTGTGGCATCTTAAAATTTAGAAACTGTGCTCTGCACACTCAAGTCTCAGTCATTAATAGTAATCAAGAAAAGCAGTGGTCTTTATATTGATCCCCTTGGAACCCCCTATATACCTTCACCTAGTCTGAAAAACAATTGTTTCCTGTCCCTCAACCAACTTCGTATCCAAGCTGCCACCGTCCAATTTATTGCAAGGGCTTAAACATAACCTTGAGGTCATCTAAAACTTTGCTGCTGAATCACAATGTGCATAAAGTTCTGCGTTTGCTGACGTACAGTGATTCCCGCTTAACCAAACCTGGAGTTTACATTTCTCATTCTTGAATTTAAATCCTTCTGTCCTTCCCTTACTCAGCAACTTCCTTCAGTCCTTCAACTCGAGACTTGCATGCAATCAGAAATTACGAGAAATCTAGAGTAGGAATCAGTTAGATGAAGAGCTTGAAGGGCAGTGAATCTATAAGGAGATTTAAAAACACATTATTTGGCATAGAGAAACAGCCTTTCTGCGCTTCAAGTGATACAGGCATCAATAGGTTACTCATTGTCTCATGGCATCAAATCAAACTTATATGGTGTCTGAGTTCATTATTTAGGTTAACACCCCAGTGGCGTGCTGAGCACATTGTTTTGACTGAGATGCCATCTTGCAAACTAAACCAAAACCCATTTGTTGATTGTGATTCAGATGAATGATAACTATCTGATGACAACATTCTAAGATGATGAAGGAATTCTACCAGCGCCCTGGCCAATATTCCTTCCTGAACCAATGCCACTTTAAAAAAAATATATTACCTGGTTATGAATACCGATTAGGTTATCGGTGGTTTGCTGCCTAATTGCCTACATAATATCGTAAGAAGTCTTACAACACCAGGTTAAAGTCCAACAGGTTTGTTTCAATGTCACTAACTTTCGGAGCGCTGCTCCTCCCTCAGGTGAATGAAGAGGTATGTTCCAGAAACATATATATATAGACAGATTCAACGATGCCAGACAATGCTTGGAATGCAAGCATTAGCAGGTGATTAAATCTTTACAGATCCAGAGATGGGGTAACCCCAGGTTAAAGAGGTGTGAATTGTGTCAAGCGAGGACAGTTGGTAGGATTTTGCAGGCCAGATGGTGGGGGATGAATGTAATGCAACATGAATCCCAGGTCCCGGTTGAGGCCGCACTCATGTGTGCGGAACTTGGCTATAAGCTTCTGCTTGGCGATTCTGCGTTGTCGCGCGTCCTGAAGGCCGCCTTGAAGAATGCTTACCCGGAGATCAGAGGCTGAATGCCCTTGACTGCTGAAGTGTTCCCCGACTGGAAGGGAACATTCCTGCCTGGTGATTGTCGCGCGTTCTCCCGTTCATTCGTTGTCGCAGCGTCTGCATGGTCTCGCCAATGTACCACGCTTCGGGACATCCTTTCCAGCATCGTATAAGGTAGACAACGTTGGCCGAGTCGCACGAGTATGTACCGCCTACCTGGTGGGTGGTATTCTCACGTGTAATGGTTGTATCCATGTCGATGATCTGGCACGTCTTGCAGAGATTGCCATGGCAGGGTTGTGTGGTGTCGTGGTCACTGTTCTGAAGGCTGGGTAGTTTGCTGTCGCATTATATTCATCCCCCACCATCTGGCCAGAATGGAGTGGAAATACAAAAAGTTAATACAAAGGCTACAGTTCTAAAATGTCCATTCTACCCTAATTATTAACATCACTCAGGGTCTATCTCCCCATCCCTTCATTTGTTTGAGTCACAACATTAATGCCCTTCTCAATTAGCTGTTCCTCAAAACCACCTGTGCTGTAATAGCACACTAAAATAGCATTCTAAATTAAACCTGGTATTTCTTTGTTAATGCGCTTACTAAGTGCTGCTCTCTCAGTCTCCAGGCATTACCTTATAATTATGTCTTTCAGGCATCATATCCTGTCTTACTATCAAATTCAGTTTTGTTTTAACAAAATGCATGTATTTGAAATCAGGATGAACATCACTAATTAGTCTGTACTACATTACTGATCAATTGGTTTATAGCTGTTCCCTCAAACTTGTTGAAATGAATGGATGCAGGCAAATATAATTTTGACTTTCACATATTTTGTGATGCCATATAGTCTTCGCTTAATTGCAAAGTTTTTTTCCACCATAAATTGAATTGCTCAGCAATTTGAATCAAGTAATATAAACACTATGACAAATATGAATTTGATGCTCAATTCAAATTAGAATTCAGTCACTAAGAATTATCAGGAGGAGACAGTATGTTATGATCCTGTTGATAAATTGGACCAAATAGTATAATCCTGTGGATATTGAAGACCAAAGAGTTGATACTTCCTGAAAAAGTGGAATACATCAATTGCCTGCAGGAGATCAATTTCCTGTGATTTTTTATGCTATTTAACAAAACTTATATAGCTTTAACATCCTTTTCTGATTTCTAAAATTGATTGATTATTAGTTAAAAAACCATACAAAAATCTGTGAATGTTAGAAATCAAACAAAAACAGAAAATGTTTCAATTACATGGCTGATCAGCCACTATCTGTGGAGAATAGACCAAGTGGGTGTTTTCAGGCACTGTACTCTCATTGTACAATAAGAATTGCTCCATGTCGTCTTAGGTGATTACCATGGATGTAAGCTTCTTAGTATGAAGCTGAACTCAAAAGATGTGTGCTGAAACACATTGCTGATTCGACTAATTTGTACAACGATTATACACAGACTGAATAGTGAATGGTGTATTTTTGTAGCGTAAAATGATCAGATGGTTTAATTAGGAACAGAAAGGCCTTCTCCAAACAAAACCTATGTGGATATCATGTATTCATCATGTGTCTACATGTTGCCATCTAATTGGTGGAACCACTTAATCTGAAAGAGTTTATTAAAGATTAATCTCAGCATGCCATTCTAAACAAGTCTTCATGAGTCCAGCTTATGTATGATGAAAATTGTGTTTGTTATCCGTATTCCATTACCTGATAAATGAAGATTGTTGACTGAGACCCTGCTCGTTTGGCTTAGATAGACACAATAAAGACACCTGAATTTAGTACAACTCTACTTTGTTCAGAAGAGCTAGCTTGAACGCGATTTCTAAGAATATAGTACAGAGACGACTCCGATCATTACTGAGATCTAGGCATTACCCATACTAGTGATGGGGTCTGGCCAGGCTATGACTACTCAGTATAAACATCTTCTTCTCTGAGCTCTGGGCTCAGGACTCCTCTTCAATGATGGTTGCTCCCGGGTTCCTGGTTGTTGCTGACAATGTGCTCTGGTGTCCCTTCTTTTACCCACATTCTGTTAGCACTGAGTTATGGTACACACACACACCTGGCCTGAGTTTTATTGTCTCATCAAGACTTAAATTCATTAATAGAAATAAACAGGGTACTCCTGTTTGGCAAGGGTGTTTTAATCAAGATCCATTGTCCTCTTAAATACTCATGTCTGACCAGCTATTAGCCAGTTATGGAGTCTGATGGCCTCTTTGTTTATCATTCTTCCTGTTGCAAATTCGATCTCTTCTGTTTTGGAGTTAGTTACACATTCATAGCATGCATGGTCTTTGTCCTTTTGTGTTCACGTGGTAAATACTGTAATTGGGTAACCATAAATTTCTGTTTTGCGATAATGAGCTTCTGTGCTGACTGGAGTGGTCTGGTCGACAGCCAATAGCGATTCTAACCAGGGCCTGATTTGATAGATTCTGTTTTCAATCGATATGTCTTTTTCCCTCAGTCAGCCAGTCCCCAGTAACACAACACCCTAATAGGAATTCAAATCGCCGGCAGCATGGTGGCGCAGTGGTTAGCACTGCTGCCTCACGGTGCCGAGATCACAGGTTCGATCCCGGCTTTGGGTCACTGTCCATGTGCACTTTGCACATTCTCCCCGTGTTTGCGTGGGTTTCGCCCTCACAACCCAAAAGATGTGCACGGTAGGTGGATTGGCCACGTTAAATTGCCCCTTAATTGGAAAATTGAATTGGGTACTCTAAATTTATTTTTTAAAAAGGAATTCAAATCAATGATCTTATTGGAATGTGTTGGCTGTTCTGAGTCTGCATAAACCGTAAATTTAATGCTAAAAGATAATGGGTGGGATTCTCCATTTGGCAGACTACATGCTGACGCCGGACTGAATCGCGAGTGTTCTACATTGATGAAAGTGGTACCTGTCCTGGAGCAATTCAGGACCCGTTCGTGGGCTAGCACCAATGCCATGTAGAACTAGTGCAATTCCAAAGCATGCCAGCATTTGATACGATGGGGTCGGGATCGGCACTGGAGAGCCTGACGAGCAGGAGCTGCATATAAGCACTCCACTCCCCACAGACCTTCATCCCAGCCAAGAAGATGGCACTGGTTGCGCTGGGGCATGTCCATCCCTTTGATGGGTCGGCTGGGGCCAGAGAGTACGTAGGGGGATGGCCTGGGGAGCATCCATACGACCCGTGGCGCTAATTTCCCAGTGGGCAGTCAGTGGCATGCCCAGCCACATGGTGATCCGTCCCCGGCCAACCCTGCTACTCGCCCTGGCAGATGCCCATCTCCCAGCGGCACAACTGACAGCACACTAAAGCGCTGTTGGACACTGTTTGTACCCCCTCCCACATTCTCGGCCACAATGCCTGTTTCCTAATTGTAAATATCACTGGATTCTCTGCGAACCGGTGGGGCGGGCCACTCCAGCACCGAGGAGTGGCGCGAACCTCTCCGACATCGGGCCGCCCCGAAGGTGTGGAATCCTCCGCACCTTCAGGGGCTAGGCCGGCGCCGGAGTGTTTGGCGCCGCACCAGCTGGCGTGGAAGGGCTTGGCGCCATGTCAACCGGCGCCAAAGTGCCTCCGCCGGCCGGTGCAAGTTGGCACATGCGTGGGAGTGCCAGCGTGTGCTGGCGTCATCCCAGCGCATGCGCAGGAGGGTTCTTCTCCGCACCGGCCATGGCGAACGTTGACAGCGGCCGGTGCGGAGGCAAAAGTGTCCCCATGTCACAGGCCCGCCTGCGGATCGGTGGGCCCCAATCACGGGCCAGGCCACCGTGGGGGACACCCCCTGGGGCCAGATACCCTTGCGCCCCCTGAGGACTCTGCAGGCCGCACGTGGAGCCAGGTCCCGCCGGTAAGGACCTGTTGTGATTTACCCGGTCGGGACCCACCGAAAACGGGCGACCACTCGGCCCATCGTGGGCCAGAGACTCGCGGGGCGGGGAGCTCCCAGCAGCCGCCGACCGGCACGCCACGATTCCCGCCCCCGCCAAAACCCCTGCGCCGGAGAATTCGGCAGCCACCGGGGGAGGGGGATTCATGCTGCCCCCCCCGGCGATTCTCCGATCCGGCGGGGTGTCGGAGAATCCCACCCCACAAATGAATATCGCCATCAGTAATTCCTCCTGGTGGATGCGGAATATTGTTGGCAGCCCAGAGATTGCTGGGGCAGACCCGTTAATAATATGCCAACGGCATTTACTGTACAATTTGCGTGCCCACACTGGCATGCGGCTTAGAATGCATTGATGTCGCTGTCGAGGGACTGGAGCATGGCATCCTGTTTGATGCCCAGCGCTGGCCACGATTTTCAACTGATGCCGAATTCTCCGGCCAATCGTGTTTCCCGATTCCGGCGTCGGCCGATGGAGAATCCTGCCCAATATGTTTGTGCCTTTGTCGTTGGGAATCCATAAAGTGAATTTCGCTACTGTGGTCATCTGTGCTAAGATCAGGAAATTTGCAGCAGTGATTCACCGTCAACATATTCTCCCAATGTCAAAATCTTGTGCACGGCCATACGTCCCACCCCCACCACCACCCCCACCCCAGGTTTCATTATTCCTGCATTCTCTGAAATTGTACTACTTTGTTTATATTGTCTCTCCTAATTTTTTCTACCAAAAAGTAATCAAGTTGTATTTTCAGATATAACATCGACTATGAACAGCCATGATCATCATTTACAGTTTACCTGACTCTGCCCTGCCACCTATCCCCTTCACAATGACTTTCAAGAATCCGGGGTCCGTCTCGCATAAAGAAAGTGAATTGAATTTTGTCAACTGGAATGATGCTTAGGATTTGGATTCCCCCAATGAGCCAATATACTTCGGAGGCTCATGCACTCTAGGGATTCTATGATCATTTATCAATTATAATGGCATTGAAGTAATTGGCTGGTTTTAATTATAATTGTTTCTGAAGGATGCATCTGGAAATGCTCAAGCATCTTTTTAAACCTTATCTATTTACGTTTACTGGAAGTATTTGATTCATTTCAGAAGTATTATAATATTGACTAGAGATGGCCTTTTGAATGATATATATCCCACCTCCACGTCGAGAGTGCTGGCAGACAGGATCATCCAGGGGTCCTAATTGGCCTGCAAGAGTAAAGGCAGGTTGAATTCAGAGCAAACAGATTTAAAGGCCCATCTCCATTGTCAAAAGGACTCAGCCCGATGCTTTCAATGCAGTCAGCAGCTCACCTTTTTACATTGAACCTTTGTTCAAATTCAAACCAGACAGGTCCACTTTGTTTGATCAAGGCAGTGTTCTGGAGAAATGAAGCAGGGAATGACTGTTCCATAAGTTTTTGGACAATTGAAAAAGCGGCAATGTGTGGATCATTTCCTTTTGGCTGCAAAGGACAAGATCCTGTGTATGAATATATGGCTTTTAGCGTGCCATATTGCAAGCCTGCCTGACAATCTTAAATTGGTTTTCAGAGTAATTCTTAGCACATTCAGAATTGTTTAGTGGGTGTTGTCCAATCATGGAATCACAGCTAATATTGGACACTGTGGGCGGTATTATCTCCCCCCCCGCCCCCCCCCCCCCCCGGCCGGGTGGGAGAATCGCCGGGGCACCGCGCGAATCGTGCCATGCCGCCCCGACACCCGCACGCGATTCTCCCACCCCCCTGAAACCAGCGCCGCGCGAATCGCGCCGGGCCGCTCGGAGAATCACCGCAAACAGCGAGCGCCGATTCTCCGGCCTGGATGGGCCAAGCGGCCGCGCGTAAACGGCCTAGTCCCACCGGCGCCGTCCACACCTGGTCGCTGCCGGAGGGTACTCATCGCAAAGGCTTGGGGGGCGGCCTGTGTGGGGGGGAGGGGGGCTCCGTTCCCGGGGGGGGGGGGGCCTCTGATGAGGTCTGGCCCGCGATCGGGGCTCACTGATCGGCAGGCCGGCCTCTTCCCCCCCCCCAGGCCTACTTCCCTCCGCGGCCGGCCCCAGAACCCCGGCGCCATGTTGGTGAGGGGCCGGAGCACTCCGCGAGGTTACCGCACATGCGCTAGTTGGCATGCAAGTCTTTTATGCGGCGCCGGGTCTCTGACGCCACGCAGAGGCCACGCCCCCATAAAACACGGGACGCCCCTGCTAGCTCCACGGAGGGGGGAGAATAGTGGTCTGGGAACGGGCGCCAACGCTGGAGTAAAACACTCCGGTTTTTACTCCGGCGTCGGCACTTAGACTCGCATTGTTTTGAGTTTTGTAAGCACGGGCTGGTTGGGTACAGTCAATATTTTGCTTGTTGCAAACAGTCAAAGGGAGGTGCTGTTTGATAAGATCCACCAAACATTGGGATGCACAGCCTATCTACCTGGCATCACACCAGCTTACACAATATGTGTTGGGCAGAACATCTTTTTGGCTTGACGACATCACCCTGTTAGTGGAAAATGCCACTTGTGTTGCTACTCCATAGTAACAGCATGCCACTGCTCGCTTCACCTGTTGTTCTCTATGGCAATTTTGTGAAGATGAGGGATGAATCACTGTCAAGAATACTCAAGTTTGTAACAAGGAAAAAACTCATACACTGCTACATTCTACCCACTTTCCTGTATGCCTTAGAAACCCGGATCAATAAATAAAGATATGCGGAGAAAAGGTAGAGGCCTTTGAAATGTGGATGTTAAGATGTTAAGATTGGGCAGCACGGTAGCACAAGTGACTGGCACTGTGGCTTCACAGCGCCAGGGTCCCAGGTTCGATTCCCCGCTGGGTCTCTGTCTGTGCGGAGTCTGCACGTTCTCCCCGTGTGTGCGTGGGTTTCCTCCGGGTGCTCTGGTTTCCTCCCACAGTCCAAAGACGTGCAGGTTAGGTGGATTGGCCATGCTAAATTGCCCTTAGTATCCAAAAAGGTGAGGAGGGGTTATTGGGTTACGGGGATAGGGTGAAAGTGAGGGCTTAAGTGGGTCGGTGCAGACTCGATGGGCTGAATGGCCTCCTTCTGCACTGTATGTTCTATGTTTCTATTTATGCTTAAAATTCCATATCCAGTCCATAAGACAAATGAAAAGATGTTTTAAATTGCAAGAACAAAAATAATTCTAAAAAGTGACATCCAGAAAAGTATTTTGGCTACTTAATCCAAGCTGAAAAGGTTCAGAGATCTCTTCTGGAGACAAAGGTGGAGGACAGCAGAAGGAGGGGTCAACCTAGGTGTAGTTGGATGATAGATTTCACAGACAGGCTGCAGACGAACTACAGTAGAGGGGTGAGGCCAGGTGAGTGTGAATATTATGACAGCACATCTCCTGGTAATAGCTATTAATATCAGCAGCAGCAGTATAAATACATGTATATCTATCCTTTTGTTTTTCAGGTAGCATCAACTGTTCAGTGGTTACTGAAACTTGACTTATGCTGTGATTTTACTCTGGATCAGGGCAAGGAACCAGCCCCCAAATCTACCTCAGTTGGAACTGAATTGAAACCCGTGCTATTGGTGTTATTCGAGCTGCCTAGCCAACTGCACTAACTGGCCCTACAAGTATATCAATAAAGATAAGCTCAGGGGAAGATCCATATGTTAATTTATTTCTACACTGGACAAAAATATAGAACGAATTGTAGTGAGGTCAGAAGGAGTAGCAACAACTTGACACAGCAGGGACTATAGAATGATGATCTAATGTGTGTTAAAATTACACCTTTCACTTTGATGTTAAATTGTAAGTAAATTAGTAATATTTATTTGAAATGACTCAATCCATATCTGACATATGTTTAGTTGTGCTATCAAACTCAGCGCATAAAAATCTACATTCTTCAATGTTGTCATGTTGGCTTGATAATGGATGCTTAATGAACCCAGGTTATTCTTGTCATCATCTTAAGACTTGTTGTTTTTGATCATATTACCTGCAGATCAAACCAGTTGTGTCTTCTAACAGGACAGACAAGAGCACTTGAAGTAACTTCCTTAACAAAAGGCGTTGGAGAATGATACAATATTGATTTTAATATGTTTATTAAAATTTCAGGATTAAAGGAAGAACCTCTTCTAACAAATGACTTTTCTGAAGGATCGGACCCGAGACAACGGGCGCGATTTAATGGGAACGTTTCTCAGTGTGGTAGCGAGCGGGGAATGCCACGAGCTTCCCGACGCTCGACCAGGCGAGGCCGCCACTGGAGTAAAACATTAAATGGGCCACTTAATGAGGCCCCTCAGGCTTCACGCCGCAAAAGATTATCCCGCCAGCAAATTCATTGAAACCGCGCTCGCCAACGCCCCCCCCCCCCCCCCCCCCCCGGAGACACCCCCCACCCACGGTGAATGTCGCATGCGGTTAGTGATGCCCCCTCTGTGTCCCCACAGGAGATGTTAGCCCACAACAGATGGGAGAGGGCCAGACAGGTGGCAGGGTGACAGACATCAGTGTCCTCATCCCCTGCAAGGAACGGGCCTTAGAGGTTACAGGGGTGGCCGAGGACAGATCTGTCACCAACGTAGAGGTCGGCATACAGCGCCGAGGTGATGGTCCACCGGCCCCCACCCAGATGAACTGTCACACGTGAGTTTTAATGCCATACAGAATGACCCAGACCTCCCACTGACCACATGTCCATTCTCCCGCAGGATCCTCATCCAACGATGCCAGCCCACCAGCCATGGTTCCCCCCCTCCCCCACCCACCGTCTCCCCTGAGAACACCTCAGAGGAGAGAGATGCCACTGTCAATGCATCACAGCTGTCACCCCACCCTCCGCCAGCATAGAGATACACACCTTGGTGGGCGACAGTAGTGGGCAGGCTTTTGGGGCACATTCTGGTGAGCACCACACATTTGCTGATGCACATCAGGTGGAGGCAGGAACACCCAGGCAAGACAGCAGTCTGAGGTCAGCTAGAGCCCAGGACCCAGCTGTGTCCCAGTCAGATGCTGAGCCTCTGAAACTGGTTTACCTGGAGCTGATGCAGTAGATAGGGTGCGGCTGTGAGATTCAGAGGGGAATGTCAATGACACTTCAGCAGATCCACAGTCAATTGGAAGAGTCCCAGTGTCTACGGGCGCAATAATAATAATAGCTTATTGTCACAAGTAGGCTTCAATGAAGTTACTGTTAAAATCTGCTAGTTACCACATTCCAGCACCTGTCAGGGAGGCCGGTACGGGAATTGAACCCGCGCTGCTGGCCTTGTTCTGCATTACAAGCCAGCTGTTTAGCTCACTGTGCTAAACCAGCCCCTGAGATTGGGCCTGCAATGCGTGGCACCGAGGCAAACACCGCTAGGGTGGTGACCGCAGTGGAGAGTCTGGTGCACAATGTTGGCAGCACGAATGTCGGCGTCCAAGGTGCAGCACAGTTGGTGACGGCCAAGTCTGAGCACCTCGACAGCATGTTCCAGTCACTGGGAGACGTGACCCAATACCAGGTGGACCTTGATAAGGCGCTGCACGTGGGCCGCAGCCTTGAGCCTCTGTCGAAGCTGCTACTGCTGCCTTCTCCACTGTCCGGCTGCCTGACCTGCCAGCAGCACCACCAGGGCAGCTTCCGCTGGGTCCTTCTGTTTAATATCTGTGAGGAATTCGGAGCGGGTGTGAGACTGACAACCAGTGGTGTCTTCCACCGCTGGACCCTCCAGTCCCCCCATTGACACCCCCCCCCCCCCCCCCCCCAGCACACCCTGCCCATGCATCCTCGGCCACAGCGGGGGCCCCTGCTCACTGGACCCCAGACTTTGTACCTCAGACACCCGCACATAATGTTGCATGGACCAGACGCTCGTCCCCTCACCAGTGCACATACCCACCCACTAGTTGCGGAAATGTCCCGGGTACTGGGTGTTCGGACGTTGGCCGCTTCATCTGGGGTGTTGCCTTCCCGCAATAGGCAATAACCTCTGCGTGCTACATGCAACACGCATCCACCGGGCTCCACTTGGGAACTGTGGAGTGCTCACTTAACTACGATTGCAAATTCCCAATTCGCAATAGCCTGCAGACGGGCAGCCTGAGTCCTCCGCGGTCAGTGGGAGTTATGGGTGGTCAGTGGGGCAGGCCAGCTGGGCTAGAGTTGCCTGCGGAACAGGGGGCTGAGACACTCATCTCCCCTCCCAGCCCAGCCCAGGGCATGGACAACCTCCCCCTCCCCCCAACTTCCACAACCCCACCCCACCGAAGGCAGTCTTCCCCTGACTTGAGACTGGCCCCCTCCAGTGGCTCCCCCACTCCTCAATGAGCACCAGAGCAACAACCCCAGTGCCCCTAGGCTCTTTGCCTGTAAGGGAAGAACACTACTCACCTCCTCGGGTCCCCACAGCAGCCCTTCTGCTAGCTTCATGTTTTTAAAAAGGATTGACTCAAAATGAATTCCTGAAATACTGCAATGTAATGTACTGCATTGCATATGTCGCCAGTTTACATAACATACTAAAAACACTTCAAGCCAACATGTTTCCAACATAAATGAACTTTGTCTCAGATATTGGAATTCAAAGTGTCACAAACTGTTCTCTAATTCAGCACTTCCCAAACTTTTCCAGCACACAACCCCTAGTGACCTCCCAAGAGCACCGGGAACCCCAAACATTCTCAAAATGTAGACACCCTCTGTTTGTTGCAACAAAACAGGTGCGAACAAAGAAATCAAATGAAAACAAGACTTTTCGAGCTATGTCTGTGCATATATTACGAATTAAGAAGAGGCATACAGCCACAAGTACATTCACCTGCTACATGGCCCTTTCACATTACGCCTGGCCAAGCCACCCTCCCATGCCTGCTTAACAGAAACCCCTGGAAGTAGTAACCACTTTAGCAGTGGGTAATCTGGTAATAATTATAAGGTTTCCTTATTAAAAATAAAAAGTATTATCATTTGTTCGGTTTAATGGGAGGAATGATGCTGGAAAACTGATTTTCATGTCGGACACACGCACCTCTCTCTTCCTCACACACACAGTCACCTCGCTTCCTCATACACACACACAGTCACCTCGCTTCCTCATACACACACACACACAGTCACCTCGCTTCCTCACACACACACACAGTCACCTCGCTTCCTCATACACACACACAGTCACCTCGCTTCCTCATACACACACACACAGTCACCTCGCTTCCTCATACACACACAGTCACCTCGCTTCCTCATACACACACAGTCACCTCACTACCTGATACACACACACAGTCACCTCGCTTCCTGATACACACACACAGTCACCTCGCTTCCTCATACACACACAGTCACCTCACTACCTGATACACACACACAGTCACCTCGCTTCCTCATACACACACACAGTCACCTCGCTTCCTCATACACACACAGTCACCTCACTACCTGATACACACACACAGTCACCTCGCTTCCTGATACACACACACAGTCACCTCGCTTCCTCATACACACACACAGTCACCTCGCTTCCTCATACACACACAGTCACCTCGCTTCCTGATACACACACACAGTCACCTCGCTTCCTCATACACACACACAGTCACCTCGCTTCCTCATACACACACACAGTCACCTCGCTTCCTCATACACACACCCAGTCACCTCGCTTCCTCATACACACACAGTCACCTCCCTTCCTGATACACACACACACAGTCACCTCGCTTCCTCATACACACACACAGTCACCTCCCTTCCTGATACACACACACACTCACCTCGCTTCCTGATACACACACAGTCACCTCGCTTCCTCATACACACACACAGTCACCTCCCTTCCTGATACACACACACGCACCTCTCGCTTCCTCACACACACAGTCACCTCGCTTCCTCATACACACACACAGTCACCTCGTTTCCTCATACACACACACAGTCACCTCGCTTCCTCATACACACACAGTCACCTCGCTTCCTCACACACACACACACAGTCACCTCGCTTCCTCATACACACACACACAGTCACCTCGCTTCCTCATACACACACACAGTCACCTCGCTTCCTCATACACACACAGTCACCTCGCTTCCTGATACACACACACAGTCACCTCGTTTCCTCATACACACACACAGTCACGTCGCTTCCTCATACACACACAGTCACCTCGCTTCCTCATACACACACACAGTCACCTCGCTTCCTCATACACACACACACACAGTCACCTCGCTTCCTCATACACACACACAGTCACCTCGCTTCCTCACACACACACACAGTCACCTCGCTTCCTCATACACACACACACAGTCACCTCGCTTCCTCATACACACACACAGTCACCTCGCTTCCTCATACACACACAGTCACCTCGCTTCCTGATACACACACACAGTCACCTCGCTTCCTGATACACACACACAGTCACCTCGCTTCCTCATACACACACACAGTCACCTCGCTTCCTCATACACACACACAGTCACCTCGCTTCCTCATACACACACACAGTCACCTCGCTTCCTCATACACACACAGTCACCTCCCTTCCTGATACACACACACACAGTCACCTCGCTTCCTCATACACACACACAGTCACCTCCCTTCCTGATACACACACACAGTCACCTCGCTTCCTGATACACACACAGTCACCTCGCTTCCTCATACACACACATAGTCACCTCCCTTCCTGATACACACACACGCACCTCTCGCTTCCTCACACACACAGTCACCTCGCTTCCTCATACACACACACAGTCACCTCGCTTCCTCATACACACACACAGTCACCTCTTTTCCTCATACACACACACAGTCACCTCGCTTCCTCATACACACACACACAGTCACCTCGTTTCCTCATACACACACACAGTCACGTCGCTTCCTCATACACACACAGTCACCTCGCTTTCTCATACACACACACAGTCACCTCGCTTCCTCATACACACACAGTCACCTCGCTTCCTCATACACACACAGTCACCTCGCTTCCTGATACACACACACAGTCACCTCGCTTCCTCATACACACACACAGTCACCTCGCTTCCTCATACACACACAGTCACCTCGCTTCCTCATACACACACACACACAGTCACCTCGCTTCCTCATACACACACACAGTCACCTCGCTTCCTCATACACACACACAGTCACCTCGCTTCCTCATACACACACACAGTCACCTCGCTTCCTCATACACACACACAGTCACCTCCCTTCCTGATACACACACACAGTCACCTCGCTTCCTCATACACACACACAGTCACCTCCCTTCCTGATACACACACACAGTCACCTCGCTTCCTGATACACACACAGTCACCTCGCTTCCTCATACACACACACAGTCACCTCCCTTCCTGATACACGCACACGCACCTCTCGCTTCCTCACACACACAGTCACCTCGCTTCCTCATACACACACACAGTCACCTCGTTTCCTCATACACACACACAGTCACCTCGCTTCCTCATACACACACACACAGTCACCTCGTTTCCTCATACACACACACAGTCACGTCGCTTCCTCATACACACACAGTCACCTCGCTTCCTCATACACACACAGTCACCTCGTTTCCTCATACACACACACAGTCACCTCACTTCCTCATACACACACACACAGTCAACTCGTTTCCTCATACACACACAGTCACCTCGTTTCCTCATACACACACAGTCACGTCGCTTCCTGATACACACACACACAGTCACCTTGTTTCCTCATACACACAGACAGTCACGTCGCTTCCTGATACACACACACAGTCACCTCGCTTCCTCATACACACACACAGTCACCTCGCTTCCTCATGCACACACACAGTCACCTCGCTTCCTGATACACACACACAGTCACCTCGCTTCCTCATACACACACACAGTCACCTCGTTTCCTCATACACACAGACAGTCACGTCGCTTCCTGATACACACACACACAGTCACCTCGTTTCCTCATACACACACAGTCACCTCGCTTCCTGATACACACACACAGTCACCTCGTTTCCTCATACACACACACACAGTCACCTCGTTTCCTCATACACACAGACAGTCACGTCGCTTCCTCATACACACACAGTCACCTCTCTCTTCCTCACACAGTCACCTCGCTTCCTCATACACACACAGTCACCTCGCTTCCTCATACACACACAGTCACCTCGCTTCCTCATACACACACAGTCACCTCGCTTCCTCATACACAGTCACCTCGCTTCCTCATACACACACAGTCACCTCGTTTCCTCATACACACGCACAGTCACCTCGCTTCCTCATACACACACAGTCACCTCGCTTCCTCATACACACACAGTCACCTCGCTTCCTCATACACACACAGTCACCTCGCTTCCTCATACACACACAGTCACCTCGCTTCCTCATACACACACACACAGTCACCTCGCTTCCTCATACACACACAGTCACCTCGCTTCCTCATACACACACACAGTCACCTCGCTTCCTCATACACACACAGTCACCTCGCTTCCTCATACACACACAGTCACCTCGCTTCCTCACACACACACAGTCACCTCACTTCCTCATACACACACACAGTCACCTCCCTTCCTGATACACGCACACGCACCTCTCGCTTCCTCACACACACACACACAGTCACCTCGCTTCCTCATACACACACACAGTCACCTCGCTTCCTCATACACACACAGTCACCTCGCTTCCTGATACACACACACAGTCACCTCGCTTCCTGATACACACACACAGTCACCTCGCTTCCTGATACACACACAGTCACCTCGCTTCCTCATACACACACACACAGTCACCTCGTTTCCTCATACACACAGACAGTCACGTCGCTTCCTCATATACACACAGTCACCTCTCTCTTCCTCACACAGTCACCTCGCTTCCTCATACACACACAGTCACCTCGCTTCCTCATACACACACAGTCACCTCGCTTCCTCATACACACACACAGTCACCTCGCTTCCTCATACACACAGTCACCTCGCTTCCTCATACACACACAGTCACCTCGTTTCCTCATACACACGCACAGTCATCTCGCTTCCTCATACACACACAGTCACCTCGCTTCCTCATACACACACAGTCACCTCGCTTCCTCATACACACACAGTCACCTCGCTTCCTCATACACACACAGTCACCTCGCTTCCTGATACACACACACAGTCACCTAGTTTCCTCATACACACACACAGTCACCTCGCTTCCTCATACACACACACACAGTCACCTCGCTTCCTCATACACACACACAGTCACCTCGCTTCCTCATACACACACAGTCACCTCGCTTCCTGATACACACACACAGTCACCTCGCTTCCTGATACACACACACAGTCACCTCGCTTCCTGATACACACACAGTCACTTCGCTTCCTCATACACACACACACAGTCACCTCGCTTCCTCATACACACACACAGTCACCTCGCTTCCTCATACACACACAGTCACCTCGCTTCCTCATACACACACAGTCACCTCGCTTCCTCATACACACACACACTGTCACCTCGCTTCCTGATACACACACAGTCACCTCGCTTCCTCATACACACACACAGTCACCTCGCTTCCTCATACACACACACAGTCACCTCGCTTCCTCATACACACACACAGTCACCTCGCTTCCTCATACACACACAGTCACCTCCCTTCCTGATACACACACACACAGTCACCTCGCTTCCTCATACACACACACAGTCACCTCCCTTCCTGATACACACACACAGTCACCTCCCTTCCTGATACACACACAGTCACCTCGCTTCCTCATACACACACACACAGTCACCTCGTTTCCTCATACACACACACAGTCACCTCGCTTCCTCATACATACACACACAGTCAACTCGCTTCCTCATACACACACACAGTCACCTCGCTTCCTCATACACACACACAGTCACGTCGCTTCCTGATACACACACAGTCACCTCGTTTCGTCATACACACAGACAGTCACGTCGCTTCCTGATACACACACACAGTCACCTCGCTTCCTCATACACACACACAGTCACCTCGCTTCCTCATACACACACACAGTCACCTCGCTTCCTGATACACACACACAGTCACCTCGCTTCCTCATACACACACACAGTCACCTCGTTTCCTCATACACACAGACAGTCACGTCGCTTCCTGATACACACACACACAGTCACCTCGTTTCCTCATACACACACAGTCACCTCGCTTCCTGATACACACACACAGTCACCTCGTTTCCTCGTACACACACACACAGTCACCTCGTTTCCTCATACACACAGACAGTCACGTCGCTTCCTCATATACACACAGTCACCTCTCTCTTCCTCACACAGTCACCTCGCTTCCTCATACACACACAGTCACCTCGCTTCCTCATACACACACAGTCACCTCGCTTCCTCATACACACACACAGTCACCTCGCTTCCTCATACACACAGTCACCTCGCTTCCTCATACACACACAGTCACCTCGTTTCCTCATACACACGCACAGTCACCTCGCTTCCTCATACACACACAGTCACCTCGCTTCCTCATACACACACAGTCACCTCGCTTCCTCATACACACACAGTCACCTCGCTTCCTCATACACACACAGTCACCTCGCTTCCTGATACACACACACAGTCACCTTGTTTCCTCATACACACACACAGTCACCTCGCTTCCTCATACACACACACACAGTCACCTCGCTTCCTCATACGCACACACAGTCACCTCGCTTCCTCATACACACACAGTCACCTCGCTTCCTGATACACACACACAGTCACCTCGCTTCCTCATACACACACACAGTCACCTAGCTTCCTCATACACACACAGTCACCTCCCTTCCTGATACACACACACAGTCACCTCGCTTCCTCATACACACACACAGTCAACTCCCTTCCTGATACACACACACAGTCACCTCGCTTCCTGATACACACACAGTCACCTCGCTTCCTCATACACACACACAGTCACCTCCCTTCCTGATACACGCACACGCACCTCTCGCTTCCTCACACACACAGTCACCTCGCTTCCTCATACACACACACAGTCACCTCGTTTCCTCATACACACACACAGTCACCTCGCTTCCTCATACACACACACACAGTCACCTCGTTTCCTCATACACACACACAGTCACGTCGCTTCCTCATACACACACAGTCACCTCGCTTCCTCATACACACACAGTCACCTCGTTTCCTCATACACACACACAGTCACCTCACTTCCTCATACACACACACACAGTCAACTCGTTTCCTCATACACACACAGTCACCTCGTTTCCTCATACACACACACAGTCACGTCGCTTCCTGATACACACACACACAGTCACCTCGTTTCCTCATACACACAGACAGTCACGTCGCTTCCTGATACACACACACAGTCACCTCGCTTCCTCATACACACACACAGTCACCTCGCTTCCTCATACACACACACAGTCACCTCGCTTCCTGATACACACACACAGTCACCTCGCTTCCTCATACACACACACAGTCACCTCGTTTCCTCATACACACAGACAGTCACGTCGCTTCCTGATACACACACACACAGTCACCTCGTTTCCTCATACACACACAGTCACCTCGCTTCCTGATACACACACACAGTCACCTCGTTTCCTCATACACACACACACAGTCACCTCGTTTCCTCATACACACAGACAGTCACGTCGCTTCCTCATACACACACAGTCACCTCTCTCTTCCTCACACAGTCACCTCGCTTCCTCATACACACACAGTCACCTCGCCTCCTCATACACACACAGTCACCTCGCTTCCTCATACACACACAGTCACCTCGCTTCCTCATACACACACAGTCACCTCGCTTCCTCACACACACACAGTCACCTCGCTTCCTCATACACACACACAGTCACCTCCCTTCCTGATACACGCACACGCACCTCTCGCTTCCTCACACACACACACACAGTCACCTCGCTTCCTCATACACACACACAGTCACCTCGCTTCCTCATACACAGACAGTCACCTCGCTTCCTGATACACACACACAGTCACCTCGCTTCCTGATACACACACACAGTCACCTCGCTTCCTGATACACACACAGTCACCTCGCTTCCTCATACACACACACACAGTCACCTCGTTTCCTCATACACACAGACAGTCACGTCGCTTCCTCATATACACACAGTCACCTCTCTCTTCCTCACACAGTCACCTCGCTTCCTCATACACACACAGTCACCTCGCTTCCTCATACACACACAGTCACCTCGCTTCCTCATACACACACACAGTCACCTCGCTTCCTCATACACACAGTCACCTCGCTTCCTCATACACACACAGTCACCTCGTTTCCTCATACACACGCACAGTCACCTCGCTTCCTCATACACACACAGTCACCTCGCTTCCTCATACACACACACAGTCACCTCCCTTCCTGATACACGCACACGCACCTCTCGCTTCCTCACACACACAGTCACCTCGCTTCCTCATACACACACACAGTCACCTCGTTTCCTCATACACACACACAGTCACCTCGCTTCCTCATACACACACACACAGTCACCTCGTTTCCTCATACACACACACAGTCACGTCGCTTCCTCATACACACACAGTCACCTCGCTTCCTCATACACACACAGTCACCTCGTTTCCTCATACACACACACAGTCACCTCACTTCCTCATACACACACACACAGTCAACTCGTTTCCTCATACACACACAGTCACCTCGTTTCCTCATACACACACACAGTCACGTCGCTTCCTGATACACACACACACAGTCACCTCGTTTCCTCATACACACAGACAGTCACGTCGCTTCCTGATACACACACACAGTCACCTCGCTTCCTCATACACACACACAGTCACCTCGCTTCCTCATACACACACACAGTCACCTCGCTTCCTGATACACACACACAGTCACCTCGCTTCCTCATACACACACACAGTCACCTCGTTTCCTCATACACACAGACAGTCACGTCGCTTCCTGATACACACACACACAGTCACCTCGTTTCCTCATACACACACAGTCACCTCGCTTCCTGATACACACACACAGTCACCTCGTTTCCTCATACACACACACACAGTCACCTCGTTTCCTCATACACACAGACAGTCACGTCGCTTCCTCATACACACACAGTCACCTCTCTCTTCCTCACACAGTCACCTCGCTTCCTCATACACACACAGTCACCTCGCCTCCTCATACACACACAGTCACCTCGCTTCCTCATACACACACAGTCACCTCGCTTCCTCATACACACACAGTCACCTCGCTTCCTCACACACACACAGTCACCTCGCTTCCTCATACACACACACAGTCACCTCCCTTCCTGATACACGCACACGCACCTCTCGCTTCCTCACACACACACACACAGTCACCTCGCTTCCTCATACACACACACAGTCACCTCGCTTCCTCATACACAGACAGTCACCTCGCTTCCTGATACACACACACAGTCACCTCGCTTCCTGATACACACACACAGTCACCTCGCTTCCTGATACACACACAGTCACCTCGCTTCCTCATACACACACACACAGTCACCTCGTTTCCTCATACACACAGACAGTCACGTCGCTTCCTCATATACACACAGTCACCTCTCACTTCCTCACACAGTCACCTCGCTTCCTCATACACACACAGTCACCTCGCTTCCTCATACACACACAGTCACCTCGCTTCCTCATACACACACACAGTCACCTCGCTTCCTCATACACACAGTCACCTCGCTTCCTCATACACACACAGTCACCTCGTTTCCTCATACACACGCACAGTCACCTCGCTTCCTCATACACACACAGTCACCTCGCTTCCTCATACACACACAGTCACCTCGCTTCCTCATACACACACAGTCACCTCGCTTCCTCATACACACACAGTCACCTCGCTTCCTGATACACACACACAGTCACCTTGTTTCCTCATACACACACACAGTCACCTCGCTTCCTCATACACACACACACAGTCACCTCGCTTCCTCATACACACACACAGTCACCTCGCTTCCTCATACACACACAGTCACCTCGCTTCCTGATACACACACACAGTCACCTCGCTTCCTGATACACACACACAGTCACCTCGCTTCCTGATACACACACAGTCACCTCGCTTCCTCATACACACACACACAGTCACCTCGCTTCCTCATACACACACACAGTCACCTCGCTTCCTCATACACACACAGTCACCTCGCTTCCTCATACACACACAGTCACCTCGCTTCCTCATACACACACACACTGTCACCTCGCTTCCTGATACACACACAGTCACCTCGCTTCCTCATACACACACACAGTCACCTCGCTTCCTCATACACACATACAGTCACCTCGCTTCCTCATACACACACACAGTCACCTCGCTTCCTCATACACACACAGTCACCTCCCTTCCTGATACACACACACACAGTCACCTCGCTTCCTCATACACACACACAGTCACCTCCCTTCCTGATACACACACACAGTCACCTCCCTTCCTGATACACACACACAGTCACCTCGCTTCCTGATACACACACAGTCACCTCGCTTCCTCATACACACACACAGTCACCTCCCTTCCTGATACACACACACGCACCTCTCGCTTCCTCACACACACAGTCACCTCGCTTCCTCATACACACACACAGTCACCTCGTTTCCTCATACACACACACAGTCACCTCGCTTCCTCATACACACACACACAGTCACCTCGTTTCCTCATACACACACACAGTCACGTCGCTTCCTCATACACACACAGTCACCTCGCTTCCTCATACACACACACAGTCACCTCGCTTCCTCATACACACACAGTCACCTCGCTTCCTCATACACACACAGTCACCTCGCTTCCTGATACACACACACAGTCACCTCGCTTCCTGATACACACACACAGTCACCTCGCTTCCTCATACACACACAGTCACCTCGCTTCCTCATACACACACAGTCATCTCGCTTCCTGATACACACACACACAGTCACCTCGCTTCCTCATACACACACAGTCACCTCGCTTCCTCATACACACACACAGTCACCTCGCTTCCTGATACACACACACAGTCACCTCGCTTCCTCATACACACACAGTCACCTCGCTTCCTCATACACACACACAGTCACCTCGTTTCCTCATACACACAGACAGTCACGTCGCTTCCTGATACACACACACAGTCACCTCGCTTCCTGATACACACACACAGTCACCTCGCTTCCTCATACACACACAGTCACCTCGCTTCCTCATACACACACAGTCACCTCGTTTCCTCATACACACACACAGTCACCTCACTTCCTCATACACACACACACAGTCAACTCGTTTCCTCATACACACACAGTCACCTCGTTTCCTCATACACACACACAGTCACGTCGCTTCCTGATACACACACACACAGTCACCTCGTTTCCTCATACACACAGACAGTCACGTCGCTTCCTGATACACACACACAGTCACCTCGCTTCCTCATACACACACACAGTCACCTCGCTTCCTCATACACACACACAGTCACCTCGCTTCCTGATACACACACACAGTCACCTCGCTTCCTCATACACACACACAGTCACCTCGTTTCCTCATACACACAGACAGTCACGTCGCTTCCTGATACACACACACACAGTCACCTCGTTTCCTCATACACACACAGTCACCTCGCTTCCTGATACACACACACAGTCACCTCGTTTCCTCATACACACACACACAGTCACCTCGTTTCCTCATACACACAGACAGTCACGTCGCTTCCTCATACACACACAGTCACCTCTCTCTTCCTCACACAGTCACCTCGCTTCCTCATACACACACAGTCACCTCGCTTCCTCATACACACACAGTCACCTCGCTTCCTCATACACACACAGTCACCTCGCTTCCTCATACACACAGTCACCTCGCTTCCTCATACACACACAGTCACCTCGTTTCCTCATACACACGCACAGTCACCTCGCTTCCTCATACACACACAGTCACCTCGCTTCCTCATACACACACAGTCACCTCGCTTCCTCATACACACACAGTCACCTCGCTTCCTCATACACACACAGTCACCTCTCTCTTCCTCACACAGTCACCTCGCTTCCTCATACACACACAGTCACCTCGCTTCCTCATACACACACAGTCACCTCGCTTCCTCATGCACACACACAGTCACCTCGCTTCCTCATACACACAGTCACCTCGCTTCCTCATACACACACAGTCACCTCGTTTCCTCATACACACGCACAGTCACCTCGCTTCCTCATACACACACAGTCACCTCGCTTCCTCATACACACACAGTCACCTCGCTTCCTCATACACACACAGTCACCTCGCTTCCTCATACACACACAGTCACCTCGCTTCCTGATACACACACACAGTCACCTTGTTTCCTCATACACACACACAGTCACCTCGCTTCCTCATACACACACACACAGTCACCTCGCTTCCTCATACACACACACAGTCACCTCGCTTCCTCATACACACACAGTCACCTCGCTTCCTGATACACACACACAGTCACCTCGCTTCCTGATACACACACACAGTCACCTCGCTTCCTGATACACACACAGTCACCTCGCTTCCTCATACACACACACACAGTCACCTCGCTTCCTCATACACACACACAGTCACCTCACTTCCTCATACACACACAGTCACCTCGCTTCCTCATACACACACAGTCACCTCGCTTCCTCATACACACACACACTGTCACCTCGCTTCCTGATACACACACAGTCACCTCGCTTCCTCATACACACACACAGTCACCTCGCTTCCTCATACACACACACAGTCACCTCGCTTCCTCATACACACACACAGTCACCTCGCTTCCTCATACACACACAGTCACCTCCCTTCCTGATACACACACACACAGTCACCTCGCTTCCTCATACACACACACAGTCACCTCCCTTCCTGATACACACACACAGTCACCTCCCTTCCTGATACACACACACAGTCACCTCGCTTCCTGATACACACACAGTCACCTCGCTTCCTCATACACACACAGTCACCTCCCTTCCTGATACACACACACACAGTCACCTCCCTTCCTGATACACACACACGCACCTCTCGCTTCCTCACACACACAGTCACCTCGCTTCCTCATACACACACACAGTCACCTCGTTTCCTCATACACACACACAGTCACCTCGCTTCCTCATACACACACACAGTCACCTCGTTTCCTCATACACACACACAGTCACGTCGCTTCCTCATACACACACAGTCACCTCGCTTCCTCATACACACACACAGTCACCTCGCTTCCTCATACACACACAGTCACCTCGCTTCCTCATACACACACAGTCACCTCGCTTCCTGATACACACACACAGTCACCTCGCTTCCTGATACACACACACAGTCACCTCGCTTCCTCATACACACACAGTCACCTCGCTTCCTCATACACACACAGTCATCTCGCTTCCTGATACACACACACACAGTCACCTCGCATCCTCATACACACACAGTCACCTCGCTTCCTCATACACACACACAGTCAGCTCGCTTCCTGATACACACACACAGTCACCTCGCTTCCTCATACACACACAGTCACCTCGCTTCCTCATACACACACACAGTCACCTCGTTTCCTCATACACACAGACAGTCACGTCGCTTCCTGATACACACACACAGTCACCTCGCTTCCTGATACACACACACAGTCACCTCGCTTCCTCATACACACACAGTCACCTCGCTTCCTCATACACACACACAGTCACCTCGTTTCTTCATACACACAGACAGTCACGTCGCTTCCTGATACACACACACACAGTCACCTCATTTCCTCATACACACAGACAGTCACGTCGCTTCCTGATACACACACACAGTCACCTCGCTTCCTCATACACACACACACAGTCACCTCGTTTCCTCATACACACACACAGTCACGTCGCTTCCTGATACACACACACACAGTCACCTCGTTTCCTCATACACACAGACAGTCACGTCGCTTCCTGATACACACACACAGTCACCTCGCTTCCTGATACACACACAGTCACCTCGCTTCCTGATACACACACACAGTCACCTCGCTTCCTCATACACACACACAGTCACCTCGCTTCCTCATACACACACAGTCACCTCGCTTCCTCATACACACACAGTCACCTCGCTTCCTCATACACACACACACTGTCACCTCGCTTCCTGATACACACACAGTCACCTCGCTTCCTCATACACACACACAGTCACCTCGCTTCCTCATACACACACACAGTCACCTCGCTTCCTCATACACACACACAGTCACCTCGCTTCCTCATACACACACAGTCACCTCCCTTCCTGATACACACACACACAGTCACCTCGCTTCCTCATACACACACACAGTCACCTCCCTTCCTGATACACACACACAGTCACCTCCCTTCCTGATACACACACAGTCACCTCGCTTCCTCATACACACACACACAGTCACCTCGTTTCCTCATACACACACAGTCACCTCGCTTCCTCATACATACACACACAGTCAACTCGCTTCCTCATACACACACACAGTCACCTCGCTTCCTCATACACACACACAGTCACGTCGCTTCCTGATACACACACAGTCACCTCGTTTCCTGATACACACAGACAGTCACGTCGCTTCCTGATACACACACACAGTCACCTCGCTTCCTCATACACACACACAGTCACCTCGCTTCCTCATACACACACACAGTCACCTCGCTTCCTGATACACACACACAGTCACCTCGCTTCCTCATACACACACACAGTCACCTCGTTTCCTCATACACACAGACAGTCACGTCGCTTCCTGATACACACACACACAGTCACCTCGTTTCCTCATACACACACAGTCACCTCGCTTCCTGATACACACACACAGTCACCTCGTTTCCTCATACACACACACACAGTCACCTCGTTTCCTCATACACACAGACAGTCACGTCGCTTCCTCATATACACACAGTCACCTCTCTCTTCCTCACACAGTCACCTCGCTTCCTCATACACACACAGTCACCTCGCTTCCTCATACACACACAGTCACCTCGCTTCCTCATACACACACACAGTCACCTCGCTTCCTCATACACACAGTCACCTCGCTTCCTCATACACACACAGTCACCTCGTTTCCTCATACACACGCACAGTCACCTCGCTTCCTCATACACACACAGTCACCTCGCTTCCTCATACACACACAGTCACCTCGCTTCCTCATACACACACAGTCACCTCGCTTCCTCATACACACACAGTCACCTCGCTTCCTGATACACACACACAGTCACCTTGTTTCCTCATACACACACACAGTCACCTCGCTTCCTCATACACACACACACAGTCACCTCGCTTCCTCATACGCACACACAGTCACCTCGCTTCCTCATACACACACAGTCACCTCGCTTCCTGATACACACACACAGTCACCTCGCTTCCTCATACACACACACAGTCACCTAGCTTCCTCATACACACACAGTCACCTCCCTTCCTGATACACACACACAGTCACCTCGCTTCCTCATACACACACACAGTCACCTCCCTTCCTGATACACACACACAGTCACCTCGCTTCCTGATACACACACAGTCACCTCGCTTCCTCATACACACACACAGTCACCTCCCTTCCTGATACACGCACACGCACCTCTCGCTTCCTCACACACACAGTCACCTCGCTTCCTCATACACACACACAGTCACCTCGTTTCCTCATACACACACACAGTCACCTCGCTTCCTCATACACACACACACAGTCACCTCGTTTCCTCATACACACACACAGTCACGTCGCTTCCTCATACACACACAGTCACCTCGCTTCCTCATACACACACAGTCACCTCGTTTCCTCATACACACACACAGTCACCTCACTTCCTCATACACACACACACAGTCAACTCGTTTCCTCATACACACACAGTCACCTCGTTTCCTCATACACACACACAGTCACGTCGCTTCCTGATACACACACACAGTCACCTCGTTTCCTCATACACACAGACAGTCACGTCGCTTCCTGATACACACACACAGTCACCTCGCTTCCTCATACACACACACAGTCACCTCGCTTCCTCATACACACACACAGTCACCTCGCTTCCTGATACACACACACAGTCACCTCGCTTCCTCATACACACACACAGTCACCTCGTTTCCTCATACACACAGACAGTCACGTCGCTTCCTGATACACACACACACAGTCACCTCGTTTCCTCATACACACACAGTCACCTCGCTTCCTGATACACACACACAGTCACCTCGTTTCCTCATACACACACACACAGTCACCTCGTTTCCTCATACACACAGACAGTCACGTCGCTTCCTCATACACACACAGTCACCTCTCTCTTCCTCACACAGTCACCTCGCTTCCTCATACACACACAGTCACCTCGCTTCCTCATACACACACAGTCACCTCGCTTCCTCATACACACACAGTCACCTCGCTTCCTCATACACACAGTCACCTCGCTTCCTCATACACACACAGTCTCCTCGTTTCCTCATACACACGCACAGTCACCTCGCTTCCTCATACACACACAGTCACCTCGCTTCCTCATACACACACAGTCACCTCGCTTCCTCATACACACACAGTCACCTCGCTTCCTCATACACACACAGTCACCTCGCTTCCTCATACACACACACACAGTCACCTCGCTTCCTCATACACACACAGTCACCTCGCTTCCTCATACACACACACAGTCACCTCGCTTCCTCATACACACACAGTCACCTCGCTTCCTCATACACACACAGTCACCTCGCTTCCTCACACACACACAGTCACCTCGCTTCCTCATACACACACACAGTCACCTCCCTTCCTGATACACGCACACGCACCTCTCGCTTCCTCACACACACACACACAGTCACCTCGCTTCCTCATACACACACACAGTCACCTCGCTTCCTCATACACACACAGTCACCTCGCTTCCTGATACACACACACAGTCACCTCGCTTCCTGATACACACACACAGTCACCTCGCTTCCTGATACACACACAGTCACCTCGCTTCCTCATACACACACACACAGTCACCTCGTTTCCTCATAAACACAGACAGTCACGTCGCTTCCTCATATACACACAGTCACCTCTCTCTTCCTCACACAGTCACCTCGCTTCCTCATACACACACAGTCACCTCGCTTCCTCATACACACACACTCACCTCGCTTCCTCATACACACACACAGTCACCTCGCTTCCTCATACACACAGTCACCTCGCTTCCTCATACACACACAGTCACCTCGTTTCCTCATACACACGCACAGTCACCTCGCTTCCTCATACACACACAGTCACCTCGCTTCCTCATACACACACAGTCACCTCGCTTCCTCATACACACACAGTCACCTCGCTTCCTCATACACACACAGTCACCTCGCTTCCTGATACACACACACAGTCACCTTGTTTCCCCATACACACACACAGTCACCTCGCTTCCTCATACACACACAGTCACCTCGCTTCCTCATACACACACAGTCACCTCGCTTCCTCACACACACACAGTCACCTCGCTTCCTCATACACACACACAGTCACCTCCCTTCCTGATACACGCACACGCACCTCTCGCTTCCTCACACACACACACACAGTCACCTCGCTTCCTCATACACACACACAGTCACCTCGCTTCCTCATACACACACAGTCACCTCGCTTCCTGATACACACACACAGTCACCTCGCTTCCTGATACACACACACAGTCACCTCGCTTCCTGATACACACACAGTCACCTCGCTTCCTCATACACACACACACAGTCACCTCGTTTCCTCATACACACAGACAGTCACGTCGCTTCCTCATATACACACAGTCACCTCTCTCTTCCTCACACAGTCACCTCGCTTCCTCATACACACACAGTCACCTCGCTTCCTCATACACACACAGTCACCTCGCTTCCTCATACACACACACAGTCACCTCGCTTCCTCATACACACAGTCACCTCGCTTCCTCATACACACACAGTCACCTCGTTTCCTCATACACACGCACAGTCACCTCGCTTCCTCATACACACACAGTCACCTCGCTTCCTCATACACACACAGTCACCTCGCTTCCTCATACACACACACAGTCACCTTGTTTCCTCATACACACACACAGTCACCTCGCTTCCTCATACACACACACACAGTCACCTCGCTTCCTCATACACACACACAGTCACCTCGCTTCCTCATACACACACAGTCACCTCGCTTCCTGATACACACACACAGTCACCTCGCTTCCTGATACACACACACAGTCACCTCGCTTCCTGATACACACACAGTCACCTCGCTTCCTCATACACACACACACAGTCACCTCGCTTCCTCATACACACACACAGTCACCTCGCTTCCTCATACACACACAGTCACCTCGCTTCCTGATACACACACACAGTCACCTCGCTTCCTGATACACACACACAGTCACCTCGCTTCCTGATACACACACAGTCACCTCGCTTCCTCATACACACACACACAGTCACCTCGCTTCCTCATACACACACACACAGTCACCTCGCTTCCTCATACACACACACAGTCACCTCGCTTCCTCATACACACACAGTCACCTCGCTTCCTGATACACACACACAGTCACCTCGCTTCCTCATACACACACACACAGTCACCTCGCTTCCTCATACACACACACAGTCACCTCGCTTCCTCATACACACACAGTCACCTCGCTTCCTGATACACACACACAGTCACCTCGCTTCCTGATACACACACACAGTCACCTCGCTTCCTGATACACACACAGTCACCTCGCTTCCTCATACACACACACACAGTCACCTCGCTTCCTCATACACACACACAGTCACCTCGCTTCCTCATACACACACAGTCACCTCGCTTCCTCATACACACACAGTCACCTCGCTTCCTCATACACACACACACTGTCACCTCGCTTCCTGATACACACACAGTCACCTTGCTTCCTCATACACACACACAGTCACCTCGCTTCCTCATACACACATACAGTCACCTCGCTTCCTCATACACACACACAGTCACCTCGCTTCCTCATACACACACAGTCACCTCCCTTCCTGATACACACACACACAGTCACCTCGCTTCCTCATACACACACACAGTCACCTCCCTTCCTGATACACACACACAGTCACCTCCCTTCCTGATACACACACACAGTCACCTCGCTTCCTGATACACACACAGTCACCTCGCTTCCTCATACACACACACAGTCACCTCCCTTCCTGATACACACACACGCACCTCTCGCTTCCTCACACACACAGTCACCTCGCTTCCTCATACACACACACAGTCACCTCGTTTCCTCATACACACACACAGTCACCTCGCTTCCTCATACACACACACACAGTCACCTCGTTTCCTCATACACACACACAGTCACGTCGCTTCCTCATACACACACAGTCACCTCGCTTCCTCATACACACACACAGTCACCTCGCTTCCTCATACACACACAGTCACCTCGCTTCCTCATACACACACAGTCACCTCGCTTCCTGATACACACACACAGTCACCTCGCTTCCTGATACACACACACAGTCACCTCGCTTCCTCATACACACACAGTCACCTCGCTTCCTCATACACACACAGTCATCTCGCTTCCTGATACACACACACACAGTCACCTCGCTTCCTCATACACACACAGTCACCTCGCTTCCTCATACACACACACAGTCACCTCGCTTCCTGATACACACACACAGTCACCTCGCTTCCTCATACACACACAGTCACCTCGCTTCCTCATACACACACACAGTCACCTCGTTTTCTCATACACACAGACAGTCACGTCGCTTCCTGATACACACACACAGTCACCTCGCTTCCTGATACACACACACAGTCACCTCGCTTCCTCATACACACACAGTCACCTCGCTTCCTCATACACACACAGTCACCTCGTTTCCTCATACACACACACAGTCACCTCACTTCCTCATACACACACACACAGTCAACTCGTTTCCTCATACACACACAGTCACCTCGTTTCCTCATACACACACACAGTCACGTCGCTTCCTGATACACACACACACAGTCACCTCGTTTCCTCATACACACAGACAGTCACGTCGCTTCCTGATACACACACACAGTCACCTCGCTTCCTCATACACACACACAGTCACCTCGCTTCCTCATACACACACACAGTCACCTCGCTTCCTGATACACACACACAGTCACCTCGCTTCCTCATACACACACACAGTCACCTCGTTTCCTCATACACACAGACAGTCACGTCGCTTCCTGATACACACACACACAGTCACCTCGTTTCCTCATACACACACAGTCACCTCGCTTCCTGATACACACACACAGTCACCTCGTTTCCTCATACACACACACACAGTCACCTCGTTTCCTCATACACACAGACAGTCACGTCGCTTCCTCATACACACACAGTCACCTCTCTCTTCCTCACACAGTCACCTCGCTTCCTCATACACACACAGTCACCTCGCTTCCTCATACACACACAGTCACCTCGCTTCCTCATACACACACAGTCACCTCGCTTCCTCATACACACAGTCACCTCGCTTCCTCATACACACACAGTCACCTCGTTTCCTCATACACACGCACAGTCACCTCGCTTCCTCATACACACACAGTCACCTCGCTTCCTCATACACACACAGTCACCTCGTTTTCTCATACACACAGACAGTCACGTCGCTTCCTGATACACACACACAGTCACCTCGCTTCCTGATACACACACACAGTCACCTCGCTTCCTCATACACACACAGTCACCTCGCTTCCTCATACACACACAGTCACCTCGTTTCCTCATACACACACACAGTCACCTCACTTCCTCATACACACACACACAGTCAACTCGTTTCCTCATACACACACAGTCACCTCGTTTCCTCATACACACACACAGTCACGTCGCTTCCTGATACACACACACACAGTCACCTCGTTTCCTCATACACACAGACAGTCACGTCGCTTCCTGATACACACACACAGTCACCTCGCTTCCTCACACACACACACAGTCACCTCGCTTCCTCATACACACACACAGTCACCTCGCTTCCTGATACACACACACAGTCACCTCGCTTCCTCATACACACACACAGTCACCTCGTTTCCTCATACACACAGACAGTCACGTCGCTTCCTGATACACACACACACAGTCACCTCGTTTCCTCATACACACACAGTCACCTCGCTTCCTGATACACACACACAGTCACCTCGTTTCCTCATACACACACACACAGTCACCTCGTTTCCTCATACACACAGACAGTCACGTCGCTTCCTCATACACACACAGTCACCTCTCTCTTCCTCACACAGTCACCTCGCTTCCTCATACACACACAGTCACCTCGCTTCCTCATACACACACAGTCACCTCGCTTCCTCATACACACACAGTCACCTCGCTTCCTCATACACACAGTCACCTCGCTTCCTCATACACACACAGTCACCTCGTTTCCTCATACACACGCACAGTCACCTCGCTTCCTCATACACACACAGTCACCTCGCTTCCTCATACACACACAGTCACCTCGCTTCCTCATACACACACAGTCACCTCGCTTCCTCATACACACACAGTCACCTCGCTTCCTGATACACACACACAGTCACCTCGCTTCCTGATACACACACACAGTCACCTCGCTTCCTGATACACACACAGTCACCTCGCTTCCTCATACACACACACACAGTCACCTCGTTTCCTCATACACACACACAGTCACCTCGCTTCCTCATACACACACACACAGTCAACTCGCTTCCTCATACACACACACAGTCACCTCGCTTCCTCATACACACACACAGTCACGTCGCTTCCTGATACACACACAGTCACCTCGTTTCCTCATACACACAGACAGTCACGTCGCTTCCTGATACACACACACAGTCACCTCGCTTCCTCATACACACACACAGTCACCTCGCTTCCTCATACACACACACAGTCACCTCGCTTCCTGATACACACACACAGTCACCTCGCTTCCTCATACACACACAGTCACCTCGCTTCCTCATACACACACAGTCACCTCGCTTCCTCATACACACACACACTGTCACCTCGCTTCCTGATACACACACAGTCACCTCGCTTCCTCATACACACACACAGTCACCTCGCTTCCTCATACACACACACAGTCACCTCGCTTCCTCATACACACACACAGTCACCTCGCTTCCTCATACACACACAGTCACCTCCCTTCCTCATACACACACACAGTCACCTCGCTTCCTCATACACACACACAGTCACCTCGCTTCCTGATACACACACACAGTCACCTCGCTTCCTCATACACACACACAGTCACCTCGTTTCCTCATACACACAGACAGTCACGTCGCTTCCTGATACACACACACACAGTCACCTCGTTTCCTCATACACACACAGTCACCTCGCTTCCTGATACACACACACAGTCACCTCGTTTCCTCATACACACACACACAGTCACCTCGTTTCCTCATACACACAGACAGTCACGTCGCTTCCTCATACACACACAGTCACCTCTCTCTTCCTCACACAGTCACCTCGCTTCCTCATACACACACAGTCACCTCGCTTCCTCATACACACACAGTCACCTCGCTTCCTCATACACACACAGTCACCTCGCTTCCTCATACACACAGTCACCTCGCTTCCTCATACACACACAGTCACCTCGTTTCCTCATACACACGCACAGTCACCTCGCTTCCTCATACACACACAGTCACCTCGCTTCCTCATACACACACAGTCACCTCGCTTCCTCATACACACACAGTCACCTCGCTTCCTCATACACACACAGTCACCTCGCTTCCTGATACACACACACAGTCACCTCGCTTCCTGATACACACACACAGTCACCTCGCTTCCTGATACACACACAGTCACCTCGCTTCCTCATACACACACACACAGTCACCTCGTTTCCTCATACACACACACAGTCACCTCGCTTCCTCATACACACACACACAGTCAACTCGCTTCCTCATACACACACACAGTCACCTCGCTTCCTCATACACACACACAGTCACGTCGCTTCCTGATACACACACAGTCACCTCGTTTCCTCATACACACAGACAGTCACGTCGCTTCCTGATACACACACACAGTCACCTCGCTTCCTCATACACACACACAGTCACCTCGCTTCCTCATACACACACACAGTCACCTCGCTTCCTGATACACACACACAGTCACCTCGCTTCCTCATACACACACACAGTCACCTCGTTTCCTCATACACACAGACAGTCACGTCGCTTCCTGATACACACACACACAGTCACCTCGTTTCCTCATACACACACAGTCACCTCGCTTCCTGATACACACACACAGTCACCTCGTTTCCTCATACACACACACACAGTCACCTCGTTTCCTCATACACACAGACAGTCACGTCGCTTCCTCATACACACACAGTCACCTCTCTCTTCCTCACACAGTCACCTCGCTTCCTCATACACACACAGTCACCTCGCTTCCTCATACACACACAGTCACCTCGCTTCCTCATGCACACACACAGTCACCTCGCTTCCTCATACACACAGTCACCTCGCTTCCTCATACACACACAGTCACCTCGTTTCCTCATACACACGCACAGTCACCTCGCTTCCTCATACACACACAGTCACCTCGCTTCCTCATACACACACAGTCACCTCGCTTCCTCATACACACACAGTCACCTCGCTTCCTCATACACACACAGTCACCTCGCTTCCTGATACACACACACAGTCACCTTGTTTCCTCATACACACACACAGTCACCTCGCTTCCTCATACACACACACACAGTCACCTCGCTTCCTCATACACACACACAGTCACCTCGCTTCCTCATACACACACAGTCACCTCGCTTCCTGATACACACACACAGTCACCTCGCTTCCTGATACACACACACAGTCACCTCGCTTCCTGATACACACACAGTCACCTCGCTTCCTCATACACACACACACAGTCACCTCGCTTCCTCATACACACACACAGTCAACTCACTTCCTCATACACACACAGTCACCTCGCTTCCTCATACACACACAGTCACCTCGCTTCCTCATACACACACACTGTCACCTCGCTTCCTGATACACACACAGTCACCTCGCTTCCTCATACACACACACAGTCACCTCGCTTCCTCATACACACACACAGTCACCTCGCTTCCTCATACACACACACAGTCACCTCGCTTCCTCATACACACACAGTCACCTCCCTTCCTGATACACACACACACAGTCACCTCGCTTCCTCATACACACACACAGTCACCTCCCTTCCTGATACACACACACAGTCACCTCCCTTCCTGATACACACACACAGTCACCTCGCTTCCTGATACACACACAGTCACCTCGCTTCCTCATACACACACAGTCACCTCCCTTCCTGATACACACACACACAGTCACCTCCCTTCCTGATACACACACACGCACCTCTCGCTTCCTCACACACACAGTCACCTCGCTTCCTCATACACACACACAGTCACCTCGTTTCCTCATACACACACACAGTCACCTCGCTTCCTCATACACACACACAGTCACCTCGTTTCCTCATACACACACACAGTCACGTCGCTTCCTCATACACACACAGTCACCTCGCTTCCTGATACACACACACAGTCACCTCGCTTCCTGATACACACACACAGTCACCTCGCTTCCTCATACACACACAGTCACCTCGCTTCCTCATACACACACAGTCATCTCGCTTCCTGATACACACACACACAGTCACCTCGCATCCTCATACACACACAGTCACCTCGCTTCCTCATACACACACACAGTCACCTCGCTTCCTGATACACACACACAGTCACCTCGCTTCCTCATACACACACAGTCACCTCGCTTCCTCATACACACACACAGTCACCTCGTTTCCTCATACACACAGACAGTCACGTCGCTTCCTGATACACACACACAGTCACCTCGCTTCCTGATACACACACACAGTCACCTCGCTTCCTCATACACACACAGTCACCTCGCTTCCTCATACACACACACAGTCACCTCGTTTCTTCATACACACAGACAGTCACGTCGCTTCCTGATACACACACACACAGTCACCTCATTTCCTCATACACACAGACAGTCACGTCGCTTCCTGATACACACACACAGTCACCTCGCTTCCTCATACACACACACACAGTCACCTCGTTTCCTCATACACACACACAGTCACGTCGCTTCCTGATACACACACACACAGTCACCTCGTTTCCTCATACACACAGACAGTCACGTCGCTTCCTGATACACACACACAGTCACCTCGCTTCCTCATACACACACACAGTCACCTCGCTTCCTCATACACACACACAGTCACCTCGCTTCCTGATACACACACACAGTCACCTCGCTTCCTCATACACACACACAGTCACCTCGTTTCCTCATACACAAAGACAGTCACGTCGCTTCCTGATACACACACACACAGTCACCTCGTTTCCTCATACACACACAGTCACCTCGCTTCCTGATACACACACACAGTCACCTCGTTTCCTCATACACACACACACAGTCACCTCGTTTCCTCATACACACAGACAGTCACGTCGCTTCCTCATACACACACAGTCACCTCTCTCTTCCTCACACAGTCACCTCGCTTCCTCATACACACACAGTCACCTCGCTTCCTCATACACACACAGTCACCTCGCTTCCTCATACACACACACAGTCATCTCGCTTCCTCATACACACAGTCACCTCGCTTCCTCATACACACAGTCACCTCGTTTCCTCATACACACGCACAGTCACCTCGCTTCCTCATACACACACAGTCACCTCGCTTCCTCATACACACACAGTCACCTCGCTTCCTCATACACACACAGTCACCTCGCTTCCTCATACACACACAGTCACCTCGCTTCCTGATACACACACACAGTCACCTCATTTCCTCATACACACATCCAGTCACCTCGCTTCCTGATGCACACACACAGTCATCCCGCTTCCTCATACACACATCCAGTCACCTCGCTTCCTGATGCACGCACACAGTCACCTCGCTTCCTCATACACACACACAGTCACCTCGCTTCCTCATACACACAGTCACCTCGCTTCCTCATACACACAGTCACCTCGTTTCCTCATACACACACAGTCACCTCGCTTCCTCATACACACACACAGTCACCTCGCTTCCTCATATACACACAGTCACCTCGCTTCCTCATACACACACACAGTCACCTCGCTTCCTCATACACACACACAGTCACCTCGCTTCCTGATACACACACACAAGTCACCTCGCTTCCTGATACACACACACAGTCACCTCGCTTCCTCATACACACACACAGTCACCTGGCTTCCTCATACACACGCACAGTCACCTCGCTTCCTGATACACACACACACAGTCACCTCGCTTCCTCATACACACACAGTCACCTCGCTTCCTCATACACACACAGTCACCTCGCTTCCTCATACACACACACAGTCATCTCGCTTCCTCATACACACAGTCACCTCGCTTCCTCATACACACAGTCACCTCGTTTCCTCATACACACGCACAGTCACCTCGCTTCCTCATACACACACAGTCACCTCGCTTCCTCATACACACACAGTCACCTCGCTTCCTCATACACACACAGTCACCTCGCTTCCTCATACACACATCCAGTCACCTCGCTTCCTGATGCACACACACAGTCACCCCGCTTCCTCATACACACATCCAGTCACCTCGCTTCCTGATGCACGCACACAGTCACCTCGCTTCCTCATACACACACACAGTCACCTCGCTTCCTCATACACACAGTCACCTCGCTTCCTCATACACACAGTCACCTCGTTTCCTCATACACACACAGTCACCTCGCTTCCTCATACACACACACAGTCACCTCGCTTCCTCATATACACACAGTCACCTCGCTTCCTCATACACACACACAGTCACCTCGCTTCCTCATACACACACACAGTCACCTCGCTTCCTGATACACACACACAAGTCACCTCGCTTCCTGATACACACACACAGTCACGTCGCTTCCTCATACACACACACAGTCACCTGGCTTCCTCATACACACGCACAGTCACCTCGCTTCCTGATACACACACACACAGTCACCTCGCTTCCTCATACACACACAGTCACCTCGCTTCCTCATACACACACACACAGTCACCTCGCTTCCTGATACACACACAGTCACCTCGCGTCCTGATACACACACACACAGTCACCTCGCTTCCTCATACACACTCACAGTCACCTCGCTTCCTCATACACACACACAGTCACCTCGCTTCCTCATACACACACGCACAGTCACCTCGCTTCCTCATACACACACACAGTCACCTCGCTTCCTCATACACACACACAGTCACCTCGCTTCCTCATACACACATCCAGTCACCTCGCTTCCTCATACACACACACAGTCACCTCGCTTCCCCATACACACACGCACAGTCACCTCGCTTCCTCATACACACACACAGTCACCTCGCTTCCTCATACACACACACACAGTCACCTCGCTTCCTCATACACACACACAGTCACCTCGCTTCCTGATACACACACACAAGTCACCTCGCTTCATGATACACACACACAGTCACCTCGCTTCCTCATACACACACACAGTCACCTCGCTTCCTCATACACACACACACAGTCACCTCGCTTCCTGATACACACACACACAGTCACCTCGCTTCCTCATACACACACACAGTCACCTCGCTTCCTCATACACACACACAGTCACCTCGCTTCCTCATACACACACGCACAGTCACCTCGCTTCCTGATACACACACACAGTCACCTCGCTTCCTCATACACACACACACAGTCACCTCGCTTCCTCATACACACACACACAGTCACCTCGCTTCCTGATACACACACAGTCACCTCGCTTCCTGATACACACACACACAGTCACCTCGCTTCCTCATACACACACACAGTCACCTCGCTTCCTCATACACATACACACAGTCACCTCGCTTCCTCATTCACACACACAGTCACCTCGCTTCCTCATACACACACAGTCACCTCGCTTCCTCATACGCACACAGTCACCTTGCTTCCTGATACACACACACACAGTCACCTCGCTTCCTCATACACACACACAGTCACCTCGCTTCCTGATACACACACACACAGTCACCTCGCTTCCTCATACACTCACAGTCACCTCGCTTCCTCATACACACACACAGTCACCTCGCTTCCTCATATACACGCAGTCACCTCGCTTCTTCATACACACACACAAGTCACCTCGCTTCCTCATATACACACAGTCACCTCGCTTCCTCATACACACACACAGTCACCTCGCTTCCTCATACACACGCACAGTCACCTCGCTTCCTGATACACACACACAGTCACCTCGCTTCCTCATACACACACACAGTCACCTCGCTTCCTCATACACACACACACAGTCACCTCGCTTCCTGATACACACACAGTCACCTCGCTTCCTGATACATACACACACAGTCACCTCGCTTCCTCATACACACACACAGTCACCTCGCTTCCTCATACACACACACAGTCACCTCGCTTCCTCATACACACACGCACAGTCACCTCGCTTCCTCATACACACACGCACAGTCACCTCGCTTCCTCATACACACAGTCACCTCGCTTCCTCATACACACGCACAGTCACCTCGCTTCCTCATACACACACAGTCACCTCGCTTCCTCATGCACACACAGTCACCTCGCTTCCTCATACACACACAGTCACCTCGTTTCCTCATACACACAGTCACCTCGCTTCCTCATACACACACACAGTCACCTCGCTTCCTCATACACACGCACAGTCACCTCGCTTCCTGATACACACACACAGTCACCTCGCTTCCTGATACACACACGCACAGTCACCTCGCTTCCTCATACACACACACAGTCACCTCGCTTCCTCATACACACAGTCACCTCGCTTCCTCATACACACGCACAGTCACCTCGCTTCCTCATACACACACAGTCACCTCGCTTCCTCATGCACACACAGTCACCTCGCTTCCTCATACACACACAGTCACCTCGTTTCCTCATGCACACACAGTCACCTCGCTTCCTGATACACACACACACAGTCACCTCGCTTCCTCATACACACACACAGTCACCTCGCTTCCTCATACACACACACAGTCACCTCGCTTCCTGATACACACACACAGTCACCTCGCTTCCTCATACACACAGTCACCTCGCTTCCTCATACACACACACAGTCACCTCGTTTCCTCATACACACAGACAGTCACGTCGCTTCCTGATACACACACACAGTCACCTCGCTTCCTGATACACACACACAGTCACCTCGCTTCCTCATACACACACAGTCACCTCGCTTCCTCATACACACACACAGTCACCTCGTTTCCTCATACACACAGACAGTCACGTCGCTTCCTGATACACACACACACAGTCACCTCGTTTCCTCATAAACACAGACAGTCACGTCGCTTCCTGATACACACACAGTCACCTCGTTTCCTCACACACACAGACAGTCACGTCGCTTCCTGATGCACACACACAGTCACCTCGCTTCCTCATACACACACACAGTCACCTCGCTTCCTCATACACACACACAGTCACCTCGCTTCCTGATACACACACACAGTCACCTCGCTTCCTCATACACACACACAGTCACCTCGTTTCCTCATACACACAGACAGTCACGTCGCTTCCTGATACACACACACACAGTCACCTCGTTTCCTCATACACACACAGTCACCTCGCTTCCTGATACACACACACAGTCACCTCGTTTCCTCATACACACCCACACAGTCACCTCGTTTCCTCATACACACAGACAGTCACGTCGCTTCCTCATACACACACACAGTCACCTCGCTTCCTCATACACACACACAGTCACCTCGCTTCCTCATACACACACACAGTCACCTCGCTTCCTCATACACACACAGTCACCTCCCTTCCTGATACACACACACACAGTCACCTCGCTTCCTCATACACACACACAGTCACCTCCCTTCCTGATACACACACACAGTCACCTCCCTTCCTGATACACACACACAGTCACCTCGCTTCCTGATACACACACAGTCACCTCGCTTCCTCACACACACACAGTCACCTCGCTTCCTCATACACACGCACCTCTCGCTTCCTCACACACACAGTCACCTCGCTTCCTCATACACACACACAGTCACCTCGTTTCCTCATACACACACACAGTCACCTCGCTTCCTCATACACACACACACAGTCACCTCGTTTCCTCATACACACACACAGTCACGTCGCTTCCTCATACACACACAGTCACCTCGCTTCCTCATACACACACACAGTCACCTCGCTTCCTCATACACACACAGTCACCTCGCTTCCTGATACACACACACAGTCACCTCGCTTCCTCATACACACACACAGTCACCTCGCTTCCTGATACACACACACAGTCACCTCGTTTCCTCATACACACAGACAGTCACGTCGCTTCCTGATACACACACACAGTCACCTCGCTTCCTCATACACACACACACAGTCACCTCGTTTCCTCATACACACACAGTCACGTCGCTTCCTGATACACACACACACAGTCACCTCGTTTCCTCATACACACACACAGTCACCTCGCTTCCTCATACACACACAGTCACCTCGCTTCCTCATACACACACACAGTCACCTCGTTTCCTCATACACAAAGACAGTCACGTCGCTTCCTGATACACACACACACAGTCACCTCGTTTCCTCATACACACACAGTCACCTCGCTTCCTGATACACACACACAGTCACCTCGTTTCCTCATACACACAGACAGTCACGTCGCTTCCTCATACACACACAGTCATCTCTCTCTTCCTCACACAGTCACCTCGCTTCCTCATACACACACAGTCACCTCGCTTCCTCATACACACACAGTCACCTCGCTTCCTCATACACACACACAGTCATCTCGCTTCCTCATACACACAGTCACCTCACTTCCTCATACACACAGTCACCTCGTTTCCTCATACACACGCACAGTCACCTCGCTTCCTCATACACACACAGTCACCTCGCTTCCTCATACACACACAGTCACCTCGCTTCCTCATACACACACAGTCACCTCGCTTCCTCATACACACACAGTCACCTCGCTTCCTGATACACACACACAGTCACCTCGTTTCCTCATACACACATCCAGTCACCTCGCTTCCTGATGCACACACACAGTCACCCCGCTTCCTCATACACACATCCAGTCACCTCGCTTCCTGATGCACGCACACAGTCACCTCGCTTCCTCATACACACACACAGTCACCTCGCTTCCTCATACACACAGTCACCTCGCTTCCTCATACACACAGTCACCTCGTTTCCTCATACACACACAGTCACCTCGCTTCCTCATACACACACACAGTCACCTCGCTTCCTCATATACACACAGTCACCTCGCTTCCTCATACACACACACAGTCACCTCGCTTCCTCATACACACACACAGTCACCTCGCTTCCTGATACACACACACAAGTCACGTCGCTTCCTGATACACAAACACAGTCACCTCGCTTCCTCATACACACACATAGTCACCTGGCTTCCTCATACACACGCACAGTCACCTCGCTTCCTGATACACACACACACAGTCACCTCGCTTCCTCATACACACACAGTCACCTCGCTTCCTCATACACACACACACAGTCACCTCGCTTCCTGATACACACACAGTCACCTCGCGTCCTGATACACACACACACAGTCACCTCGCTTCCTCATACACACTCACAGTCACCTCGCTTCCTCATACACACACACAGTCACCTCGCTTCCTCATACACACACGCACAGTCACCTCGCTTCCTCATACACACACACAGTCACCTCGCTTCCTCATACACACACACAGTCACCTCGCTTCCTCATACACACATCCAGTCACCTCGCTTCCTCATACACACACACAGTCACCTCGCTTCCCCATACACACACCCACAGTCACCTCGCTTCCTCATACACACACACAGTCACCTCGCTTCCTCATACACACACACACAGTCACCTCGCTTCCTCATACACACACACAGTCACCTCGCTTCCTGATACACACACACAAGTCACCTCGCTTCCTGATACACACACACAGTCACCTCGCTTCCTCATACACACACACAGTCACCTCGCTTCCTCATACACACGCATAGTCACCTCGCTTCCTCATACACACACACAGTCACCTCGCTTCCTCAAACACACACACACAGTCACCTCGCTTCCTGATACACACACACACAGTCACCTCGCTTCCTCATACACACACACAGTCACCTCGCTTCCTCATACACACACACAGTCACCTCGCTTCCTCATACACACACGCACAGTCACCTCGCTTCCTCATACACACACACAGTCACCTCGCTTCCTCATACACACACACACAGTCACCTCGCTTCCTCATACACACACACACAGTCACCTCGCTTCCTCATACACACACAGTCACCTCGCTTCCTGATACACACACACACAGTCACCTCGCTTCCTCATACACACACACAGTCACCTCGCTTCCTCATACACATACACACAGTCACTTCGCTTCCTCATTCACACGCACAGTCACCTCGCTTCCTCATACACACACAGTCACCTCGCTTCCTCATACACACACAGTCACCTCGTTTCCTCATACACACACACAGTCACCTCGCTTCCTCATACACACACACAGTCACCTCGCTTCCTCATACACACACACAGTCACCTCGTTTCCTCATACACACGCACAGTCACCTCGCTTCCTCATACACACACAGTCACCTCGCTTCCTCATACATACACACACAGTCACCTCGTTTCTTCATACACACAGACAGTCACGTCGCTTCCTCATACACACACAGTCACTTCTCTCTTCCTCACACAGTCACCTCGCTTCCTCATACGCACACAGTCACCTTGCTTCCTGATACACACACACAGTCACCTCGCTTCCTCATACACACACACAGTCACCTCGCTTCCTGATACACACACACACAGTCACCTCGCTTCCTCATACACTCACAGTCACCTCGCTTCCTCATACACACACACAGTCACCTCGCTTCCTCATATACACACAGTCACCTCGCTTCTTCATACACACACACAAGTCACCTCGCTTCCTCATATACACACAGTCACCTCGCTTCCTCATACACACACACAGTCACCTCGCTTCCTCATACACACGCACAGTCACCTCGCTTCCTGATACACACACACAGTCACCTCGCTTCCTCATACACACACACAGTCACCTCGCTTCCTCATACACACACACACAGTCACCTCGCTTCCTGATACACACACAGTCACCTCGCTTCCTGATACATACACACACAGCCACCTCGCTTTCTCATACACACACACAGTCACCTCACTTCCTCATACACACACACAGTCACCTCGCTTCCTCATACACACACACACAGTCACCTCGCTTCCTCATACACACACGCACAGTCACCTCGCTTCCTCATACACACAGTCACCTCGCTTCCTCATACACACGCACAGTCACCTCGCTTCCTCATACACACACAGTCACCTCGCTTCCTCATGCACACACAGTCACCTCGCTTCCTCATACACACACAGTCACCTCGTTTCCTCATACACACAGTCACCTCGCTTCCTCATACACACACACAGTCACCTCGCTTCCTCATACACACGCACAGTCACCTCGCTTCCTGATACACACACACAGTCACCTCGCTTCCTGATACACACACGCACAGTCACCTTGCTTCCTCATACACACACACAGTCACCTCGCTTCCTCATACACACAGTCACCTCGCTTCCTCATACACACGCACAGTCACCTCGCTTCCTCATACACACACAGTCACCTCGCTTCCTCATGCACACACAGTCACCTCGCTTCCTCATACACACACAGTCACCTCGTTTCCTCATGCACACACAGTCACCTCGCTTCCTGATACACACACACACAGTCACCTCGCTTCCTCATACACACACACAGTCACCTCGCTTCCTCATACACACACACAGTCACCTCGCTTCCTGATACACACACACAGTCACCTCGCTTCCTCATACACACAGTCACCTCGCTTCCTCATACACACACACAGTCACCTCGTTTCCTCATACACACAGACTGTCACGTCGCTTCCTGATACACACACACAGTCACCTCGCTTCCTGATACACACACACAGTCACCTCGCTTCCTCATACACACACAGTCACCTCGCTTCCTCATACACACACACAGTCACCTCGTTTCCTCATACACACAGACAGTCACGTCGCTTCCTGATACTCACACACACAGTCACCTCGTTTCCTCATACACACAGACAGTCACGTCGCTTCCTGATACACACACAGTCACCTCGTTTCCTCACACACACAGACAGTCACGTCGCTTCCTGATACACACACACAGTCACCTCGCTTCCTCATACACACACACAGTCACCTCGCTTCCTCATACACACACACAGTCACCTCGCTTCCTGATACACACACACAGTCACCTCGCTTCCTCATACACACACACAGTCACCTCGTTTCCTCATACACACAGACAGTCACGTCGCTTCCTGATACACACACACACAGTCACCTCGTTTCCTCATACACACACAGTCACCTCGCTTCCTGATACACACACACACAGTCACCTCGTTTCCTCATACACACACAGTCACCTCGCTTCCTGATACACACAGTCACCTCGCTTCCTCATACACACACACACAAGTCACGTCGCTTCCTGATACACAAACACAGTCACCTCGCTTCCTCATACACACACATAGTCACCTGGCTTCCTCATACACACGCACAGTCACCTCGCTTCCTGATACACACACACACAGTCACCTCGCTTCCTCATACACACACAGTCACCTCGCTTCCTCATACACACACACACAGTCACCTCGCTTCCTGATACACACACAGTCACCTCGCGTCCTGATACACACACACACAGTCACCTCGCTTCCTCATACACACTCACAGTCACCTCGCTTCCTCATACACACACACAGTCACCTCGCTTCCTCATACACACACGCACAGTCACCTCGCTTCCTCATACACACACACAGTCACCTCGCTTCCTCATACACACACACAGTCACCTCGCTTCCTCATACACACATCCAGTCACCTCGCTTCCTCATACACACACACAGTCACCTCGCTTCCCCATACACACACCCACAGTCACCTCGCTTCCTCATACACACACACAGTCACCTCGCTTCCTCATACACACACACACAGTCACCTCGCTTCCTCATACACACACACAGTCACCTCGCTTCCTGATACACACACACAAGTCACCTCGCTTCCTGATACACACACACAGTCACCTCGCTTCCTCATACACACACACAGTCACCTCGCTTCCTCATACACACGCATAGTCACCTCGCTTCCTCATACACACACACAGTCACCTCGCTTCCTCAAACACACACACACAGTCACCTCGCTTCCTGATACACACACACACAGTCACCTCGCTTCCTCATACACACACACAGTCACCTCGCTTCCTCATACACACACACAGTCACCTCGCTTCCTCATACACACACGCACTGTCACCTCGCTTCCTCATACACACACACAGTCACCTCGCTTCCTCATACACACACACACAGTCACCTCGCTTCCTCATACACACACACACAGTCACCTCGCTTCCTCATACACACACAGTCACCTCGCTTCCTGATACACACACACACAGTCACCTCGCTTCCTCATACACACACACAGTCACCTCGCTTCCTCATACACATACACACAGTCACTTCGCTTCCTCATTCACACGCACAGTCACCTCGCTTCCTCATACACACACAGTCACCTCGCTTCCTCATACACACACAGTCACCTCGTTTCCTCATACACACACACAGTCACCTCGCTTCCTCATACACACACACAGTCACCTCGCTTCCTCATACACACACACAGTCACCTCGTTTCCTCATACACACGCACAGTCACCTCGCTTCCTCATACACACACAGTCACCTCGCTTCCTCATACATACACACACAGTCACCTCGTTTCTTCATACACACAGACAGTCACGTCGCTTCCTCATACACACACAGTCACCTCTCTCTTCCTCACACAGTCACCTCGCTTCCTCATACGCACACAGTCACCTTGCTTCCTGATACACACACACAGTCACCTCGCTTCCTCATACACTCACAGTCACCTCGCTTCCTCATACACACACACAGTCACCTCGCTTCCTCATATACACACAGTCACCTCGCTTCTTCATACACACACACAAGTCACCTCGCTTCCTCATATACACACAGTCACCTCGCTTCCTCATACACACACACAGTCACCTCGCTTCCTCATACACACGCACAGTCACCTCGCTTCCTGATACACACACACAGTCACCTCGCTTCCTCATACACACACACAGTCACCTCGCTTCCTCATACACACACACACAGTCACCTCGCTTCCTGATACACACACAGTCACCTCGCTTCCTGATACATACACACACAGCCACCTCGCTTTCTCATACACACACACAGTCACCTCACTTCCTCATACACACACACAGTCACCTCGCTTCCTCATACACACACACACAGTCACCTCGCTTCCTCATACACACACGCACAGTCACCTCGCTTCCTCATACACACAGTCACCTCGCTTCCTCATACACACGCACAGTCACCTCGCTTCCTCATACACACACAGTCACCTCGCTTCCTCATGCACACACAGTCACCTCGCTTCCTCATTCACACACAGTCACCTCGTTTCCTCATACACACAGTCACCTCGCTTCCTCATACACACACACAGTCACCTCGCTTCCTCATACACACGCACAGTCACCTCGCTTCCTGATACACACACACAGTCACCTCGCTTCCTGATACACACACGCACAGTCACCTTGCTTCCTCATACACACACACAGTCACCTCGCTTCCTCATACACACAGTCACCTCGCTTCCTCATACACACGCACAGTCACCTCGCTTCCTCATACACACACAGTCACCTCGCTTCCTCATGCACACACAGTCACCTCGCTTCCTCATACACACACAGTCACCTCGTTTCCTCATGCACACACAGTCACCTCGCTTCCTGATACACACACACACAGTCACCTCGCTTCCTCATACACACACACAGTCACCTCGCTTCCTCATACACACACACAGTCACCTCGCTTCCTGATACACACACACAGTCACCTCGCTTCCTCATACACACAGTCACCTCGCTTCCTCATACACACACACAGTCACCTCGTTTCCTCATACACACAGACTGTCACGTCGCTTCCTGATACACACACACAGTCACCTCGCTTCCTGATACACACACACAGTCACCTCGCTCCCTCATACACACACAGTCACCTCGCTTCCTCATACACACACACAGTCACCTCGTTTCCTCATACACACAGACAGTCACGTCGCTTCCTGATACACACACACACAGTCACCTCGTTTCCTCATACACACAGACAGTCACGTCGCTTCCTGATACACACACAGTCACCTCGTTTCCTCACACACACAGACAGTCACGTCGCTTCCTGATACACACACACAGTCACCTCGCTTCCTCATACACACACACAGTCACCTCGCTTCCTCATACACACACACAGTCACCTCGCTTCCTGATACACACACACAGTCACCTCGCTTCCTCATACACACACACAGTCACCTCGTTTCCTCATACACACAGACAGTCACGTCGCTTCCTGATACACACACACACAGTCACCTCGTTTCCTCATACACACACAGTCACCTCGCTTCCTGATACACACACACACAGTCACCTCGTTTCCTCATACACACACAGTCACCTCGCTTCCTGATACACACAGTCACCTCGCTTCCTCATACACACACACACAGTCACCTCGCTTCCTCATACACACACAGTCACCTCACTTCCTGATACACACACACAGTCACCTCGCTTCCTGATACACACACAGTCACCTCGCTTCCTGATACACACACAGTCACCTCGCTTCCTCATACACACACACACAGTCACCTCGTTTCCTCATACACACACACAGTCACCTCGCTTCCTCATACACACACACACAGTCAACTCGCTTCCTCATACACACACACAGTCACCTCGCTTCCTCATACACACACACAGTCACGTCGCTTCCTGATACACACACAGTCACCTCGTTTCCTCATACACACAGACAGTCACGTCGCTTCCTGATACACACACACAGTCACCTCGCTTCCTCATACACACACACAGTCACCTCGCTTCCTCATACACACACACAGTCACCTCGCTTCCTGATACACACACACAGTCACCTCGCTTCCTCATACACACACACAGTCACCTCGTTTCCTCATACACACAGACAGTCACGTCGCTTCCTGATACACACACACACAGTCACCTCGTTTCCTCATACACACACAGTCACCTCGCTTCCTGATACACACACACAGTCACCTCGTTTCCTCATACACACACACACAGTCACCTCGTTTCCTCATACACACACAGTCACCTCTCTCTTCCTCACACAGTCACCTCGCTTCCTCATACACACACAGTCACCTCGCTTCCTCATACACACACAGTCACCTCGCTTCCTCATGCACACACACAGTCACCTCGCTTCCTCATACACACAGTCACCTCGCTTCCTCATACACACACAGTCACCTCGTTTCCTCATACACACGCACAGTCACCTCGCTTCCTCATACACACACAGTCACCTCGCTTCCTCATACACACACAGTCACCTCGCTTCCTCATACACACACAGTCACCTCGCTTCCTCATACACACACAGTCACCTCGCTTCCTGATACACACACACAGTCACCTTGTTTCCTCATACACACACACAGTCACCTCGCTTCCTCATACACACACACACAGTCACCTCGCTTCCTCATACACACACACAGTCACCTCGCTTCCTCATACACACACAGTCACCTCGCTTCCTGATACACACACACAGTCACCTCGCTTCCTGATACACACACACAGTCACCTCGCTTCCTGATACACACACAGTCACCTCGCTTCCTCATACACACACACACAGTCACCTCGCTTCCTCATACACACACACAGTCAACTCACTTCCTCATACACACACAGTCACCTCGCTTCCTCATACACACACAGTCACCTCGCTTCCTCATACACACACACACTGTCACCTCGCTTCCTGATACACACACAGTCACCTCGCTTCCTCATACACACACACAGTCACCTCGCTTCCTCATACACACACACAGTCACCTCGCTTCCTCATACACACACACAGTCACCTCGCTTCCTCATACACACACAGTCACCTCCCTTCCTGATACACACACACACAGTCACCTCGCTTCCTCATACACACACACAGTCACCTCCCTTCCTGATACACACACACAGTCACCTCCCTTCCTGATACACACACACAGTCACCTCGCTTCCTGATACACACACAGTCACCTCGCTTCCTCATACACACACAGTCACCTCCCTTCCTGATACACACACACACAGTCACCTCCCTTCCTGATACACACACACGCACCTCTCGCTTCCTCACACACACAGTCACCTCGCTTCCTCATACACACACACAGTCACCTCGTTTCCTCATACACACACACAGTCACCTCGCTTCCTCATACACACACACAGTCACCTCGTTTCCTCATACACACACACAGTCACGTCGCTTCCTCATACACACACAGTCACCTCGCTTCCTGATACACACACACAGTCACCTCGCTTCCTGATACACACACACAGTCACCTCGCTTCCTCATACACACACAGTCACCTCGCTTCCTCATACACACACAGTCATCTCGCTTCCTGATACACACACACACAGTCACCTCGCATCCTCATACACACACAGTCACCTCGCTTCCTCATACACACACACAGTCACCTCGCTTCCTGATACACACACACAGTCACCTCGCTTCCTCATACACACACAGTCACCTCGCTTCCTCATACACACACACAGTCACCTCGTTTCCTCATACACACAGACAGTCACGTCGCTTCCTGATACACACACACAGTCACCTCGCTTCCTGATACACACACACAGTCACCTCGCTTCCTCATACACACACAGTCACCTCGCTTCCTCATACACACACACAGTCACCTCGTTTCTTCATACACACAGACAGTCACGTCGCTTCCTGATACACACACACACAGTCACCTCATTTCCTCATACACACAGACAGTCACGTCGCTTCCTGATACACACACACAGTCACCTCGCTTCCTCATACACACACACACAGTCACCTCGTTTCCTCATACACACACACAGTCACGTCGCTTCCTGATACACACACACACAGTCACCTCGTTTCCTCATACACACAGACAGTCACGTCGCTTCCTGATACACACACACAGTCACCTCGCTTCCTCATACACACACACAGTCACCTCGCTTCCTCATACACACACACAGTCACCTCGCTTCCTGATACACACACACAGTCACCTCGCTTCCTCATACACACACACAGTCACCTCGTTTCCTCATACACAAAGACAGTCACGTCGCTTCCTGATACACACACACACAGTCACCTCGTTTCCTCATACACACACAGTCACCTCGCTTCCTGATACACACACACAGTCACCTCGTTTCCTCATACACACACACACAGTCACCTCGTTTCCTCATACACACAGACAGTCACGTCGCTTCCTCATACACACACAGTCACCTCTCTCTTCCTCACACAGTCACCTCGCTTCCTCATACACACACAGTCACCTCGCTTCCTCATACACACACAGTCACCTCGCTTCCTCATACACACACACAGTCATCTCGCTTCCTCATACACACAGTCACCTCGCTTCCTCATACACACAGTCACCTCGTTACCTCATACACACGCACAGTCACCTCGCTTCCTCATACACACACAGTCACCTCGCTTCCTCATACACACACAGTCACCTCGCTTCCTCATACACACACAGTCACCTCGCTTCCTCATACACACACAGTCACCTCGCTTCCTGATACACACACACAGTCACCTCGTTTCCTCATACACACATCCAGTCACCTCGCTTCCTGATGCACACACACAGTCATCCCGCTTCCTCATACACACATCCAGTCACCTCGCTTCCTGATGCACGCACACAGTCACCTCGCTTCCTCATACACACACACAGTCACCTCGCTTCCTCATACACACAGTCACCTCGCTTCCTCATACACACAGTCACCTCGTTTCCTCATACACACACAGTCACCTCGCTTCCTCATACACACACACAGTCACCTCGCTTCCTCATATACACACAGTCACCTCGCTTCCTCATACACACACACAGTCACCTCGCTTCCTCATACACACACACAGTCACCTCGCTTCCTGATACACACACACAAGTCACCTCGCTTCCTGATACACACACACAGTCACCTCGCTTCCTCATACACACACACAGTCACCTGGCTTCCTCATACACACGCACAGTCACCTCGCTTCCTGATACACACACACACAGTCACCTCGCTTCCTCATACACACACAGTCACCTCGCTTCCTCATACACACACAGTCACCTCGCTTCCTCATACACACACACAGTCATCTCGCTTCCTCATACACACAGTCACCTCGCTTCCTCATACACACAGTCACCTCGTTTCCTCATACACACGCACAGTCACCTCGCTTCCTCATACACACACAGTCACCTCGCTTCCTCATACACACACAGTCACCTCGCTTCCTCATACACACACAGTCACCTCGCTTCCTCATACACACATCCAGTCACCTCGCTTCCTGATGCACACACACAGTCACCCCGCTTCCTCATACACACATCCAGTCACCTCGCTTCCTGATGCACGCACACAGTCACCTCGCTTCCTCATACACACACACAGTCACCTCGCTTCCTCATACACACAGTCACCTCGCTTCCTCATACACACAGTCACCTCGTTTCCTCATACACACACAGTCACCTCGCTTCCTCATACACACACACAGTCACCTCGCTTCCTCATATACACACAGTCACCTCGCTTCCTCATACACACACACAGTCACCTCGCTTCCTCATACACACACACAGTCACCTCGCTTCCTGATACACACACACAAGTCACCTCGCTTCCTGATACACACACACAGTCACGTCGCTTCCTCATACACACACACAGTCACCTGGCTTCCTCATACACACGCACAGTCACCTCGCTTCCTGATACACACACACACAGTCACCTCGCTTCCTCATACACACACAGTCACCTCGCTTCCTCATACACACACACACAGTCACCTCGCTTCCTGATACACACACAGTCACCTCGCGTCCTGATACACACACACACAGTCACCTCGCTTCCTCATACACACTCACAGTCACCTCGCTTCCTCATACACACACACAGTCACCTCGCTTCCTCATACACACACGCACAGTCACCTCGCTTCCTCATACACACACACAGTCACCTCGCTTCCTCATACACACACACAGTCACCTCGCTTCCTCATACACACATCCAGTCACCTCGCTTCCTCATACACACACACAGTCACCTCGCTTCCCCATACACACACGCACAGTCACCTCGCTTCCTCATACACACACACAGTCACCTCGCTTCCTCATACACACACACACAGTCACCTCGCTTCCTCATACACACACACAGTCACCTCGCTTCCTGATACACACACACAAGTCACCTCGCTTCATGATACACACACACAGTCACCTCGCTTCCTCATACACACACACAGTCACCTCGCTTCCTCATACACACGCACAGTCATCTCGCTTCCTCATACACACACACAGTCACCTCGCTTCCTCATACACACACACACAGTCACCTCGCTTCCTGATACACACACACACAGTCACCTCGCTTCCTCATACACACATCCAGTCACCTCGCTTCCTCATACACACACACAGTCACCTCGCTTCCCCATACACACACGCACAGTCACCTCGCTTCCTCATACACACACACAGTCACCTCGCTTCCTCATACACACACACACAGTCACCTCGCTTCCTCATACACACACACAGTCACCTCGCTTCCTGATACACACACACAAGTCACCTCGCTTCATGATACACACACACAGTCACCTCGCTTCCTCATACACACACACAGTCACCTCGCTTCCTCATACACACGCACAGTCATCTCGCTTCCTCATACACACACACAGTCACCTCGCTTCCTCATACACACACACACAGTCACCTCGCTTCCTGATACACACACACACAGTCACCTCGCTTCCTCATACACACACACAGTCACCTCGCTTCCTCATACACACACACAGTCACCTCGCTTCCTCATACACACACGCACAGTCACCTCGCTTCCTGATACACACACACAGTCACCTCGCTTCCTCATACACACACGCACAGTCACCTCGCTTCCTCATACACACACACACAGTCACCTCGCTTCCTGATACACACACAGTCACCTCGCTTCCTGATACACACACACACAGTCACCTCGCTTCCTCATACACACACACAGTCACCTCGCTTCCTCATACACATACACACAGTCACCTCGCTTCCTCATTCACACACACAGTCACCTCGCTTCCTCATACACACACAGTCACCTCGCTTCCTCATACACACACAGTCACCTCGTTTCCTCATACACACACACAGTCACCTCGCTTCCTCATACACACACACAGTCACCTCGCTTCCTCATACGCACACAGTCACCTTGCTTCCTGATACACACACACACAGTCACCTCGCTTCCTCATACACACACACAGTCACCTCGCTTCCTGATACACACACACACAGTCACCTCGCTTCCTCATACACTCACAGTCACCTCGCTTCCTCATACACACACACAGTCACCTCGCTTCCTCATATACACACAGTCACCTCGCTTCTTCATACACACACACAAGTCACCTCGCTTCCTCATATACACACAGTCACCTCGCTTCCTCATACACACACACAGTCACCTCGCTTCCTCATACACACGCACAGTCACCTCGCTTCCTGATACACACACACAGTCACCTCGCTTCCTCATACACACACACAGTCACCTCGCTTCCTCATACACACACACACAGTCACCTCGCTTCCTGATACACACAGTCACCTCGCTTCCTGATACATACACACACAGTCACCTCGCTTCCTCATACACACACACAGTCACCTCGCTTCCTCATACACACACACAGTCACCTCGCTTCCTCATACACACACGCACAGTCACCTCGCTTCCTCATACACACACGCACAGTCACCTCGCTTCCTCATACACACAGTCACCTCGCTTCCTCATACACACGCACAGTCACCTCGCTTCCTCATACACACACAGTCACCTCGCTTCCTCATGCACACACAGTCACCTCGCTTCCTCATACACACACAGTCACCTCGTTTCCTCATACACACAGTCACCTCGCTTCCTCATACACACACACAGTCACCTCGCTTCCTCATACACACGCACAGTCACCTCGCTTCCTGATACACACACACAGTCACCTCGCTTCCTGATACACACACGCACAGTCACCTCGCTTCCTCATACACACACACAGTCACCTCGCTTCCTCATACACACAGTCACCTCGCTTCCTCATACACACGCACAGTCACCTCGCTTCCTCATACACACACAGTCACCTCGCTTCCTCATGCACACACAGTCACCTCGCTTCCTCATACACACACAGTCACCTCGTTTCCTCATGCACACACAGTCACCTCGCTTCCTGATACACACACACACAGTCACCTCGCTTCCTCATACACACACACAGTCACCTCGCTTCCTCATTCACACACACAGTCACCTCGCTTCCTGATACACACACACAGTCACCTCGCTTCCTCATACACACAGTCACCTCGCTTCCTCATACACACACACAGTCACCTCGTTTCCTCATACACACAGACAGTCACGTCGCTTCCTGATACACACACACAGTCACCTCGCTTCCTGATACACACACACAGTCACCTCGCTTCCTCATACACACACAGTCACCTCGCTTCCTCATACACACACACAGTCACCTCGTTTCCTCATACACACAGACAGTCACGTCGCTTCCTGATACACACACACACAGTCACCTCGTTTCCTCATAAACACAGACAGTCACGTCGCTTCCTGATACACACACAGTCACCTCGTTTCCTCACACACACAGACAGTCACGTCGCTTCCTGATGCACACACACAGTCACCTCGCTTCCTCATACACACACACAGTCACCTCGCTTCCTCATACACACACACAGTCACCTCGCTTCCTGATACACACACACAGTCACCTCGCTTCCTCATACACACACACAGTCACCTCGTTTCCTCATACACACAGACAGTCACGTCGCTTCCTGATACACACACACACAGTCACCTCGTTTCCTCATACACACACAGTCACCTCGCTTCCTGATACACACACACAGTCACCTCGTTTCCTCATACACACCCACACAGTCACCTCGTTTCCTCATACACACAGACAGTCACGTCGCTTCCTCATACACACACACAGTCACCTCGCTTCCTCATACACACACACAGTCACCTCGCTTCCTCATACACATACACACAGTCACTTCGCTTCCTCATTCACACGCACAGTCACCTCGCTTCCTCATACACACACAGTCACCTCGCTTCCTCATACACACACAGTCACCTCGTTTCCTCATACACACACACAGTCACCTCGCTTCCTCATACACACACACAGTCACCTCGCTTCCTCATACACACACACAGTCACCTCGTTTCCTCATACACACGCACAGTCACCTCGCTTCCTCATACACACACAGTCACCTCGCTTCCTCATACATACACACACAGTCACCTCGTTTCTTCATACACACAGACAGTCACGTCGCTTCCTCATACACACACAGTCACCTCTCTCTTCCTCACACAGTCACCTCGCTTCCTCATACGCACACAGTCACCTTGCTTCCTGATACACACACACAGTCACCTCGCTTCCTCATACACACACACAGTCACCTCGCTTCCTGATACACACACACACAGTCACCTCGCTTCCTCATACACTCACAGTCACCTCGCTTCCTCATACACACACACAGTCACCTCGCTTCCTCATATACACACAGTCACCTCGCTTCTTCATACACACACACAAGTCACCTCGCTTCCTCATATACACACAGTCACCTCGCTTCCTCATACACACACACAGTCACCTCGCTTCCTCATACACACGCACAGTCACCTCGCTTCCTGATACACACACACAGTCACCTCGCTTCCTCATACACACACACAGTCACCTCGCTTCCTCATACACACACACACAGTCACCTCGCTTCCTGATACACACACAGTCACCTCGCTTCCTGATACATACACACACAGCCACCTCGCTTTCTCATACACACACACAGTCACCTCACTTCCTCATACACACACACAGTCACCTCGCTTCCTCATACACACACACACAGTCACCTCGCTTCCTCATACACACACGCACAGTCACCTCGCTTCCTCATACACACAGTCACCTCGCTTCCTCATACACACGCACAGTCACCTCGCTTCCTCATACACACACAGTCACCTCGCTTCCTCATGCACACACAGTCACCTCGCTTCCTCATACACACACAGTCACCTCGTTTCCTCATACACACAGTCACCTCGCTTCCTCATACACACACACAGTCACCTCGCTTCCTCATACACACGCACAGTCACCTCGCTTCCTGATACACACACACAGTCACCTCGCTTCCTGATACACACACGCACAGTCACCTTGCTTCCTCATACACACACACAGTCACCTCGCTTCCTCATACACACAGTCACCTCGCTTCCTCATACACACGCACAGTCACCTCGCTTCCTCATACACACACAGTCACCTCGCTTCCTCATGCACACACAGTCACCTCGCTTCCTCATACACACACAGTCACCTCGTTTCCTCATGCACACACAGTCACCTCGCTTCCTGATACACACACACACAGTCACCTCGCTTCCTCATACACACACACAGTCACCTCGCTTCCTCATACACACACACAGTCACCTCGCTTCCTGATACACACACACAGTCACCTCGCTTCCTCATACACACAGTCACCTCGCTTCCTCATACACACACACAGTCACCTCGTTTCCTCATACACACAGACTGTCACGTCGCTTCCTGATACACACACACAGTCACCTCGCTTCCTGATACACACACACAGTCACCTCGCTTCCTCATACACACACAGTCACCTCGCTTCCTCATACACACACACAGTCACCTCGTTTCCTCATACACACACACAGTCACCTCGCTTCCTGATACACACACACAGTCACCTCGCTTCCTCATACACACACAGTCACCTCGCTTCCTCATACACACACACAGTCACCTCGTTTCCTCATACACACAGACAGTCACGTCGCTTCCTGATACTCACACACACAGTCACCTCGTTTCCTCACACACACAGACAGTCACGTCGCTTCCTGATACACACACACAGTCACCTCGCTTCCTCATACACACACACAGTCACCTCGCTTCCTCATACACACACACAGTCACCTCGCTTCCTGATACACACACACAGTCACCTCGCTTCCTCATACACACACACAGTCACCTCGTTTCCTCATACACACAGACAGTCACGTCGCTTCCTGATACACACACACACAGTCACCTCGTTTCCTCATACACACACAGTCACCTCGCTTCCTGATACACACACACACAGTCACCTCGTTTCCTCATACACACACAGTCACCTCGCTTCCTGATACACACAGTCACCTCGCTTCCTCATACACACACACACAAGTCACGTCGCTTCCTGATACACAAACACAGTCACCTCGCTTCCTCATACACACACATAGTCACCTGGCTTCCTCATACACACGCACAGTCACCTCGCTTCCTGATAAACACACACACAGTCACCTCGCTTCCTCATACACACACAGTCACCTCGCTTCCTCATACACACACACACAGTCACCTCGCTTCCTGATACACACACAGTCACCTCGCGTCCTGATACACACACACACAGTCACCTCGCTTCCTCATACACACTCACAGTCACCTCGCTTCCTCATACACACACACAGTCACCTCGCTTCCTCATACACACACGCACAGTCACCTCGCTTCCTCATACACACACACAGTCACCTCGCTTCCTCATACACACACACAGTCACCTCGCTTCCTCATACACACATCCAGTCACCTCGCTTCCTCATACACACACACAGTCACCTCGCTTCCCCATACACACACCCACAGTCACCTCGCTTCCTCATACACACACACAGTCACCTCGCTTCCTCATACACACACACACAGTCACCTCGCTTCCTCATACACACACACAGTCACCTCGCTTCCTGATACACACACACAAGTCACCTCGCTTCCTGATACACACACACAGTCACCTCGCTTCCTCATACACACACACAGTCACCTCGCTTCCTCATACACACGCATAGTCACCTCGCTTCCTCATACACACACACAGTCACCTCGCTTCCTCAAACACACACACACAGTCACCTCGCTTCCTGATACACACACACACAGTCACCTCGCTTCCTCATACACACACACAGTCACCTCGCTTCCTCATACACACACACAGTCACCTCGCTTCCTCATACACACACGCACAGTCACCTCGCTTCCTCATACACACACACAGTCACCTCGCTTCCTCATACACACACACACAGTCACCTCGCTTCCTCATACACACACACACAGTCACCTCGCTTCCTCATACACACACAGTCACCTCGCTTCCTGATACACACACACACAGTCACCTCGCTTCCTCATACACACACACAGTCACCTCGCTTCCTCATACACATACACACAGTCACTTCGCTTCCTCATTCACACGCACAGTCACCTCGCTTCCTCATACACACACAGTCACCTCGCTTCCTCATACACACACAGTCACCTCGTTTCCTCATACACACACACAGTCACCTCGCTTCCTCATACACACACACAGTCACCTCGCTTCCTCATACACACACACAGTCACCTCGTTTCCTCATACACACGCACAGTCACCTCGCTTCCTCATACACACACAGTCACCTCGCTTCCTCATACATACACACACAGTCACCTCGTTTCTTCATACACACAGACAGTCACGTCGCTTCCTCATACACACACAGTCACCTCTCTCTTCCTCACACAGTCACCTCGCTTCCTCATACGCACACAGTCACCTTGCTTCCTGATACACACACACAGTCACCTCGCTTCCTCATACACTCACAGTCACCTCGCTTCCTCATACACACACACAGTCACCTCGCTTCCTCATATACACACAGTCACCTCGCTTCTTCATACACACACACAAGTCACCTCGCTTCCTCATATACACACAGTCACCTCGCTTCCTCATACACACACACAGTCACCTCGCTTCCTCATACACACGCACAGTCACCTCGCTTCCTGATACACACACACAGTCACCTCGCTTCCTCATACACACACACAGTCACCTCGCTTCCTCATACACACACACACAGTCACCTCGCTTCCTGATACACACACAGTCACCTCGCTTCCTGATACATACACACACAGCCACCTCGCTTTCTCATACACACACACAGTCACCTCACTTCCTCATACACACACACAGTCACCTCGCTTCCTCATACACACACACACAGTCACCTCGCTTCCTCATACACACACGCACAGTCACCTCGCTTCCTCATACACACAGTCACCTCGCTTCCTCATACACACGCACAGTCACCTCGCTTCCTCATACACACACAGTCACCTCGCTTCCTCATGCACACACAGTCACCTCGCTTCCTCATACACACACAGTCACCTCGTTTCCTCATACACACAGTCACCTCGCTTCCTCATACACACACACAGTCACCTCGCTTCCTCATACACACGCACAGTCACCTCGCTTCCTGATACACACACACAGTCACCTCGCTTCCTGATACACACACGCACAGTCACCTTGCTTCCTCATACACACACACAGTCACCTCGCTTCCTCATACACACAGTCACCTCGCTTCCTCATACACACGCACAGTCACCTCGCTTCCTCATACACACACAGTCACCTCGCTTCCTCATGCACACACAGTCACCTCGCTTCCTCATACACACACAGTCACCTCGTTTCCTCATGCACACACAGTCACCTCGCTTCCTGATACACACACACACAGTCACCTCGCTTCCTCATACACACACACAGTCACCTCGCTTCCTCATACACACACACAGTCACCTCGCTTCCTGATACACACACACAGTCACCTCGCTTCCTCATACACACAGTCACCTCGCTTCCTCATACACACACACAGTCACCTCGTTTCCTCATACACACAGACTGTCACGTCGCTTCCTGATACACACACACAGTCACCTCGCTTCCTGATACACACACACAGTCACCTCGCTTCCTCATACACACACAGTCACCTCGCTTCCTCATACACACACACAGTCACCTCGTTTCCTCATACACACAGACAGTCACGTCGCTTCCTGATACACACACACACAGTCACCTCGTTTCCTCATACACACAGACAGTCACGTCGCTTCCTGATACACACACAGTCACCTCGTTTCCTCACACACACAGACAGTCACGTCGCTTCCTGATACACACACACAGTCACCTCGCTTCCTCATACACACACACAGTCACCTCGCTTCCTCATACACACACACAGTCACCTCGCTTCCTGATACACACACACAGTCACCTCGCTTCCTCATACACACACACAGTCACCTCGTTTCCTCATACACACAGACAGTCACGTCGCTTCCTGATACACACACACACAGTCACCTCGTTTCCTCATACACACACAGTCACCTCGCTTCCTGATACACACACACACAGTCACCTCGTTTCCTCATACACACACAGTCACCTCGCTTCCTGATACACACAGTCACCTCGCTTCCTCATACACACACACACAGTCACCTCGCTTCCTGATACACACACAGTCACCTCACTTCCTGATACACACACAGTTACCTCGCTTCCTCATACACACACACAGTCACCTCGCTTCCTCATACACAATCACAGTCACCACGCTTCCTCATACACACACAGTCACCTCGCTTCCTCATACACACACACAGTCACCTCGCTTCCTCATACACACACACAATCACCTCGCTTCCTCATACACACACACAGTCACCTCGCTTCCTCATACACACACACACAGTCACCTCGCTTCCTCATACACACATACAGTCACCTCGCTTCCTGATACACACACACAGTCACCTCGCTTCCTCATACACACACACAGTCACCTCGCTTCCTGATACACACACACAGTCACCTCGCTTCCTGATACACACTCAGTCACCTCGCTTCCTGATACACACACAAACTCACCTCGCTTCCTGATACACACACACAGTCACCTCGCTTCCTGATACACACACACAGTGACCTCGCTTCCTCAAATGCACACTCACATCTCTCTCACATTTACACACACATCACATGCTCACCCCCTCTTACGCACACAAACTCAACCCCTCTCTCTCACACACACTTTCAACCCCTCTTACACACTGTGATGAATGATAACTGTATAACTGTACCTTTAATATGATGATCCCTTTAAGATCCGGTTTGGAACCGTGGGGGACTCCGCCCCTGGCTCCGTCCCCCCAGGGAACTGTATATAAGGTAATGTTCATTGGGCAGCGTGCAGTGAGCACACTTCTTGGCAGCTGTCTGGTTCTCTGCTAATTAAAGCCTTTGAATTATCAATCTTCTCTCTCGAGTTGTAATTGAGGGTATCTCAATTTAATTAGCAGAATACTTCAAGTTGGACAGCGGTCTAAAGCCGGAGAAGCTCAATCTGGACGCTCGGTCGCCGGAGGCTGCTGAAATGTTTAAATACTGGCTCCGGTGCTTTGAGGCCGATCTGAACTCCTCAGAGACTGCAGTAGACGGACCTCGCAAGCTGAGCTTACTACATGCTCGGGTGGGCCACAGACGCTCCTCCGTGATCGAGAATGCTACGACGTACGAAACAGCGGTCGAAATCCTACAGAAGCGCTTTGTTAAGCCGATAAATGAGGTACATGCCCGACATTTGCTCTTGACCTGCCGCCAACGTTCCGGGGAAACGCTAGACGAATACTTGGAGAGACTCACCGCGCTCGCCAGGAACTGCGATCATAAAGAGGTGACGGCAGAAGTCCATATGAACTTACATATTCGTGATGCGTTCGTGTCCGGTATCCTATCCACGTACATCAGGCAGCGGCTCCTAGAAGATGGGGCAAAGGACCTCCAAGGCACGGTAACGCTCGCCTCTTCTCTGGAAGCGGCCCACCATAATCTCCGCACGTACTCCGTGGAACTTGCGAACCCCTCTCGATCCCCTCCAGACTCGGCCACACACAGGCCTGCGCCTCGCGGCAACCCGCTCACACCAAGGGCACACCGTGCTATTTCTGTGGGCAAGGCCAACACCCACGCCTGCATTGCCCAGCCCGCTCCGCTATCTGCAACGACTGCGGAAAGAAGGGGCACTTCGCAAAGGTCTGCCTGGCTGGGCCCAAAGGCCAGAAACAAAAGTCTCACCGGGCCCAGAAATCGAACTCCCGGGTGTCATGATATTTAAACATACATCATAACACATACATAATGATAGACAGACCAACGGACCAATTAGCACACATAACACGACAGCCAATCACAGACAAGAGCAGTCACAGTATAAGACAAGAAACACAACACTTCCTGGGCAGTCCATCTGGAGACAGCACAGGGCCAGGACCTCATAGCAAGACACTCACACAGTCACAACTTGCTGAGTACCAAGTCTGATGTATAAATAGATGGAATAAAACTGCGTTGTACCAATTGCAACCGTGTTGGTTCGTCTGTACCTCAGAGCACCCAACACCTCATGATACCAGGAGTGAATCGATACCTACCGGCAAATCTGCCATCCTGATCCATGGACACCCGCAACAAACCACAGCCGTTGCAAGTCGCTGGGAACCTGGGCACAAATTGGAAGCTCTTCAAGCAGCGCTTCGAACTCTTCATGGAAGCCAATGAAAAACAGGGCGCCTCGGACGAAACAAAGATTGCCATGCTCCTCACTAACGCAGGTCAGCACGCCATCGATGTATACAACGCCTTGGTGTTCGCGGAAGGCAAGAACAAAGCTAAGTATGAAACGGTCCTCCTCAAGCTCGACAAGCACTTCAACGTTGAGGTCAACAAAAGCTTTGAGAGGTATATCTTTCAGCAGCGCCTGCAAGGTAAGGATGAGCTCTTTCAATCCTTCCTGACGCACCTCCTCATACTTGCGCAGTCCTGCGGTTACGACACCACCTCAGAGTCCATGATCCGGGACCAGATCGTTTTTGGCATTGCCTCCAGTGGCCTACGTCAGCAGCTTCTAAAAATTAAAGGCCTGACCTTAGCATCTGCAGTTGAAGCCTGTGTCCTGCATGAGAATGCGACTAGCCGATATGCCCAATTTCAGGCGACCGAATCGGCAAGCCAGGCCACCCACGAGGCCGAACGCGTCCAGGCAATTGAGTTTCTCCCGGCCCGCGGCCCGGACGAGGGCGGCTGTATCGCGCGCTTTTTAAGGCCTCCCGCGTTTGTGCGCGCCAAAACCTACGGCAACAGTGAGGGACGTGCTGCGCAGGCGCACCCGACGCAAGACCGAACTGCACATGCGCAGTGGCGTAACGAACACCATGGCGTCATGACGTGCGGCAACTCTGGAGCTGCACATTTAAAAGGGCAATGTCCTGCAAAAACCCGACAATGCCTACGCTGTGGCAAGATGGGCCATTACGCTGCCTACTGTCGAGCGGCTCAACCTGTTGATCTTCCACATCTCCAACAACCTCGCAGGAACGTGCGGACCATTCAGCCTCCACATCACGACATCCAAACCGACGACACAGATGACCAAGACACCTTCCGGGTTGCGGTCATTGATGCGAACCGGGTCAACACCATCAATCCGGGCGATGAATGGAGTGCCACCCTAACGGTCAACCGATCGCCGATCACTTTCCGCCTGGACACTGGCGCCTCCGCCAACCTCATAGCATGGTCAGCCTTCTACGCCATAAAGGTCAGACCACCAATCCAGCCATCCCGGTGCAAGATGGTCGACTACAACGGGAACGTTATCCCGGCCATGGGATCCTGCCAGCTCCAGGTGACACACAACACACACACGGCCACATTCTCGTTCGAGATAGTTGGCTCATCGAAGGACTCCCTGCTGGGCGCACAGGCATGCAAGGCTCTCCACCTCGTGCAAAGAATCATCTCTCTCTCTCCAGATGGTACGTCTGACTTCCCGGATGCAGAGTTCTACGCACAGCTCCAATCGCTCCTCGCCCACAACCAGGAGGCATTCGAGGGCATGGGAACACTGCCATACACCTACCGAATTCGCCTCAAACCGGACGCCATCCCGGTCGTTCACGCACCTCGCAGGGTTCCTGCGGCACGTAAAGACCGCCTCAAGCAGCAGCTGCAGGATCTCCAGGACCAAGGGGTCCTATCCAAGGTCACGGAGCCCACGCCATGGGTCAGCTCCATGGTGTGTGTCAAGAAGCCCTCTGGCGAGCTCCGCATCTGTATGACCCCAAAGACCTCAATAACAATATTATGAGGGAACATTATCCCATACCCAAACAGGAGGAGATCACCAGTGAAATGGCCCAGGCGAAGATATTCACAAAACTGGATGCTTCTAAAGGATTTTGGCAGATCCAACTGGACCTGTCCAGCCGAAAGCTATGTACCTTCAACACCCCTTTCGGCAGGTTCTGCTACAACCGGATGCCATTTGGCATCATCTCGGCATCCGAGGTCTTTCATAGGATCATGGAGCAGATGATGGAAGGCATCGAAGGGTTGCGCGTATATGTGGACGATGTCATCATCTGGTCCACCACACCGCAGGAGCACATATATCGTCTCCAACGCGTTTTTGCCCGCATACGGGAAAACGGCCTGCGCCTCAACCGAGCCAAGTGCTCCTTTGGCCAGACCGAGTTGAAGTTCCTGGGGGGCCATATCTCCCGGTCAGGGGTCCGTCCGGATGCAGACAAGGTGAGCGCCATCACAGCCATGCCACAGCCGGCCGACAAGAAGGCTGTCCTACGCTTCCTTGGCATGGTCAACTTCCTGGGGAAGTTCATTCCCAACATTGCCTCCCACATGACGACTCTGTGTCACCTCGTCAGAAAATCCACAGAGTTCCAGTGGCAACATACGCACCAGCTGGAATGGGAGAAGCTCAAACGCAAACTCACCACTGCACCGGTGTTGGTGTTTTTTGACATGTCTTGTGCCACCAAATTCTCAACTGATGCCAGCCAATCTGGCATTGGAGCAGTGCTCCTGCAGAGGGATGACACGGCATCATGGGCCCCAGTGGCCTATGCATCGCGGGCCATGACCCCCACAGAGCAGCGCTACGCGCAAATGCCTGGGCTTGCTAACCGGTTTAGACAAGTTCCACGATTACGTCTATAGTCTTCCACGGTTCACGGTCGAAACTCACCACCGCCCCCTGGTCAGCATAATAAACAAGGACCTGAACGAGATGACCCCTCGCCTCCAGCGCATCCTACTTAAACTCAGGAGGTACGACTTCCAACTGGTCTACACTCCAGGGAAGGACCTCATTGTGGCGGATGCCCTATCCAGAGCAGTGAGCATGCCGCCAGATGCGGAGGGGTTCGTATATCAGGTCGAGGCACAGGTGGCTTTCACATCGGCCAATCTGCCAGCTACTGATGCACGTCTGGCTCACATTCGGAGTGAGACTGCGGCTGACCCCCTTCTACAACGTGTGATGCGCCACATGACGGAAGGGTGGCTCAAGGGGCAGTGCCCACAATTCTACAATGTACGAGACGACCTAGCCATCATTGATGGTGTCCTTCTGAAGCTGGACCGGATTGTGATTCCGCACAGCATGCGCCAGCTGGTTCTCGACCAACTACATGAAGGCCACTTGGGGGTCGAGAAGTGCAGATGGAGGGCTCGAGGGGCGGTATACTGGCCGGGCATCAGTGACGATATTGCCAACATGGTGCTCAACTGTACAACCTGCCAAAGGTTTCAGCCGGCGCAACCTCCTGAGACGCTTCTGCTCCATGAGCTGGTGACGTCCCCCTGGGTGAAGGTGGGTGTCGACCTATTTCACGCGCTCGGCATGGACTATGTCATCATAGTTGAAGTCATACGCCTGCACGATTTGACGTTGTCTGCTGTCATCAGGGCCTGCAAAGACACCTTTGCTCGCCACGGCATTCCGATGACTGTCATGTCGGACAATGGGCCCTGTTTCGCCAGCCATGAATGGTCGTCCTTTGCTGCTTCGTATGGCTTCACACACGTGACGTCCAGCCCTCTGCATCCCCAGTCCAATGGAAAGGTGGAGAAGGGCATTCACATTGCCAAGCGGCTCCTCTGCAAGGCTGCTGCTGCCGGATCGGACTTCTACCTCGCCCTGCTGGCCTATCGCTCGGCCCCACTAGCCACTGGTCTCTCACCAGAACAGCTGCTGATGGGTCGCGCCATCAGAACCACTGTGCCTTCCATCCTGGCACCAACAATAGGCCATGCTCCAGTACTGCATAGGATGCAACTGCAGCGCGTTCGCCAGAAGATATGATACGACATACGGGCAACTGAATTTCCCTCCCTGGCCCCTGGAGACAACGTCCGCATCCACTTACCAGACGGTGGCTGGTCAGCACCTGCCGAAGTTCTCCGACGCGTGGCTCCCCTTTCGTTCCTGGTACGCATGCCGGATGGATCTGTGTGTAGGTGCGATCGCCGAGCCCTTCGCTTACTTCCACGCTCACAATGGGACCCTACACAGACGCCGTGTCCTCCACTGGTTCCTGATAGCGACTTCGTGGAGCTGCCATATACCATGCCCCTTCTGTCACCGCCCGTGGCCAGACTCGCACCTCAGCCGGTGGTTCTTGACCCACCCTTGAGGCGGTCAATCCGTATTCATCGCCCACCTACTAGACTGGACTTATGAGACTGTTCACACGTCAAACTTTTGCAACCACTGTTTTATAACATGTCACTGTTTTATCGTTACAGGCCTCGTTTGATCGTTCCAAATTTCCACATTGTTCTTCTTTTGTTATGGTACAACCTCGTTAGCATGTCACACCTGACATCGCCCCTTGTATATAGTTAAGCCCATGTACATGATGTAAATATTACGCACACACACACACCTTTAGCTGCGCTCAGGACACATTTATATTTATAACCACGTAGACACATAATCTTGTAAAAATGGGGGGATGTCATGTTATTCAAACATACATCATAACACATGCATAATGATAGACAGACCAACGGACCAATCAGCACACATAACACGACAGCCAATCACAGACAAGAGCAGACACAGTATAAGACAAGAAACACGACACTTCCTGGGCAGTCCATCTGGAGACAGCACAGGGCCAGTACCTCATAGCAAGACACTCACACAGTCACAACGTGCTGAGTACCAAGTCTGATGTATAAATAGTTAGATGGAATAAAACTGCGTTGTACCAATCGCAACCGTGTTGGTTCGTCTGTACTTCAGAGCACCCAACACCTCACCGGGCCCACAGGCCCTGCAACGCTGGACACGCTCACTTCTGACGTGTCATCGGCCTCGTGCGAGTCATGGGGGCGGCCACCTTGGCGACGGTCATCTTCAAAATCCGACACGTGCGACCGACGGCGGCAGCCATTTTGTGACTCCTGGCGGCCATATTGTGAGTCCGACTCAACCGAGGACTCTGACTACCCGCAACTGGGAGCGATCACTCTAGGTCAATCACGGCCGAAGCACCTGCGGAACTCAATGATGCAGGTCCAAATCAACGGTCGCGACACCCCCTGCCTATTTGACTCCGGGAGCACGGAGAGCTTTATTCACCCAGACATGGTAAGACGCTGCTCCTTGCGCACCTATTCCGCCTCCCAAACTATCGCCCTCGCATCTGGGTCTCATTCGGTCCAAATCACATGGTATTGTGTTGCGAACCTCGCTATTCAAGGCGTCGAATACGCCCTTTTTAAACTTTATACCCTCCCTCACCTCTGCGCTCCCCTGCTGCTCGGTCTGGGCTTTCAGTGCAGCCACCGAAGCCTGACACTGACGTTCGGCAGACGCCTGCCCCCACTCACTTGAAGTTGCACCACACCCCTCTTCGCGAACCTTGCCCCCGACTGTAAGCCCGTCGCCACCAGGAGTCGGCGGTACAGTGCCCAAGACATGACTTTCATCAAGTCAGAGGTTCAGCGGCTACTAAAAGAAGAGGTCATAGAGGCTAGCAACAGCCCTTGGAGAGCACAAGTATTGGTAATCCGGTCTGGGGAAAAGAATGAATGGTGGTGGACTATAGTCAGACCATAAACCATTTTACGCAACTCGATGCGTACCCACTTCCCCGAATAGCAGAAATGGTGAACCAAATCGCCCAGTATCGGGTATTTCCCACAGTCGATCTAAAATCCGCCTATCATCAACTCCCTATCCGCCCGGAGTACCGCCCCTACACGGCCTTCGAAGCAGCCGGTCGGCTTTTTCACTTCCTCAGGGTCTCTTTGGGGGCCATAAATGGAGTCTCCATTTTTCAAAGGGCGATGGATCAAATGGTGAACCAGTACAGCTTACAGGCTACATACCCGTACTTGGACAACGTCACCATCTGCGGCCATGACCAGCAGGATCACGGCGCAAACCTGAGGAAGTTCCTCCAGACCGCCCGGGCCCTCAATCTGACATACAACAAAGAGAAATGCGTGTTCCACACAACCCGACTAGCCATCCTCGGCTACGTCGTGGAAAACGGGGTCCTAGGCCCAGACCCCGACCGCATGCGCCCCCTTAAGGAACGTCCCCTCCCCCGTAGCCTCAAGGCATTCAAATGATGCTTGGGGTTCTTTTCCTATTATGCCCAGTGAGTCCCCAGATATGCGGACAACGCCCGACTACTCATTAAAACCACAATTTTTCCCCTGACGGTTGAGGCTCAGTCGGCCTTCAGTCGTATCTAGGCCGATATCATCAAGGCCGCCATGCACGCGGTGGACGAAACCTTCCCCTTCCAAGTAGAAAGCGATGCATCAGACGTCACCCTGGCTGTTACCCTCAACCAGGCGGGCAGACCAGTAGCGTTTTTCTCCTGAACCCTCACCGCCTCGGAAATCCAGCACTCTGCAGTCAAGAAGGAGGCACAAGCCAAATTGAAGGCCGTGCGGCACTGGAGGCACTACCTAGCTGGTAGGAGGTTTGCCCTCGTCACCGACCAACGGTCAGTCGCCTTTATGTTCGATAACGCACAACGGGGCAAAATAAAGAATGATAAAATTCTGAGGTGGAGGATAGAACTCTCCACCTATACGTACGATATTACATATAGTCCGGGGAAGCTCAACGAGTCCCCAGATGCACTGTCCTGCGGCACGTGCGCCAACGCGCAGAAAGACCGCCTGAGGACCATCCACGATGACCTCTGTCACCCGGGGGTCACCCAGCTTGCTCACTTCATCAAGTCCCGAAACCTACCTTACTCCACTGAGGAGGTCAAGGCTCATGTGTTGGGTACTCTGTGTAGCGCAACAATTAATCACTCAAGTCGAGAAATGATGAAGTCAATCGAGGCTTTATTAAGCAAGACTTGTTCCCCAGCAACTCAGTTACAGAATGCGGCTGCTGGGAGAACTCAAGCTCTTATACTCCGCCTTCAGGGCGGAGCCAGCAGGCGGCAGATCCAACCAGGACCCGGAACCTGTCAGCCAATAGCCTCGCGGCTTCACAGGTACCGTATTACCCCTAATACATACCATCGCAATCACCCCTTGTTAAAAAAGAACCCGGTGGGGTGGTGGTTCGCATGGTGGTAGGGGTTTACAAAGGCTGGTCCTGGAACAAATTTCGAACAGTGGCTATGCATTTAGCCCAACCGTTAACTATGTACAAGTTCTGTCAGGATTATTATGTACAGGTTTTGTCGGAATCATTATGTACAGGTGTTGTCAGAGTTATTTACAAGCTTTTCTGGTGTCACGCGGTTTCCACGAGTCGAGCGGGTGCCCTGGTCGTCCTTGTCGATCGCCTCAGCCCCGGTGGTGGTGCAAGTGCTGGCTTGGGCACTGTCGTCTCTGGGAGCGTTGCGCTGTTCGTCCCTGTTTCTTTACTCCTGGGCGGGCATGGGAGGAGGACCGATCCACCCGGGAGGGGGGCGGTCGTGGGGTGCGCCGGTGGCAGGGAGGGGGTGATCGGTGTTGGGAGGGTGTGTGTGTTTCCGGCGGGCACCAGGTCCCGCAGGGAGACCGTGTCCTGTCGGCCGTCGGGCTACGCCACGTAGGCGTACTGGGCGTTTGCGTGGAGAAGGTGAACCCTCTCGACCAACGGGCACATGCTTTCGGAGCAAGATGGGTACTGGGGCTGCCAGCCTGGTCGGCAGCGATGTTCCAGAGGAGGACTTCCTAGGGAGGACAAGGAGTCGCTCGTGAGGCGTTTGGTTAGTGGTGGTACACAACAGCGACCGGATGAAGTGGAGGGAATCCGGGAGGACTTCCTGCCACCGGGACACTGGGAGATTTCTGGACCATAGGGCCAGTAGGACGGTCTTCCAGACCGTACTGTTCTCCCTCTCTACCTGACCGTTCCCCCGGGGGTTGTAGCTGGTCTTCCTGCTCGAGGCAGTGCCCTTGCTGAGCAGGAACTGACGCAGCTCGTCGCTCATGAAGGAGGACCCACTGTCGCTATGGATGTACGCAGGGAAACCGAACAGTGTAAAGATGGTGCCGAGGGCTTTAATGACTGTGGTCGCTGCCATGTCGCCCGGCAGGGGATGGCGAAGGGGAAAAGGGAGTACTCGTCCACCACGTTCAGGAAGTATGCGTTGCGGTCGGTGGAGGTGAGGATACCTTTGAAATCCAAACTGAGGCGTTCAAAGGGACGGGAAGCCTTTATCAGGTGCGCTCTATCTGGCCTGAAAAAGTGCGGTTTGCACTCCGCGCAGATTTGGCAGTTTCTGGTGACTGTACGGACCTCCTCCACAGAGTCGGGGAGGTTGCGGGACTTCACAAAATGGTAGAATCGAGTGACCCCCAGGTGGCAGAGGTCCTCGTGGAGGGCTTGGAGGTGGTCTACTTGTGCGTTGGCACATGTGCCGTGGGATAGGGCATCGGACGGCTCGTTCAGCTTTCCGGGACGATACAAGATCTCATAGTTATAGGTGGAGAGCTCAATCCTCCACCTCAAGATCTTGTCATTCTTAATTTTGCCCCGCTGTGCATTATCGAACATAAAGGCTACCGACGGTTGGTCGGTGAGGAGAGTGAATCTCCTGCCGGCCAGGTAATGCCTCCAATGTCGCACAGCTTCCACTATGGCTTGGGCTTCCTTTTCCACTGAGGAGTGGCGGATTTCTGAGGCATGGAGTGTCCGGGAGAAAAAGGCTACGGGTCTGCCCGCTTGGTTGAGAGTGGCTGCCAGAGCTATGTCGGATGCGTCGCTGTCGACCTGGAAGGGGAGGGGCTCGTCGATGGCGCGCATCGTGGCCTTTACGATATCCGGTTTGATGCGGCTGAAGGCCTGGCGGGCCTCTGTCGACAGGGGGAAGGTAGTGGACTGGATTAACGGGCGGGCCTTGTCTGCGTACTGGGGAACCCACTGGGCGTAATACGAAAAGAAGCCTCTCTCACACACACTTAATCCCTCTCACACACACACTCAATCCCTCTCTCACACACACACTCAACCCCCCTCTCACACACACACTCAACCCCTCTCTCTCACACACACTCAACCCCTCTCTCTCACACACACTCTACCCCTCTCTCTCACACACACTGATCCCCTCTCTCACACACACACACTCAATCCCTCTCTCACACACACACTCAACCCCTCTCTCACACACGCACTCAATCCCTCTCTCACACACACTCAACCCCTCTCTCACACACACTCAATCCCTCTCTCTCACACACACTCAACCCCTCTCTCACACACACACACTCAACCTCTCTCTCACACACACACTCAACCCCTCTCACACACACACTCAACCCCTCTCTCACACCCACACTCAACCCCTCTCTCACACACACTCAACCCCTCTCTCACACACTCTCAACCCCTCTCTCTCACACACTCACAATCCCTCTCTCACACACACACTCAACCCCTCTCTCACACACACTCAACCCCTCTCTCACACCCACACTCAACCCCTCTCTCACACACACACTCAACCCCTCTCTCACACACTCTCAACCCCTCTCTCTCACACACTCACAATCCCTCTCTCACACACACACTCAACCTCTCTCGCTCACACACACTCAACCCCTCTCTCACACACACTCAACCCCTCTCTCTCACACTCAACCTCTCTCACACACACACTCAACCTCTCTCTTACACACACTCAACCACTCTCTTACACACACTCAACCTCTCTCTCACACACACTCAACCCCTCTCTCACACACACTCAACCTCTCTCTCACACACACACTCAACCCCTCTCTCGCACACTCAACCTCTCTCTCACACACACACTCAACCCCTCTCTCACACACACACTCAACCCCTCTTTTACACACACTCAACCACTCTCTTACACACACTCAACCTCTCTCTCACACACACACTCAACCTCTCTCTCACACACACACTCAACCCCCCTCTCACACACACACTCAACCCCTCTCTCTCACACACACTCAACCCCTCTCTCTCACACACACTCTACCCCTCTCTCTCACACACACTGATCCCCTCTCTCACACACACACACTCAATCCCTCTCTCACACACACACTCAACCCCTCTCTCACACACGCACTCAATCCCTCTCTCACACACACTCAACCCCTCTCTCACACACACTCAATCCCTCTCTCTCACACACACTCAACCCCTCTCTCACACACACACACTCAACCTCTCTCTCACACACACACTCAACCCCTCTCACACACACACTCAACCCCTCTCTCACACCCACACTCAACCCCTCTCTCACACACACTCAACCCCTCTCTCACACACTCTCAACCCCTCTCTCTCACACACTCACAATCCCTCTCTCACACACACACTCAACCCCTCTCTCACACACACTCAACCCCTCTCTCACACCCACACTCAACCCCTCTCTCACACACACACTCAACCCCTCTCTCACACACTCTCAACCCCTCTCTCTCACACACTCACAATCCCTCTCTCACACACACACTCAACCTCTCTCGCTCACACACACTCAACCCCTCTCTCACACACACTCAACCCCTCTCTCTCACACTCAACCTCTCTCACACACACACTCAACCTCTCTCTTACACACACTCAACCACTCTCTTACACACACTCAACCTCTCTCTCACACACACTCAACCCCTCTCTCACACACACTCAACCTCTCTCTCACACACACACTCAACCCCTCTCTCGCACACTCAACCTCTCTCTCACACACACACTCAACCCCTCTCTCACACACACACTCAACCCCTCTTTTACACACACTCAACCACTCTCTTACACACACTCAACCTCTCTCTCACACACACACTCAACCTCTCTCTCACACACACACTCAACCCCTCTCTCACACACACACTCAACCTCTCTCTCACACACACACTCAACCCCTCTTTCACGCACACTCAACCCCTTTCTTGCACACCCACTCAACCCCTCCTTGCACTCACACTCAACTCACTCTCTCACACACTCACCCCCTCTCTTGCACACACAATCACCCCTTTTCTGACACACACACACTCATCTCCCTCTCTCTCATACACTCACCCCCTTTCTTACACAGACACACACATTCATCTCCCTCTCTTACACACACACACTCACCCCCTCTCTCACATACACACTCACCTCCCTCTCTCTCACACACTCAGCCCCTCTCTCTCACACACTCACCCCCTCTCTTCCACGCACACACACTCACCCCCTCTCTTCCACGCACATGCTTTTCAGTGGCCCAAATCCACCCTGCCCCACCCCCCGCTGCCAGCTCCATTTTCAGGATTAATCCTCACTGTTGGCAGTGGGCTTTTCTGCCTCACAACATCGAGATGAAATAAATCAAATAGTCTGACCAGAGAGAAGCCTCTCAGGTCACTGAATGCTGATAGGCAGCTCTGCATCCTGTGCTCCAAGAGGCTTTGCTCTGATTGACCTATTTCATTGTTGTAATTATTTTTTAAATTGATCGGTTGCTCCTTCCGAACCAATGTATACCGAACACAAGTCAGCCCTCAGCTCTGTGGACCCTCTGGAGAACCTTCATGGAATCCTGGGGCTCTGCGGACCCCAGTTTGGGAACCCCTGCTCTAATCCATTTGAAATCGCCATTAATGAGCTTTTCCATACATCTTAGATCAAAATGCATTTATATATGACATAAAATTTACAGTGCAGTAGGTGGCCATTCGGCCCATCGAGTCTGCACTGGCCCTTGGAAAGAGCACCTCACCTAAGCCCACACCTCTACCCTATCCCAGTAATCCAGTATCCGCACCTAACCATTTTGGACATTAAGGGGCAATTTAGCATGGCCAATCCACCTAATCTGCACATCTTTGGACTATGGGAGGAAACCGAAGCACCCGGAGGAAACCCACGCAGACACGGGGAGAATGTGCAGACTCCGCACAGACAGTGACCCAAGCTGGGAATCGAACCTGAGACCTTGCTGCTGGTAAATAACAGCGCTAACCACTGTACTACTGTGCCGCCCAACATATATTATATGTTCTTAGTGTATGTTAAATATTTTTTCTCCATTGGTCATAACATTTTACTAAAGCCTTTGCTGTGATCTTGAAAACAAGCACTAATTGTCTTAGCAATATATGGATTTCCAGAAATGGTCTTGAAGGTAAAAATCCAGGAATCATTTATTATCAGATGCTGAAATGTGGTACTCAGGGTTGTCCTGGGTGAATTGGACTAAATGGAGCCCTTCAACTTTCTTTCCATTTAATTCCTCATGGAACAAGTTATATTTGGTTAACGTTGCCACCTTTACAAAAGTGTATTTTCACTGCAGGCAGTGACTAGATTTTGTTGCTTGCATTAATATAATTCAATTACTATTTCATACGGAATTAACCTTAAATAAATGTTCCTGCTGAGAGGATAAACAGTTAAGGATAAGGTGCTAAGGTGTTAAGGATAATTCTAGAAGCCTCTGTTGTGGCATTTCTAATACTTATTATAAATTATTTTCGAAGCTGTAGCTCAGTACTGTACTGGTGTGGAGGGAGAAGGCTTTAGAGAACATTTGATTCTTTTGCCTGGCCTTTCAGTTCAATAAGGATACATGATTTGTCATTGTAGGCTAGTTATTGCAGTATTGCCCCTTGCTCTGGTGAGTAATGACCTTATTAAATGCTTTATTGTAAGCAAGTGCTAATCTACCTTCATATGGAATGTGGATTGAACAACATTTAATGTAACGGACATATTCTTCAATGGCAATGTCTTCATAATCCATTACTACCAAAACATAATTTTTGATAAATGATAGAATTTACAGTGCAGAAGGAGGCCATTAGGCCCATCGAATCTGCACTGGCTCATGGAAAGAGCACTTAAGCCCACGCTTCCACCCTATCCCCCTAACTCAGTATCTCCAGCGAATCTATTTGGACACTAAGGGCAATTTATCAAGGCCAATCCACCTAACCTGCATGTCTTTGGACGGTGGGAGGAAACCGGGGCACCCGGTGGAAACCCACGCAGACACAGACAGTGACCCAAGCCGGGAATCGGACCTGGGACCCTGGAGCTGTGAAGAAACTCTGCGAACCACCGTGCTACCCTGTTGTTGCATGTATCTATATCCATCCATATACAATGGTTGCGAGTTAGAAGTCTTGTGTTTGCCATGACGCAGTCACCACACCTTAGTATCAGCAACGTATTAAGACAGGGACAATTAAAGTCTTCATGAGATGATAGATTTTTGGTTGAGAAAGTTATCAAAACGGATTGGGACTCGAATAACCCTTGGACTTAAAGGCAAAGGGGCCACCACTGAACCAAGCTGATACACATAAATGTTATCTCACGCGGTGAGTAGCATTTATGGTGGTGTAACTCTTTAAAAACACCTTCCTCGTGATACCTTCACCTGCGGTGGTGAGCCTCAGGTTCAGTTTGATGGATGAACAATTCAGCTGAGCTTTACTCATCATTTTTTCTAAAAATGCCACAATAAGCTTTTTCATGTTTTTTGGGCTCCAGAATATAGTTAAGGATTGCTCCATTGTGAGTCTACTGAACATGTTCATATTCATGGAACATGACGGAACTTGTTGTTGGTAAGCAGAGGGCAGTAGAGCGGAGCTGCTGATTGGTGTTGCAAGGGAAATTTGCATACCTCCGTCGTGGTCACCCTAACTTGAAGGTGTACCTGAGCTAAAGACCCTAGCTGTTCGAGTGAAGACAAGCATCCAGCAGAGGGCAGTGGAGCGGAGCTGCTGATTGGTGTTGCAAGGGAAATTTGCATGCCTCCGTCGTGGTCACCCTAACTTGAAGGTGTACCTGAGCTAAAGACCCTAGCTGTTCGAGTGAAGACAAGCATCCAGCAGAGGGCAGTGGAGCGGAGCTGCTGATTGGTGTTGCAAGGGAAATTTGCATGCCTCCGTCGTGGTCACCCTAACTTGAAGGTGTACCTGAGCTAAAGACCCTAGCTGTTCGAGTGAAGACAAGCATCCAGCAGAGGGCAGTGGAGCGGAGCTGCTGATTGGTGTTGCAAGGGAAATTTGCATGCCTCCGTCGTGGTCACCCTAACTTGAAGGTGTACCTGAGCTAAAGACCCTAGCTGTTCGAGTGAAGACAAGCATCCAGCAGAGGGCAGTACAGTGGAGCTGCTGATTGGTGTTGCAAGGGAAATTTGCATACCTCCGTCGTGGTCACCCTAATTTAAAGGTAGTTTGTGGAGGAGCTGTTGGCAAGTGACACTTAAACCCGAAACACTTCTTCAGTGTTTCCCTCCCTACCTCCTTCTCTAACCAAAAAAAAAAACCGCTGTAAAGATCAAGAGGAAGGCTCGAGGTCAGGTAGAAGTAGAAAGACGTTGAACCGTGACGCCACAGCCTGCAGGTAAGGGATTGGCTGGTGACTGGTAAGTAGTTTTTCTTTTATATTCCCTCAGGTGTTATCGTGCAGGGCGCAGAGGTTGCTGAGTGAGTACTTGCTGAGAAGGTGAGTGAATAACAGGTAAGCTCTTTTTTTCTTTTTTTATCTAGGGGAATGGCGGGGAAGGTAGTGCAATGTTCCTCCTGCAGAATGTTTGAGGTGAGGGACGCCGACAGTGTCCCTGCTGATTTCATCTGTGGGAAGTGCACCCATCTCCAGCTCCTCAGAAACCGCGTTAGGGAACTGGAGCTGGAGCTGGATGAACTTCGGATCATTCGAGAGCAGAGGTGGTCATAGATAGAAGCTTCAGGGATGTAGTTACTCCGAAGAATAAAGATAGATGGGTGACGGTGAGAGGGGCTGGGAGGAAGCAGTCAGTACAGGGATTCCCTGTGGTCGTTCCCCTTAGTAACAAGTATACCGCTTTGGATACTGTTGGGGGGGGGGGGGGGGGCTTACCAGGGGTAAGCCATGGGGTGCAGGTCTCTGGCACAGAATCTGACCCTGTTGCTCAGAAGGGAAGGGGGGAGAGGAATAGAGCATTAGTCATTGGAGACTCTATAGTTAGGGGGATAGATAGGAGATTCTGTGGGAACGAGAGAGACTCGTGGTTAGTGTGTTGCCTCCCAGGTGCCAGGGTGCGTGATGTCTCGGATCGTGTTTTCGGGATCCTTAAGGGGGAGGGGGAGCAGCCCCAAGTCGTGGTCCACATAGGTACCAACGACATAGGTAGGAAAAGGGATAGGGATGTAAGGCAGGAATTCAGGGAGCTAGGGTGGAAACTTAGATCTAGGACAAAAAGAGTTATTATCTCTGGGTTGTTACCCGTGCCACGTGATAGCGAGATGAGGAATAGGGAAAGAGAGGAGTTGAACGTGTGGCTACAGGGATGGTTAAAGAGGGAGGGTTTCAGATTTCTGGATAACTGGGGCTCATTCTGAGGTCGGTGGGACCTCTACAAATGGGATGGTCTACACCTGGACCAGAGGGGTACCAATATCCTGGGGGGGAAATTTGCTAATGCTCTTCGGAAGGGTTTAAACTAATTCAGCAGGGGCTTGGGAACCTGAATTGTAGCTCCAGTATACAGGAGGTTGAGAGTAGTGAGGACATGAGTAAGGTTTTAAAGTTGCAGGAGTGTACCGGCACGCAGGAAGGTGGTTTAAAGTGTGTCTTCTTCAATGCCAGGAGCATCCGGAATAAGGTGGGTGAACTTGCGGCATGGGTTGGTACCTGGGACTTCGATGTTGTGGCCATTTTGGAGACATGGATAGAGCAGGGACAGGAATGGTTGTTGCAGGTGCCGGGGTTTAGATATCTCAGTAAGCTCAGGGAAGATGGTAAAAGAGGGGGAGGGGTGGCATTGTTAGTCAAGGACAGTATTACGGTGGCAGAAAGGACGTTTGATGAGGTCTCGTCAATTGAGGTAGTATGGGCTGAGGTTAGAAACAGGAAAGGAGAGGTCACCCTGTTAGGGGTTTTCTATAGGCCTCCGAAAAGTTCCAGAGATGTAGAGGAAAAGATTGCAAAGATGATTCTGGTTAGGAGCGAAAGCAACAGGGTAGTTGTATGGGGGACTTTAACTTTCCAAATATTGACAGGAAACGCTATAGTTCGAGTACTTTAGATGGGTCCGTTTTTGTCCAATGTGTGCAGGAGGGTTTCCTGACACAGTATGTAGATAGGCCAACGAGTGGCGAGGCCGTATTGGATTTGGTACTGGTTAATGAACCAGGACAGGTGTTAGATTTGGAGGTAGGTGAGCACTTTGGTGATAGTGACCACAATTTGATTACGCTTACTTTAGTGATGGAAAGGGATAGGTATATACCGCAGGGCAAGAGTTATATCTGGGGGAAAGGCAATTATGATAGGATAAGGCAAGACTTAGGATGCATCGGATGGAGAGGAAAACTGCAGGGGATGGGCACAATGGAAATGTGGAGCTTGTTCAAGGAACAGCTACTACATGTCCTTGATAAGTATGTACCTGTCAGGCAGGGAGGAAGTGGTCGAGCAAGGGAACCGTGGTTTACTAAGGCAGTCGAAACACTTGTCAAGAGGAAGAAGGAGGCTTATGTAAAGATGAGACATGAAGGTTCAGTAAGTGCGCTCGAGAGTTACAAGTTAGCTAGGAAGGACCTAAAGAGAGAGCTAAGAAGAGCCAGGAGGGGACATGAGAAGTCTTTGGCAGGTAGGATCAAGGATAACCCTAAAGCTTTCTATAGATATGTTGGGAATAAAAGAATGATTAGGGTAAGAGTAGGGCCAGTCAAGGACAGTAGTGGGAAGTTGTGCTTGGAGTCCTTGGAGATAGGAGAGGTGCTAAATTAATATTTTTCGTCAGTATTCACACAGGAAAAAGACAATGTTGTCGAGGAGAATACTGAGATTCAGGCTACTAGACTAGAAGGGCTTGAGGTTCATAAGGAGGTGTTAACAATTCTGGAAAGGGTGAAAATAGATATGTCCCCTGGGCCGGATGGGATTTATCCTCGGATTCTTTGGGAAGCTAGGGAGGAGATTGCTGAGGCTTTGGCTTTGATCTTTAAGTCATCTTTGTCAACAGGAATAGTGCCAGAAACCTGGAGGACAGCAAATGTTGTCCCCTTGTTCAAGAAGGGGAGTAGAGCCAACCCCGGTATCTATAGACCAGTGAGCCTTACTTCTGTTGTGGGCAAAATCTTGGAAAGGTTTATAAGAAATAGGGTGTATAATCACCTGGAAAGGAATAATTTGATTAGACATAGTCAACACGGTTTCCTGAAGGGTAGGTCGTGCCTCACAAACCTTATTGAGTTCTTTGAGAAGGTGACCAAACAGGTGGATGAGGGTAAAGCAGTTGATGTGGTGTATATGGATTTCAGTAAAGCGTTTGATAAGGTTCCCCACGGTAGGCTACTGCAGAAAATACGGAAGCATGGGATTCAGGGAGATTTAGCAGTTTGGATCAGAAATTGGCTAGCTGGAAGAAGACAAAGGGTGGTGGTTGATGGGAAGTGTTCAGACTGGAGTCCAGTTACTAGTGGTGTACCACAAGGATCTGTTTTGGGGCCACTGCTTTTTGTCATTTTTATAAATGACCTGCAGGAGGGCGTAGAAGAATGGGTGAGTAAATTTGCAGATGACACTAAAGTCGGTGGAGTTGTGGACAGTGCGGAAGGATGTTACAAGTTACAGAGGGACATAGATAAGCTGCAGTGCTGGGCTGAGAGGTGGCAAATGGAGTTTAATGCAGAAAAGTGTGAGGTGATTCATTTTGGAAGGAATAACAGGAAGACAGAGTACTGGGCTAATGGTAAGACTCTTGGCAGTGTGGATGAGCAGAGAGATCTCGGTGTCCATGTACATAGATCCCTGAAAGTTGCCACTCAGGTTGAGAGGGTTGTTAAGAAGGTGTACGGTGTGTTAGCTTTTATTGGTAGAGGGATTGAGTTTCGGAGCCATGAGATCATGTTGCAGCTGTACAAAACTCTGGTGCGACCGCATTTAGAGTATTGCGTGCAATTCTGGTCACCGCATTATAGGAAGGATGTGGAAGCATTGGAAAGGGTGCAGAGGAGATTTACCAGAATGTTGCCTGGTATGGAGGGAAGATCTTATGAGGAAAGGCTGAGGGACTTGTGGCTGTTTTCATTAGAGAGAAGGTTAAGAGGTGACTTAATTGAGGCATACAAGATGATCAGAGGATTGGATAGGGTGGACAGGGAGTGCCTTTTTCCTCGGATGGTGATTTCTAGCACGAGGAGACATAGCTTTAAATTGAGGGGAGATAGATATAAGACAGATGTCAGAGGTAGGTTCTTTACTCAGAGAGTAGTAAGGGTGTGGAATGCCCTGCCTGCAACAGTAGTGGACTCGCCAACACTAAGGGTATTCAAATGGTCATTGGATAGACATCTGGACGATAAGGGAATAGCGTAAATGGGCTTTAGAGTGGTTTCACAGGTCGGTGCAACATCGAGGGCTGAAGGGCCTATACTGCGCTGTAATGTTCTATGTTCTAAGCTTTTTTCCCTTCCAGCCCGTTGGTGGGAACATTCAGAAGCTTATCAGAGAGTTGAATTTTTTAAGCAAAACTGTGGAGCAACATAAACCATGAACATTTGTAGTTTGTAGACAAGTTATATAAATGACCATGTATTGTTTATGTAAATTTGAATCAAGGGGTAATAAAAGTTGTGTATTTAAATATTAATTTTGGTAAAACCATTGCTCATCAAATTGAAAGAATCCACTGCTGGAAAATAGAATATTTTCTTTTTCAGGTCCTAAGATCAACATCAAGTATTCCAGTTAAAGTTAAAGCTCCCTGTGCTCTGCTTCTTCAGTGGGCCTCAAATAGGCACATTCTAATGCAACAATTCATTTTATACACTGCTGCCCCATAATTACATAATCTCTTTTGTGAAAGGTGGCTGCTATTGGAGAGTAAACCCGTGCATTTCAATATTTTACTCATGTATTTTTTTGTGGAAAGAAACTTTTGCTTTTAAAGTTGCCAGATGATACAATCCTGATTAGAGTCTGTCCCTATCCTGGGGCTGATAGATTCCTCCTAATGATTGGATTTCAGTGTGAGCAGGTGAAGCCAATTGCCAACAGGGTAGTGAGGTTAAGTTTAATTAACATAATTGATACCTTAATGAATTTGTTTTCCAAATTAACAATTTTGGATGACAGATTTTGGCTTGGATCACACACCTGTAAAATGTTGGAAATAGAATATTAGACGATGGCACTTTGGCATTGCTTGTATTTCACTAATATTTGTTCGCCGAATGCTGATCGAAAGCCTTTATGTTCTTGCGGCACAGAGGTTTAAAGGATATCTAATGTTGAGCAGAGAAAAATAGAAAAGAACTGGGGAGGCATGAAACATTCTTTAAGCTTCTCCATTGAGAATTAGTTCTTCTGTAATTAACTGTGTTCATGTCATTTCATGTCCCATTCGTTCCAGATGACTGACTTAGGGCTTTCACTGCAATCTCCTTCATTGCCTCAGTCTTGTTTTCCCAAATTGGAGTGTACAACAATACTACAGAATACTGAAGTGTGACACCGATTCATATTCAAATTATTTTATCAAGAAGAATAACACAGCCTTGATTGCTGTGCACATCACTGGTCTGCTTCAACATTTTGTATTCTTTTAAATACTTTCTTAATCAGAATTAATTAAGAAATGAACTTTCCTAATACAGATTGTCAGCTTGGATCATTGGAGCACCGTCCAACTTTTATTTTATTCCAAACACATGGAACAAATACGAAATACACAGTCCATGCAATCACAGTCCACAGTTTGTACAATTTTCTTTTAACCCCTCCACCCCTACAACGAACAATTCCTCAAATAGCGTCATGAACACCCCCCAGCGCAACTCGAAACACCCCGCTGCCCTCCTCAATTCGAACTTAATCTTCTCCAGCCAGAGAAGTTATACAGGTCCACCAGGTCCCCCAGCTAAGCCGCCAGCTCTCGCGGTGTATCAGACCTTCAATTTAACAGGATCCTTCGTCAGACAATTAGAGAGGGGAAGGCCACAACAACGGCCCCCTTCCCCCTCCAGAAGCTCCGGCACTTCCGATACTGCAGTAATCTAAAGTGCTCTTCAGAGTTCCCATCTGAACCTTGAACTCCCAACTTGAACAAATTTCAGTAAAATGACTGCTTGAGACTATTTAAAATGTAGAGAAATAAAAGTTTAGAGAAATGTAAAGTCGCCACCAAAAGGTCTGGCTTGACAGCGTTCCAAACAGCGCCTCCCAATATCTCTCGAGGTCCTTGCAGCCACAGAACATATGCGCATGATTCGCTGGCCCCGCTCACACTTCTCGTACCCATCAGTCACCCCCTGGAAGAACCAACTCATCCTCGCCCGGGTCATAGAATCATAGAATTTACAGTGCAGAAGGAGGCCACTCGGCCCATCAAGTCTGCACCGGCACTTGGACAGAGCACCCAAGCTGCTGCCACCACTCTATCCCCGTAACCCAGTAACCCCACCTAACCTTTTTGGACACTCAGGGCAATTTAGCATGGCCAATCACCTAACCACCTAAACTGCACATCTTTGGACTGTGGGAGGAAACCGGAGCACCCGGAGGAAACCCACGCAGACACGGGGAAAACGTGCTGACTCTGCACAGACAGTGACCCAAGCCGGAATCGAATCTGGGACCCTGGAGCTGTGAAGCAACTGTGCTAACCACTGTGCCACCGTGCTGCCCCATATATACGCTATGTACCACCTTGAACTGAATCAAGCTCATCCTCACGCAGGAGGAGGTTGAGTTTACCCACCTGGCACCACAGTCCCCAAACTATTTTCCCCCCAACTCCTCCTCCCATTTAGTCTTGACCCTCACCACCATCCTGCTCCCACAACCACCCGTATATATCTCCAATCCTGCTGTCCACCAACTCATCCTGGAGCAGCAGTTGCTCCAACAGTGTATACTCCGGCAATTTGGGAAACCCCCTTCACTCCTTTCACGTGAAATCCCGCACCTGCATATATCTAAACTCACTGCCCCTCGGTAACTCAAACCTCTCCCTCAGCTCGTTCAGGCCCGCAAACTTCCCTTCCAAATACAAGTCCCCAACCCTCTCCAGCCCCTCCTCCGTCCATTTCCCCCAAACCCCATCCATCTCCCCCAGCTTGAACCTGTGGTTCCCACACAGTGGCATCAGCACCGAATCCTCTCCAACTTAAAATGCCTCCTCAGCTGGTTCCACCCCCTGACCGTCGATTGCACCTCCGTGCTCCCTGTGTATTTTCTCGGAGTTAAAGGCAGCGGAACTGTCACAATGGTCCTCAAACAAGATCCTCCACAGGATCCTGACCCACTCCCGCCCCCCATTGCCTCACCTTCTCCACATTCACCGCCCAATAGTAGTGCAGCAGGTTCGGGAGCGCCAACCTCCCCTTCCTGTCTCTGCATCTGCAACAGAGAACTCTTTACCCTCAAAGCCTCCCCACTCCTATAAACTCTGAGATCAATGACTCCAATCTCCAGATGAAGGCCTTAGGGAGAAAGATTGGGAGAGTCTGAAAAACAAACCGGAACCTTGGCAGCACATTCATCTTTACCACCTGCACCCTCCCTGCCAACGTCAATTGCAAAGTATCCCACCTCTTAAAATCCCCTTCCACTAACGCTGACCGATTCCATCTGTGCACCGTAGCCCACTCTCACATCACCTGAATCCGCAAATACCTAAACCTCAAGCTGCCTTGAACTACAATGCCCACAAATCGGCCTCCCATCCCGCCACATTGACTGGAAACACCTCATTCTTCCCAACGTTCAACCTTACCCAGAGAAGTCCCCAAACCTTTCCAACAGTCCCATGAACCTGCCCATACCCTCCATCGGGTCTGATACAAACACCAACAGTCGTCCACATACAATGATACCCGGTGCTCCCTGGTCCCCCTCACAATCCATTCCATGGCCCCTGAAGGACTATCGCCAAGAGTTCAATCGCTAGCGCAAATAGCAGCGGTGGCAGTAGACACTCCTGCCTTGTTCCCCCGTGCAATCCAAAACCTGGTGAACTCATCTTGTTTGTGCGGACGCTTGCCACCGGGGGCACATATAGCAGGCGCACCTATGCCACAAACTTCGGCCCAAACCCAAACCTTCCCAAAATTTCAATTAAGTACCTCCACTCCACCTGATCAAAGGCCTTCTCTGCATCCATAGAAACGATAACCTCTGGTGCCTGCCCCCCCGATGGAGTCATAACCACTGTTGGCCCTTTACAAAACCTGTTCAATCCTCAGCGACCACTCCTGGCACACATCCCTCCATCCTCCCTGTCAACACCTTAGCCAGTACTTTAACATCGTATTCAACAACGAGATGGGCCTGTATGACCCACACTCCAGCGGATCCTTCCCCTGCTTTGAATCAGTATAATCGATGTCTGTGTCAGCGCCTCTGGTAAATACCGCTTCTCCAACGCCTCACTGAACAGCCCCAACAAGTGAGGTGCCAACTCTGCCACAAAGACCTTATAAACTCCACCAGAAAGCCTTCCCCGACTGCGTTTCCTGATACTATCTGTCACCTCCCTCAGCTGCAGTGGCTCCTCCAACGCCTGCTTTTTCTCTTCCTCCAACTCTGGGAACTCCAACTCACCTAAAAACTATCCCATATCCCTTTCTTCTCTGCCCAGCTCGGCCCTATATAATTTCTCATAATATCGCCTGAACATCTTATTTAGCCTCCCCTTCTCTGACACCACCTCCCCATTCTTTGCCCGCACCCTTAGAATTTCTCTAGACACCACCTACCCTGCAGCTGGTGGGCCAACATACAGCTCGCCTTCTCTCCGTACTCGTACTGCACACCTCTCACCCTCCGATGCTGCCCCATCGCCTGATTCATCCTCAACCTATCAAACTGCACCTGCCAACCTTTTCCTCTCCGCCAACAGTTCCGTGGTGGGGGCCCCGAAGTATCTCCTGTCCACTTTGACTATCTCATCCAGCAGCCGTCCATGCTCCTCCCTCCTCCTCCTGTCCCTGTGAGCCTCGGATGAGATAATCTCCCCTCGAACCACCATCTTCAACGCCTCCCAGAATGTGGCCGCTGACACCGCCCCATTCTGATTAAGCCCCACATAATCTCCAATCGCCAGCCTCATCTTTTCGCAAAACCCCTTATCCGCCAAGAAACCTGAGTCACATCCCGGCCTCCGCACCTGCCCTGAACTATGCCTCACCTCCAGCAAATGCAGTGCATGGTCCAAAATCACAAATCCCACATAATCAACCCCCACCACCTCCATCAGCACCGCCCGACTCACCATAATGAAATTCTGGAATACACCTTATACACGTGCGAGAAGGAATTCTCTCCCGCCAGGCCGGTGGCCTCATGGAGTGAGGTGTCCGGGTCGGGCAAAGTGACATCTGGAAAAGTGAGATCCGGAGGTGGGCATGCAAGTTTGCGTAGCGCCCTTCTGTTGCGCCTTACAATCGATCCATCCGCTATGCGAACCACGAACGACCTGGGAGCAGCCTGTCGAACCACAACAGCTGGAGCTGACCAGCTGCCACCAGGCAACTGAATGCGAACAGTGTCCTTCGGAGAGAGCACCGGCAGATCCGTAGCGTGAGCATCATATGTTAGCTTTTGCCTGGTTCTGATCTGCTGCATCTTTTGCAACACTGGAAGGTGATCCAGGTCAGGTACATGAATGGCCGAGACAGTCGTCCGCAGGTTACGACTCATTAAGAGCTTAGCCGGAGATAACCCATTGGACAAAGGGGTTGCCCTGTACGCCAGAAGAGCGCGATTGAAGTCCGAAGCTGAGTCCACAGCCTTACAGAGCATCTGCTTCACGATGTGGACCCCTTTTTCGACCTTCCCATTAGATTGTGGGGAATGCGGGCTCGAGGTGATGTGCTGGAAGTGGTATTGCTTTGACCATTCTTGACTGAAGAAACAGGGACCATTGTCGCTCATGATCGTGAGCAGAATTCCAAGCCTGGCAAATGCCTCTTTGCAGCCCGTATGACAGTCTTGGATGTTAGGTCAGACAGTTTCACTACCTCGGGGTAACTGGAGATGTAATCAATTATCAGGACGTAGTCATGCCTGTTGACGTGAAAGAGGTCCACACCAACTTTAGACCACGGAGAGGTCACGAGCTCATGCTGGTGGAGCGTCTCTTTGGGCTGAGCAGGCAGGAACCGCTGGCATGTCACGCAGTTGAGGACCATATTTGAGATGTCCCCATTGGTGCCGGGCCAATAGACAGCTTGCCGGGCCCTGCGCCTACACTTCTCAATGCCGAGGTGTCCCTCGTGTATCTGTGTGAGCACCAAGCTCTGGAGGCTGCGCGGGATTACGATGCGATCCAATTTCAGAAGGATCCCCTCGACAACAGTTAGGTCATCCTTTACATTATAGTATTGGGGGCATTGCCCTTTCTGCCAGCCATTCGTGAGGTGATGTATGACCCGCTGCAGCTGAGGGTCCTTAGCGGTCTCCTCCCGAATGATGCCGAGTCGGTCGTCGGATGACGGGAGGGTGCTGGCACATAGTTTCACCTGCGCCTCATTGTCGTGCATGAAGTCTACCTGCTCACATGGTGAGGTGATGGCACGGGACAGGGCATCCGCGATGATTAGCTCCTTCTCAGGTGTGTAAACCAGTTCAAAATCATACCCGCGGAGTTGAAAGAGAATGCGCTGGAGCCTGGGTGTCATGTCATTTAAGTCCTTGCGTATAATGTGCACCAGGGGTCTGTGGTCCGTCTCTACAGTAAAGGTTGAGAGACCATAGACATAATCATGGAATTTCACGATGCCAGTGAGCAGGCCGAGGCATTCTTTCTCGATTTGAGCATAGCGTTGCTCAGTGGGGGTCATGGCCCTGGACGCGTAGACCACTGGAGCCCAGGACGAGGTGTTGTCCTTCTGCATGAGCACCGCCCCAATGCCGTCCTGGCTGGCGTCTGTGGTGATCTTGGTCTCCTTTTCTGGGTCAAAGAAGGCTAGAATAGGAGTGGTGGTTAGCTTCGCTTTCAACTCAAGCCACTCTGCTTGATGTGTGGGTATCCACTGGAAAGTGGTGGACTTTTTCACAAGGTGTCTGAGGGCCGTGGTGTGTGCCACAAGATTGGGAATGAACTTCCCCAGAAAGTTCACCATCCCCAAGAAGCGGAGGATCGCCTTCTTGTCCTCTGGTGTCTTCATCGTGTTAATTGCTGGGCTTTGTCTGAGTCCAGCTGCACGCCCTGTTGTGAGATTTGATCGCCCATAAAGTTAATTGACGACCTGCCAAAGGAGCATTTAGTTTTGTTGAACTTCAGCCGTTGGCATGTCTGCGCCTGAAGACTTGCTGCAGACGGGCAATATGTTCCTCTGGGGTCGTGGACCAGATGATGACATCGTCAACATCGACCCGTACACCGTCAATGCCGTCAAGCATTTGCTCCATTATTTGATGAAAGATTTCGGAGGCCGACACAATGCCAAATGGCATTCGGTTGTAGCAATATCTCCCGAAGGGAGTGTTAAATGTGCAGAGCTTCCGGCTGGACTCATCCAGCTGTATCTGCCAGAAGCCCTTCGATGCGTCTAGCTTTGTAAAATATTTGGCATGCGCCATTTCACTCGTCAGCTCCTCCCGCTTCAGGATTGGATAGTGTTCCCTCATAATGTTGCGGTTCAGGTCCTTGGGATCGATGCAAATGCGCAGTTCTCCAGAGGGCTTCTTGACACAGACCATCGAGCTGACCCAGTCAGTTGGTTCTGTCGCCTTGGATATTATTCCTTGATCCTTGAGATCCTGCAGTTGCGCCTTCAGACGGTCTTTGAGGGACGCCGGCACCCAGCGGGGTGCATGGATGACAGGCGTGGCATCAGGCCTGAGCAGAATTTTATAGCGGTAGAGGGCGGTGTGCCCATCCCAGTGAACACATCCGGGTATTGCAGTAGGAGCTCCTCAATGTCGGCTTGCAGAGTGTTGTGAGCTGAGGACATGGCATGTACACCCTGAACTAGCTGGAGGAGCTTGCACGCTCGGGCACCCAGCAGAGAAGCCTTGCCAGGCTGGACGATTTCAAACCGCAAAGTGGCCTTGACGGCCCTGTTGAATACCTGCAGGTGACAGGACCCTGGCACCGTGATGGCATTCCCATTGTAGTCGAGCAAGCCGGTGGAAGAGTCCAAAGCCAGAACTACTTTGGATATTAGGTTGGCCAAAGCACCGGTGTCCAGCTTGAACCGGATGCTACAATCATTGACCTGTACTGTGGCACGCCACCCGTCCGCACAATCCACATTGAGGATGGGCGTGTGTGTTGGTGAAAGTGAGGAGGCATGGTTATGCATGGTGATGATGCCCACTCAATATGTAGACTCCGGGCAGTCATCCTCTGGATCGGTGATGGGATCCGGTTCCAAATCCAGCAGCCCTTGCTGCACACTTCAAACTCGTTTTCTTTGGACCTGGTACCGCTGGCCCCCTGTCGGAGGTGCAGATCTGCACAGAGCAGCATAATGGCCAAGCTTCTTGCAGTTGAGACATTCTGCAGTTGGGGCATTGCCGCTTTACATGGGCGATGCTGCAGTTGGGGCACGTCATTACGTTGCGTCGTGACATTCGGCACATCGGCGCGCCTGCGCAGTGCGGTCAGCCGCCGCTCGCACCTGCACAGTGTAGTCTTCGGCTGCTTCGTTTTCCCGACCGTGATGTGCATGCGTGGGAGCCCTGGAAAAGCGCACAAAATGGCCGCCTTCATTGATGCTCATTGACGTCTCGATGGCCACTGGCAGGGTCATATTTCTAATTTTTAGGAGCTGCTCCCGCAGGGTGTCGGAGTGGACGCCAAACACGATCTGATCCCTGATGAGGGAGTCAGCGGTGTCTCCATAGTTGCAGGATTGCGCTAGAATGAGAAGCTGAGTAAGAAAAGACTGAAAAGGCTCGTCCTTACCATGAAGGCGCTGCTGGACTACATAACGCTCAAAGCTTTCGTTTGTCTCGACCTCGCAGAGACTGTCGAATTTTGCGAGGTCAATCTGGAACTTGGCCTTGTCCTCACCATCGGAGAAAGTGAGCGAATTGAAGATTTGGATGGCCTGGTCCCCCGCAGTCGACAGTGGCAGCGCGATTTTTCGTGCATCGGAGGCACTTTCGAGGCCCGAGCCCTCAAGGTATAGGCTGAATTTTTGCTTGAAGACCCGCCAGTTGGCGCCAAGGTTCCCGGAGATGCGGAGCTGCAGAGGCCCTGGATCTTTTCCGTGCCACAGGAAGGCAGTTGCTGGTCTTCAGAGAATTTTCAAAGGTAAATTACTTCGAGGCAGTAGCACTTCTGGTACCATGTCGTGTTGTTCACCCTGGGGTAACACGGATTGCACACAATGCAATTAACTGATCAAGTATACACCAAACGAAGGCGTTGGTTCAATATGAGATTTGTTGAGCTCTAGCAACAAAACACACAGCTGCCTGTTGGTTGACTCTCCACTACCCTAAGTAACTAAAGCTAACTATCTAGACTAGGCTTGCTCTGATCCACGTGTAGAAGGTGTTGAATGATTTGTACACCCTGACTATCACTACAGCTATCACCAGTGGAAAGAGACAGAGTGCTGATGTCTCGCGTGTTTTATTGGTGTAAGCCCCCCTCTGGTGTCCTGTCTTGTGATTGATCGTGTTCTGTTCTGTACATTGATTGGCTCACCTGGGTGTCTGCCACTGCTTGCTTTTACCTCACGATGTGCATGGGTGCATATTACGACATAGACCTGTCCACCTCCATCGCACAATTAAAATCTCCGCTCATAATCAGTTGATGCATATCCAAGTCCGGGGTCACTTTTACAAACACAGCATTGCCCCAATTAGGCGCATATACATTGACTAGCACCATCGGCATCCCCTCCAGCACCCCAATCACTATCACATACTTTCCCCCCCGACAAACCCTGTCCTCTTGATCAACAAAATGGGCCAACCCTCGACTTCAAATCAAACCCCGAGTGAAATACTTGCCCCACCCGTCACTTCCGCAACCTAACCTGATCCTTCACCTGGAGATGCATCTCCTGCAGAAAACTCACCTCCATTTTCAAACACCTCAGTTGCGCAAAATCCCGGGACCTCTTAGCCATCCTATCTAGCCCCTGGACGTTCCACGTCACGACTCTTACTGGAGACGTATACCTCCATTCCCCTCTACCGTCTGCCATCATCCCTCACCAGTTCGGCCTCACTTAATCCCACCCTGAACCGGGCCAATCCAATATGCCCTCCCTGCTCTGCCTCCAACTCTGCCACGTCGCAATCCCCCGTCCCCAAACTGGCCATCCCTCGTGACCTCCTCCTCCACCTCACCTCCATTCATTAGGATTGCTTGCCAATGTGGCAGCTCCCACCCGAAGGCCCCCCTTGCCACACCCCTCTACCAGTGGAGTGGTGCAGCGACAATAACCTATCCCTCAATGTCAGCAAAACTAAAGAGATAGTCATTGACTTCAGAAAGGAAAGTACTGTACACACCCCTGTCAGCATCAACAGGGCCGAGGTGGAAATGGTTAGCAATTTCAAATTCCTAGGGGTGCACATCTCCAAAAATTTGTCCTGGTCCACTGTCGACGCTACCACCAAGAAAGCACAACAGTGCCTACAGTTTCTCAGGAAACTAAGAAAATTCGGCATGTCCACACTGACTCTTACCAACGTTTACAGATGCACCACAGAAAGTATCCTATCTGGCTGCATCACAGCCTGGTATGGCAACTGCTTTGCCCAGGACTGCAAGAAACTTCAGAGAGTCGTGAACACAGCCCAGTCCATCACACGAACCTGCCTCCCATCCATTGACTCCATCGACACCTCCCGCTGCCTGGGGAAAGCAGGCAGCATAATCAAAGACCCCTCCCACCCGGCTTACTCACTCTTCCAACTTCTTCCATCGGGCAGGAGATACAGAAGTTTGAGAACACTCACGAACAGACTCAAAAACAGCTTCTTCCCCACTGTCACCAGACTCCCAAACGACCCTCTTATGGACTGACCTGATTAATACTACACCCCTGAAAACTTCACCCGATGCCGGAGTTATGTAGTTACATTGTGTACCTTGTGTTGCTCTATTATGTATTTTGTTTTATTTCCTTTTCTTCCCATGTACTTAATGATCTGTTGAGCTGCTCACAGAAAAATACTTTTCACTGTACCTCGGTACACGTGACAATAAACAAAATCCAAAATCCAAATCCACCCTTTCCCCACCAATCCCTCCTTAGCCTGCGCAACCAGCCCTGACCCCCTGAATACTGACCTAACAAATAACCCCACCCAAAGGGCCCCACCATACACACCTCTTACATAAAAAAGAAGCACTCAAATTCACAAACCACCTCCTCTCAAAAAACACAACAAAAGCCGGGTGGGGGGTAAGGGGGGGGGGGTGTGGTGGTCACCCCCCACTTACAGACTACCCCTTACAGACTTAAAACTCCCCAAAAAAACTATCACCCTCCGGCAACACAAAACAGCCATAACACACAACCTTTGAGGACTTAACTCCCCCATCTCACACCAACTCTTACACCAAATCTCACCAGGTACAACACCTCAAAACAAATCTTCTATCGATACAACACAGCCTTGGCCCTTGAATCTCATGTGCCTCTTCGCCAGCTCCACACCAATGTCCTGGTCTATTGGACACGATTCCACTAACATTCGCAGTATTGCTTCGCTCTGGCCCACCTCAGACTCTTCTCCTTCTCCACGAACATGTGCAACTGCATAATCACTACTTACGGCTGCTCCCTCACTCTTGGCTTCTGCCTGAAGGATCTGTGGGCCCAGTCCACCTCTGGGGCATTGTCTGACACCTTCTCCTCCACCAACCCGACCAGCATCCTCGACATTTACTTTGTTGCGCTCATTCCCCTGGCAGACCCACAATTCGTTCTGCTGCCTTGCCCTGTTCTCCTGCTCCTCCACCTTCACCCGCAGCGACGTGCATAGACCTCCCAGGATCCCCACCTCCACCTAAAAGGCATAATCCGATCGCTCTGGTCGGACAGCACCTTCTCCATCTCTCGTATTGTCGCCTCTTGCACTTCGAGGCACCTCTCCACCTGGTCCAGTGACCCTCGCAGAGGTGCTACTGCCCCCTCAATTGCCTATGACCAGTCATCATGCATCTCCTTCCTTTGCTGGTGAAATTCCTCCTTGATGAAACTCATCAACTGCTCCTATTTCAGGCTTTCCCACGGATGATGAACCTTCCGCCTCCATTCTTGAAATTGTTGCTGCACCACAGGTTCCCATCCACTGCTTAGCCAGGTCTTTAACTGTCTAAAGCCAGGTCTGGTAGCCAGTAGACATACCAATCTTTGGGAGAAACTTCCACACAATGTTTTTGCCAGAACTGCACCACTAATGGGTATAAAATGCCCAAACCAACGCCTTCGAGCCGGAGCTTTGTGACAGTCGAGGAGTATTCTACCTAAGATCTTCCTGATTAGTTGAGGTTGTAAGCTACCAGACAAGGTCTTGTCAATATCTAAAGTAAGACTCGCTGTTTGGGATGTCTAATTATAGTATCAACAATGTTCCTTGCTTTCACTACCTTTGGTATACGAGATAAACTATAACTTAGAGGGCTATCTTATCCTTAACTTCAACTAAATCTTTCTTATTCTGAGAGCCAGGTATGGGTAAGTCATCCTGCAGTAGCCTCAGAGGTGAGACTATGATGAGCCTTAGTAAAATGTCACACTTATTTGTGAAAATAGGCACGGATCTTTTTGGTAAAATATATACACAATTTATTTAAAGAATAAGGGTAATACAAGTTTTTAATAAATGATACAGTTCAGCAAATACACGATATGTGATGAGTTAGCCTTTGAACTCCCTAACTACATAATTGCTTAAGCTATAAACAATTCATACTTACAATGGCTAGTAGCCTCGGAGTTCAATACTCAATCAAGAGCAGAACTCTACGAGTCGAGATAAAGGCAGCGGCTTGGTCAGGTAAACACTCAGCAATCTCTTAAACAGCTCTCCAAGTGAATAAACTTTTTCTCGCACCCTTTTCTTAAACATTTATATGGTCTTCTCACTTGGGGAGTTCTAGGGAGTTTTAACAGAGCACCTGCTTCTGAAAATACTAGATCAACTCCCATCAGTTATTTCTAGCCAAACAGTAGCCTCCCTTAGTTGGCAAGGCCACTAGACAAGCAATAGCCTCCCTTAGTTGGCAAAGCTTATTTCTAGACAAGGCCACTAGACTTAATGAGTTCACTGCAGCTGGACTTTTACAAAGATAATGTCTGTAGTACTTGTTAAAAAACATTATTGCGATAAGTAATGGTTCACAAGAGATACATGACTTCATCAGTCATCAGTTTTTAATATAGAGTTAATACATGATTTAATATAAAGTCAGTTCTGATCAGTTTTTAATATAGAGTTAATACATGATTTAATATAAAGTCAGTTCTGATCAGTTTTTAATATAGAGTGGATACTGCCACAGCTTCCCTGTCTGCAATCACTCACTTCATGGCCACCACCGGAGGTCTCAGCAACTTAATAGAATGTGTCCAGACTGAAACGTCGATAACCTGTTGAAAACAAATTTGTGACATAGAAACTCAGTCAGGAGGAGGCTGCTTTAGTGAAAACTTTGGGGTTCAAATGGCATAAACCATTATCTTGAATATCTTGAATGTTGATTTCTTTTATTTTGTGTTTATCATTTTTGGTCCGTGGATCATTAATGGAGACTTACCTTTATAAGCCGAGCAGAAGTAAGGAACTCAGAAAGTGTCAAAATAGTTCACTGTGTTATAACCTTTTGTATTTTGGGAAGAAGAACCCAGACTTTACGGCACCCAAGAGATTGGAGGTTTGTTTTTGATTGGTTAGCTGGTGCCCAATAGATGGGCCAGGGACAGTATTCTCCCGGCAACCACCAGCAATTGGTCCCTGAAAGGTGGCTTTTTTTTGCAGAGAATCTGTGAGATACCATTGGACCCTCAAGATGGAAGCAGGTCTCTCTCTCTCTGCTCTGCTGCGTACTGTCTGAAAGCAGAAGCTTCTGGACCCTGAAAGAAGAAGCTCTTTCTCTCTCTGACACGTGAGAGTACCTTTAAGAAATGGGTGTTTATAAATGGGTGTGTATATAAATATCTGTAGTGAGAGTACCTTTAAGAAATGGGTGTTTACTACTGCAGTGATGTCAGAGAGTGGGTCGAGCTGGGCTGCCTGTCAGCTTTTTACTTTCGTTTTAGGCTATTTTCTGCAGTTTGGAGCTGAAGCCAGACAAAGCAGGTGTACTGCTGTTCTCTCTGCCATGAAAAGACTATCTCTTGATCATTTGGTGAATTCAGAATTATAAATGTTCTCAGTAGTGAATGTAAACCTAATGTGCTTCTGTTAAAATGTGTTTCTTTTGTCTTCTGGATGTTGATTGGGAAGTTATTCAGGATTACTTAGTGTTGTATTCTTTGGGGTTTGTATTTGAATTAATGGTTGCTAAGATGTTCACTGTATGTTTTAAAAAGGTTAACTTGAGTTCATAGAATAAACATTGTTTTGCTTCAAAAATTCCTTTTCCATTTCTGCTGTACCACACCTGTAGAGTGGGCCGTGTGCTCCCCATACCACAATCTATTAAAAGTTGTGGGTCAGGTGAACTCCATGATACACTTTGAGGTTCTCGAAACCCTGGCCCATAACATCTCTCTCTCTCTCTCATGCTATTTCTATGAGTCTTTAATGAAAACCATTACAAGCTGCAAGTAAATATAACATCCATCTGACAGCCTAGACTGAGGATGAAACTAACTGGAAGACGTCCATCTGAAACAAAGACTCTTTTCCCTCTGTGTTTGTTTGTCTGTGTGTGTGTGTGTGTGTGTGTAGAGGTTGGGGCGAGGTTAGAGATTAGTTAACCAGTTGTATTTGTTGCCTATTTAAATATAGTTACTGTTAATAATGAAAGTTGTGTGTTTAAATTTACAAACCTGGTGACTATAGTTATTGGGCAGCCGAAGACCTTGAGTATTTTAAAATAAAAATTTAGTTCAACTGTATTGCGATTCGGGGTCAAGTGGGCTGCAATTGGCTGTTCACTGGCCCAGGGTGTCATACCAATATGCTCTTACTTTATATTATCACTTACCTGATATTGTCCCCTCACACATTTTTGAGCTTATTAAAGGGAAATCAATAAGAAATTGAACTCCGGGACTGGCGGGTGAAAGCAGAACTAGGAGGCATAGCCTCAAAATAAGGGGAAGTAGATTTAGGACTGAGTTTAGGAGGAACTTCTTCACCCAAAGGGTTGTGAATCTATGGGATTCCTTGCCCAGTGAAGCAGTAGAGGCTCCTTCATTAAATGTTTTTAAGATAAAGATAGATAGTTTTTTGAAGAATAAAGGGATTAAGGGTTATGGTGTTCGGGCCGGAAAGTGGAGCTGAGTCCACAAAAGATCAGCCATGATCTCATTGAATGGTGGAGCAGGCTCGAGGGGCCAGGTGGCCTACTCCTGCTCCTAGTTCTTATGTTCTTATGTTCTCCATGGCCCTAGTGTCAGCATCAAACACTTTCATCAGCTCGTGGTAACAATCATTTGATTTAACAAAACACCAAATGGAGAATAACAGTGCCTTTCTCCAGTATTATGACGGTATTTTTCATATCAGTAACCTTTTATGCTTTTTTGAGTGCCGATTTCCAATTAAATTATGCACGCAGGCACAGAAAACAATGGAAATGGCCAATTTCATTGCCCTATATAACAATAGTGATCAGGGGCGGGCTTAGCTCAGTGGGCTAGACAGCTGGTTTGTGATGCAGAACAAGGCCAGCAGAGTGGGTTAATTCCCGTGCTGGCTGAGCTTATTCATGAAGGCTCAACCTTGCACCTCGCCTGGGGTGTGGTGATCCTCAGGTTAAATCACCACCAGTCAGCTTTCCCTTTCAAAGGGGAAAGCAACATTTGGTCATCTGGAACTATGGCGACATTACCTTTCCTTCAAAAGTATTTGCTGTGAAATACATTGGGATGCCTTGAGATTGTGAAAGGCACAAAATCAATTTTTCTCAGAATTTTAGGTTTTGTAAATTGTGGTATTGTGTACTGGTACTAAGAGATGATAAAATTGTGGAAGTCCGAGTAATGGGGGGAGATGGTAGCGTAGTGGTAATGTGATTAACTAGTATCCAGAGGCCCAGTCTCTGGGAACATGGGTTTCAAGTCCCACCATGGAAAATCCCAATTGAATTAACAAAACTGGAAAATCAAGCTATTCTCAGTAATGGTGACCATGAAACTGTCATCAACTGTTATAAAAACTCATCTGCTTCACTCATGCCCTTTAGTGAAGGAAGTCTGGCACCCTTACCCGATCTGGCCTATATGTGACTCCAGGCCTGCAATAATATGGTTGATTCTTAACTGCCCTCTGAAATGGCCCTTGCAAAGCACTCAGTTCAAGGGCAATTAGGGATGGACAAAAAATGCTGGCCTTGCCGGTGATGTTGCTGACTTCTTTATTTCTATGTGAACCACAAGCTATTGACCGAATGACCACACAACCAGTATATTAGTTCAAAAGAGAGTTTATTAACAAACACAAGACTTATTTCTATATGCAATGATTCACGCGGCTATGCACTAAACTAGACCTTCTAACTAAGATGACCTTTACTTAACTTCGTGGTGACTGGCTCTGTGTGAGATAAGGCTTTTATCTGTGTCCACGTGGGTCAGTTGGAAGTCGTCAGGTTCGTCTCGGCTGGGCTCGTCCTTCAGATAGCGATCGCGGGTCCTTGAACTTGGCTGGTTGATATGCTGCAATTGGTCGCACACAGGCCGGTCCAAAAGAGGCCGATCTCTAGTGCGCAGGGCTTCTTATCCTTCTTCTCCTTTGCGCCCTTTTGGGCGGTCCTAACTCCAGATCCAATGGATCGATAGTGTTTCGATCACCCTCATTGATCCTGGCCAATTAAAGGGCGGATACCTCGGTGGCTTGGCGGGTCCTAGCTGTCATTGTCCCAAGCACGTATGCCTTTCCAAATAAAGGGAAGTGGCGCCGGTTCATCTGTTACTGTTGTCGTTCCTTGATTCGAGTTCTATTGTCCTGGGAGAAATGGTGATTGACCTTTAATTGATGCAAGTTTCGGTCAGGTCTGGCTTCTGCACAATACACAGAGGCTGTGTACTTGTCTGTGTACAAGTTGACCACAATTCCCATGGTCCTTTGCAGGTGGCCATTTTAGATAGCTACAATGTCCACACATCATGAAAGAAAAGTAACTTAGCTTTTGATAACTTTTTTAAGATTGTGTATTGCATGGCTATTTACTTTCGTTAAAAAATATTTTTATTGAGTTTTCATATTTCATATCCACCAATTTACAAAACAATGGTAAACCAACACATATATTCACAACAGAGGAGCTTCTCAAAAACATCTGTGGCCGTGATGCACCCCCTCCCCTTAATAAGCGTACTTTTCTTACATATTTTATATTCTTCAACAAGGCCAAGACACGTATTTACAGACACTTATGTTCAGTTTGGTTCAGGCTTTAGCTTGCCTACAGGCCAGGCATCTGTGTAGCACCTGTTTGTCCTTTCTGTTCTACTTGTGTGTGATCACCCCCCCTTCTTCCCCCTATCCCCCTTTCTTTCTCCTCTCTGTTCCGTGGATAGTCCCATGTCTCCTGCCCCCGCCTCCCCCACTTTATTGGTTGCTGGCCACGAACGGTTTTGAAACAATTTGGTGAATGGCTTCCGCATCCTGTGGAAGCCTTCGTCCAATCCACGGATGGCGAATATAATTTTCTTCAACCTGAGAAATTCCACCAGGTCGGACAACCCGTCTGCAGCCTTGGGTGGTGCTGCCGATCGCCAGCCGAGCAGGATTCTCCAGCGGGCGATCAAGGAGGCAAAGTTTAGGGCGTCGGCCCCCTCCCCATGAAGAACTCTGGCTGATCTGATACCCCAAAGACCCCACTTTTGGGCACGGCTCCACCCTCATAGCCCTGGATCTTGCCTCAAAGAAGGATGTCCAGCATCCAACCAGTCTGGAGCAGGGCTAGAATATGTGAGTGTGGTTGGCTGGGACTCTCTTGCACCATTCGCATATGCCCTCCACCTCCAGGAGAACCTCTCATTCGAGTTAATTTTGGTGCGCTCTGTGCACCACCTTTACCTGCGATAGGCTCAGCCCTGAGCACCTGGATGTGAAGTTTTCACTGTTCAGCACTTCAATCCAGAGTCCTCTCCCTATCTCTATGCCTTGTTACTCCTCCAATTCTTTCTTGTCTCGTCTCGATGTGTTGGGTGTTCTGGATCACATACAGGTCACCAACACTTGAAATAGTGCAACACTATTTTATTGAATCATTAACTGTTTAACATACTCAGACTGTGGGTGAATACGATACTAGCTTTAACTAAAGACCTTTGCCTTGTCCTAACCAGTCGATGCACTCAGCACATGGTGAATGTCTGTGTTACAGGCTGTGAGCTCTGTGCCCCTAGCTAGCTGCAACTCGAATGAGCGGGAACTCTGATGCCCCCTGTCTTTATAGTGCGTGTGCTCTCACTGGTGATTGGCTGCGGTGTTGTGTGTGTTGATTGGTCCCACTGTGTGTCCATCAGTGTGTGTCTGCACCATGATATACTGGTGTATATTATGACATCGTCCAGGAGTGAGCGTACCTCCGTAGCTCCTCCAACAATCTCCCATACACGTCCGCACAGCTACGCGCCTCCCCCCCCCCCCCCCCACCTACAGGTCGCCCATGTCCAGCAGACACTGGTGAGTGTCCTGGAATCTGGGGGTATGTCGTTCTTTTCTTTGCAGAGGAAGTTTTTCACCTGAATATATCTAAGATTGTTTCCTCTCGGGAGCTGGAGTTTCTCCATGAGTTCCCCCAGGGCTGCTACTCTATTGTCCGTGTACTTGTCCCTAACCTCAAAGTCCCCTCGTCCTGTCCCCACCTTTTGAAGGAGACACCAATTGTTGCGGGTGTGAAACTGTGGTTATTGCAGATGGGGCCCATGGTGCCTCATTTGGTACCACGTTTGGAGTGTGGCTACTACCACTGGGCCAATCGAGTCTCTGACCGGGGTGGGAGGGGAGTGCGGTTGTGGCCAGCGCTCGGAGGGACGTCCCTGCGCAGGATTTGGATTTGGATTTGGTTATTGTCTCGTGTACCGTGCTCAAACAGATCACTTAGTACAAGAAAAGAAAATACGTAAAAGAGCAACAGGAACTCTCCTCCGTCCTCGCACACTCCGCTCCGGGTTCCTTGACCCATCCGCATACTCTTTCTGCTGTGGCTTCCCAGTGATGGAATTGTAGGTTCGGAAGGGCCAGGCACCCCACATTTCTCTTCCTTTGTAGGAACTTCTTTTGGATCCTCGGGTTCTTTCCCCGCCCACACAAACGCCATGATTAACCTGTCAACAACATTGAAAAAGATGCTGGGCATGTAGATCGGGAAAGAAATGAACAGGAAGAGGAATCTAGGTAGTATGATCATTTTGATCATCTGCACTCTCCCTGCCAGGGAGAGTAGGAGTGAATCCCACCTCTGCAGATCCCTTTTGACTTCATCCACTAGACTCGCCCTGGAAGTACTGTACAGTAGTTTCACCCAGGAGGTGAATCCTGGCCCGAAACCAAACCGTTCCATTACATCTAGGATGGTACTTCCATTCGACTCTGTCAAAGGCCTTTCCTGCATCTAGGGAGGTGCTAATTTTGAGTGTCCTCTCCCCGGATGGAATCATTACTTCAGCAGCCACCTGATGTTCACTGTTAGCAGCCAGCCTTGACATACCCCGTCTGATCTTCCGCAACTACCTTTGGCACGCAGCTCTCTAGCTGACTCAGCAGGATCTTTCCGTCAGCATTTAGGAGTGAGATTGATCTTTAGACCCCACATTTTGTTGGATATCAGCGATTCTGATGGCACGCTGCCCCTTAAATCAGTGCGGGGCCCGTGCTCGCGCGAATATTTTGTAGAGGTCTGCCAGGAATCCATCCAATTCCCGTGTCTTCTCACCTGCACGGAGTTAATACTCTCCATGAATTCCCTCAGTTCTAATGGTGCTTCCAGGCCCCATCTTCTATTTTCCCCCGGCATGTCCAGTCAGTCAAGGAACTGCTTAATCCTCGAGTTCTCCTCGAGCGGCTCGGAAGTGTACAGCCCTCAGTAGAAGGCTGCAAAGGCCTATTGATATGTCCTGGTGCTGTGACTAGCCTGTTGCACCTGTTTGACCTGAGATATTCCCCGTGTGGCTGCCTGCTTCCTCAGCTGGTGAGCCAGCAGGAGGCTGGCTTTGTCTCCATGCTCATAAAAGGTCTCCCATGACTGGTGGAGCTGGTTCACTGCTTTCCCGGTGGAGAGCACGTTAAAGTCCATTTGGAATTTTTTTCCTCTCCGCCAGTAGTTCCACGGTTGGGGCCATGGAGTGCCGTCAGTCCACCTCCAGTACAGAATCGACCAGTTGTTGCCTGGCCATCCTCTCTTTGTGCGCCTTGAATGCAATAATTCCCCCCCTGATCACCGCCTTCAGCGCCTCCCAGAATGTGGAGGATGAGACCTCCCCATTCTGGTTGTTGGTTAATACCTGTCTGTGGCTTGTGATATCCAATCGCACAATGCTTCCTCGGAAAGAAGGGCAGAGTCTAGCCTCCATGAGGGATGCTGAGCCCAGGCCATCTCCAACCTAACATCCACGTAGTGTGGAGCGTGGTCGGAGATTACGATGGCGGAATATTCCGCTCCTGCTACCCCTGGGAGCACCGTTTCCCCACTACAAAGAAGTCGATCCTCGACGATACCCTGTTGACCTGGGAGAAGAAGGAGAACTCCTTCTCCGTGGTGTGCGTGAATTTCCAGGTGTCTGCTGCCACCCTCTGCTCCATGAAGGCATTCAGCTCTCTCGTCATATTTGTTAGTTTCCCCGATTTGGGGCTGGATCTGTTTGTCCATGGGTCCTGTACGTAGTTAAAGTACGCCTCCATTCCCATGATGAGTCAATGTGTGTCTATGTTGGGGATTTCTACCATGGTTTTTTGTTCATGAATTCCACATCATCCCAGTTGGGAGCGTGCATGTTTACAAGGACCACTGGTGCCCCTTCCAGAACACCAGTAACCATGTTATACTGTCCCACTGGGTCCGTAACCACTTTTGTCACCATGAAGGCTGCCCTCTTGTTTAGAAGTATGGCCACCCTCCTAGGCCTTGTCCCATAGCACAATTGGTACATCTGATCCACCCAGCTTTTTCTTTCCTTCAGCTGGTCCTTCTCCCTCAGATCGGTCTCCTGGAAAAAAGTAACATCAACCTTCAGACTTTTCAGATGGGTGAAGACTGGTCCTTTAAGTCCCCTGACATTCCAGATGACTATCCTGATGGGGGTTTCTGTTCCCCCCCACCCCTCCTGCTTCGTCAGCCATACTTCTCTTGTGGGTGTGCCCCTGAACTCCGGGGTTTCCCTTTATTTGGGGTCCATCCAAGGCCGCAGTCACCATGTTCACCATGTGGCTGCGCGTCTGCGGTCTGGGGTTTCCCTTTGTCCAGGGAGCATCCAAGATGGTTGCCATTGCCACGTACTCCACGTGGAAGTGCCCCTGCACTCCAGGGTTTCCCATTGTTTGTGGGTCTGCCAAGATAGTCCTTCCTACCATTGTTGTTTTCGCTGCAGCCATGCGCAATCTGCCACAACCAGCATTCTACCCACCCCCTGATTCCCCCTCTTGGGTCTGTGTGCCTCCTTTGCAGCCCCCCCCCCATCCCCCACCCCTCGCCTGTATCTGCACCTTACTGCTCTCACCCCCTCCTTCCTCGGACTCGAAGTTCAAAGTGAGGAAATACTGGCCTGCGCAATTTTCCCTTTCTGTTCTTGACACAGAGTTAGTTCCTACTGTTGCTGCTGCCTTCCCAGCCTGTGCCTGTTTCACCGGACCTCAACCGGTGCGGTGAAATACAATTCCTTCACCTGGAAGGTTACCCACAGTTTGGCCGGGTACAGCACTCCGCTCTTGTAAAGGGTCGCCTTGGCTGCGTTAAATTCAGCGCAGCGCTTTGCGAGGTCTGCCCCAGTGTCCTGGTAAACTCTGATCAAATGGCCTTCACACTATCAGTGTGTCTTGCCCACTTTAGAATCTTCTCCCGATCCTGGTACCGGTGAAGTACGGCTCTTGGTTGTTCTCCCACTTGCCTGTGGGTTCTGCCTTTCACGAGGGGTTTGGAAAAGCTCTCCCTCCTGGGCATTTCTTGGAAGCTGTGGAGGTCATGGTGGGGGGGGGGGGGGTTCAACAGATTCAGTGGCCCATTTCCCAGCTAAAAGTGCCAATTTTCTGAGTTCCTGGAGGAAAGTCACCTTTCCTGCATCCGTTCAGCACATCCCCAGCACTGGAAATCTCCCGGTGCAGATGTTGCTGGCAAAGAATGCCGGCAAAAGTTGGAATCTTCTGCCCATCGATAGTTTTCCTGAGAAGGTGACAGTGTGCTAACTTTGTAAATGTTTGAAGCAACTGAGTGGCTTGCTAGGCTAACACAAAGGGCACTTCGAGTCGACCACTTTTGCGTGAGGCTTGAGTCGCTTGTAGATCAAACAGGCTTAATCTGGACTTGTTTTCCTTCCCTGAAAGATAAGGCTAGGCTTACCCAACAACCCAAAAACATCCTGTTTTACATTTTCATATTTTTCTTTGGCATTGAATTCAAATTCTCAAACTTCAGTGGTGGAATTTGAATGCATGCCCTCTGGAGTAATCCAGGCCTCTGGATTACATATCCAGTCAAGTAACCACTATGCAATCATTACCAAAGTTTCAGCACTGACACAGTATTATTAGTTTTGCCTCTTGAATCAGAAAGGTTCTAGCTTTTGCTCTCGGAATTTGAGGGATGATTTACACATCTTGGAAAGGGGCAGCAGTCATGTTGAAATTACAGTGGTGGCTATTGTTCTACCACAGCTATTTCCTGCTTTGCTCCTGCACCTGCCAGAGAAAGTACGTGGATAGATTACAATGTAGATTCATCAGGTTGACATTGGGAGGGTGGGTGTGGAAGCTCTCCAGATATGGCATCTTGCAACAGGTAAAAATATCATAAAACAAAATCTTGAAAGAAAACTGACAAATTCCTCTCTGGTCCCCTCAGGCGATTGGAACCAGCTCTGCAGATCATAACCATGATATAGAAACACTCTTTGCAATACATTTCACGAGCATTCAGTGATGACTGATCAGAGCTGCATGTAGTCTTTGTTCATGAATCGCAGAAAGTCGGTATGCAGGTACAGAATGTAATAATAATAATCTTTATTATTGTCACAAATAGGCTTACATTAACACTGCTATGAAGTTACCGTGAAACACCCCTAGTCGCCCCATTCTGGCACCTGTTCGGGTGAACAGAGGGCGAATTCAGAATGTCCAAGTCACCTAACAGCACGTCTTTCGGGACTTGTGGGAGGAAACTGGAGCACACGGAGGAAACGCACGCAGACATGGGGAGAACGTGCAGACCCCGCACAGAGAGTGACCTAAGCGGGAACCTAACCTGGGACCCTGGCGCTGTGAAGCAACAGTGCTAACCACTGTGCCGCCCTAAGATAGGCAAATGGAATGTTAGCGTTTATTGCAAAAGGACTGGTGTATAAAAGTAGAGAAGTATTGTTGCAATTGTATAGGTGTTAGCAAGACCATATCTGGAGGATTGTGTCCAGCTTTGGTCGCCTTGTTTGAGGAAGGATGTGGTGGCATTGGGAGCAGTTCAGAGGAGGTTCGCCAGATTGATTCCGGGGGTGAAAGGGTTGACGTATGAGGAGAGATTAAACAGTTTGGGCTTAAACTCGCTGGAGTTTAGAAGGATGAGGGAGGATCTGATTGAGGTATATAAAATACTACAAAGGGATAAAGTAAATGTAGAGCAAATGTTCCCCCTTGTGGGGTAATCTAGAATAAGAGGTCACAGATACAGATTGAGAGGCTGAAGATTTAAAACTGAGATGAGGAGGAAATACTTCTCGCAGAGGGTGGTGAAATTGTGGAACTCGCTGCCCCTTAGTGTGGTGGAATCTGAATTATTAAATGTTCGGATCAGAATGGTGAGATCCCGCACCAGATTCTGCACTTGGAACCTCATTAATTATGCACAGGCGAAATCCCCTCCCAGTCACCTGGTGGGCTGGCAGCTAATTTGTCTGCCCACCATCAGCTGGCGGATTGGAAGGCTCCGACACCATATTTAAATATTAAAAGTTTGGATCTTTGTTGCATTGGCCCCATGAATCCCTCAGCACAGTCCTGTCCAGATAGACATTGGTGTGTGGCACCAGGGGGAGGTAAACCCTGTACCTCCCAACCCCAGGAACAGTACTGGTCTGAGACGGTGACTCAGGAGGTCCATGGATCCACATGGATCCAGCAGCAGGGTGCTGTCCATGAAGACCAGCCCGGCTTGGAGATGGAGGGCACAAACCAGTCTTCTCAGACAGAGCAGCGAACAGTGCATCAGGAGCAGCACAGCACTGTATCAGAAAGGCTTTATTGCACTCACCCTGAAGTCTCTGGCAAAATGAGGACGACCTTGTGCACGTCAGATTTTAGCAATCAAATTTTGCACTGACGTTATTTCCCGCTGGCTTGATGCAAGATTGAAAGCCCTGATGGGATACCAGTGACCAGCTGTTTCAATGAGCATGCATGAAATTCAAATGAATATATATGGCATTTACGCCACCAGCCAGCAAGAACACCAACCCACCATTGGGAGAATTGCAATGTGATTTCACACCGGCGGCTTTCTCCCACCCACCACCAAACCTGCCACAGAATGGGAGAATTCTGCCCTAACTTTATTCATTACTAAACCTGAGGAAAAAAATAAATGGCATGATGACACGCACACGCACAAATCTCAGAAGGATGAAGAGCATATACGATTAAGTCGATATGCAAAGTTATTTCACTGTAGGGCTGAACTGCTCATGTCAGACTTAACTCTTCCCTGTGTCTATCTAATGCATGAATTTATTTGCTCAAACTCAGGCACTTTTATGGGGCGAAATTCTCCAGTATCGGCGCGATGTCCGCCGACCGGCGCCCAAAACGGCGCTAATCAGTCCGGCATCACGCCGCCCCAAAGGTGCGGAATCCTCCGCATCTTGGGGGGCCGAGCCCTAACCTTGAGGGGCTAGGCCCGCGCCGGACTGACTTCCGCCCCGCCATCTGGCGGAAAAGGCCTTTCGTGCCCCGCCAGCTGGCGCGGAAATGACATTTCCGGGCGGCGCATATGCAGGAGCATCAGTGGCCGCTCAAGGCATCCCCGCGCATGCGCAGTGGAGGGGGTCTCTTCTGCCTCTGCCATGGTGGAGACCGTGGCGAAGGTGGAAGGAAAAGAGTGCCCCCACGGCACAGGCCCGCCCGTGGATCGGTGGGCTCCGATCGTGGGCCAGGCCACCGTGGGGGCACCCCCCGGGGCCAGATCGCCCCCCCCCCCCCCCCCCAGGACCCCGGAGCCTGCCCGCGCCGCCTTGTCCCGCCGGTAAGAGAGGTGGTTTAATCCATGCCGGCGGGACTGGCATTCCAGCAGCGGGACTTCGGCCCATACGGGCCAGAGAATCGCCGGGGGAGGGGGGCCCGCCAACCGGCTCGGCGCAATTCCCGCACCCGCCGAATATCCGGTGCCGGAGAATTCGGCAACCGGCGGGGGCGGGATTCACGCCAGCCCCCGGCGATACTCCGACCCAGCGGGGGGGGGGGGGGGGGGGGGGCAGAGAATCCCGCCCCAGGTGACTGGTGATAACCAGTTTTGGCCAGTTTCTTTCCTTGGATTTCTTTAAACAGTTCAACATGCGCTTGGACAGCTGGTGAATAGATAGGTCAGCCTTCCTCAGTCACAGTTCACCGTCATCACGACAAAATACAAATATAAATATTAATCTGAGATGCTACACACAACGTTTTGATTTAGTTGGAGCTGAGCCCAATTGACCATCCCAACTCATTATGTTCTTTCAGGATCACCCTCAGGTCATCTACTCTGTCTCATTCTCCATATTAAATCCTACTCATAACATAGCATTTCCACGCTGCCTCTTTCAATTGTGCCTGACTGTTATTTCTTCAAACTTAGTGACGCAATAATTGTTAATATACTCTCCCTTATCACTTCCTGCCCTTAGTACAGCCACCTCACCCCACTGATTGCATTAAAAGCTCACCCTGTCCCCCTCCCTTCTGTACATTGAACCTTACGCAAAGTATGGCAATACAGCTTAATTTATATAGTATTCTCCAAACTACCATGGATTAGCATCTCTCCTGAGGAAAACTGATTTTGTTGTTATTTTGGACAAGACTTCCTTTCAGATAGACATTCATTTTTGGCACTTTCTTCTGAGGATACAGCTTTTTTAAAACAGTGTTTCACAGAAAACAGCTCCTTTGAGAATAAGGATGATTTCATTGTGTTTGTTTGCACATATCCTTCAGAAGATTGTGGATTGTTTAAAATATTCTGCTTTCATGGTAGCGCTGAGTCTACAGTCAAAATGGGGCGGCACGGTGGCGCAGTGGTTAGCACTGCTGCCTCACAGCTCCAGGGACCCGGGTTCAATTCCGGTATCGGGTGACTGTCTGTGTGGAGTTTACACTTCCTCCCTGTGTGTGTGTGAGTTTCCTCCGGGTGCTCCGGTTTCCTCCCACAGTCCAAAGGTGTGCAGGTTAGGTGGCTTGGCCATGATAAATTGACCCTTAGTGTCCAAAAGGTAGGTGGGGTTACTGGGTTATAGGGATAGGGTGGAGGAGTGGGCTGAAGTAGGGTGTGCTTTTCAAGGTCCGGTGCAGACCCAATGGACCAAATGGCCTCATTCTGCACTATAGGGATTCTAAACCTGCTCAGACTCTGCAGAGAGGTGAATACTGATCGATTTTTCAACAGTGCATGAACTGACGCACAACTGTATAATCACCGTTAATTTGAAGGGCATTATTTTAATTGCTCTTTTCATTATCGATAGAAGCCTCAAAAATGGATGGATGAATTTAAAAACAAACCTTTATTTTGATATATTTTGTGTGTCTCCTGTCGTACCTTGTGTACAGCATGCAGATATTGGAAATTCTTATCCACGTTCAGTCGGAGCAGCTGATTGTGAAGAACATAAACAAAACGTTGACGTGGTTCTGCTTTCAATAGTAGGTGGTGAAGATGACACCGAAATGCAGACTGAAGGGTTTGAATTCGGCGTCTTGTTCTAAAGCATTAAAATCTGCAGTAACTGGAGGGCATTTGTTTGTACAAAGATGCAGTTACTGAAGTTAAGGCCACGACTTTCCCAGCGCAATGCACTGCACTTGGCTTTCACTGTTCTGCAGAAATTTGAAGCGTTTTACGAAGCAACGTTAGTAACTGGGTTAAAAAAACAATTTGAAAGGCTCCTGAACTGCGAGAAACAAGTGGAATGACATGGGCGGCACTGTTGCTTCACAGCACCAGGGTCCCAGGTTCGATTCCCAGCTTGGGTCACTGTGCGGAGTCTGAACGTTCTCCCAGTGTCTGTGTGGGTTTCCTCCGGGTGCTCCGCTTTCCTCCCACAAGTCCCAAAAGACGTGCTGTTAGGTGAATTGAACATTTTGAATTCTCCCTCTATATACCCGAACAGAGCCGGAGTTTGGCGACTAGCGGCTTTTCACAGTAACTTCATTGCAGTGTTAATGAAAGCCTACTTATGATAATAATAATGATTATTATTATGAACAAAGCATTGGTGAAGTTGCTAACAGAATTTGTTTTTATAGAAAGTTCTTGAGCAAGTTTAGCCCAAAGTTTAATGTTGAGACATCGTAGACCTGAGTCTGCAAGTGAGAATTAGTTCTATTTTAATCAGGTTTTTAGAAGACGTGTTTCAGAGGTGGGCATCCTGCAGATAGAGAGGAATAGCAACAAAGGGATGAAGAAGTTATTGACTTTATGAGAGAGGAGCAGTGTAATGTTCTTTGATTGGGCTGATGTTGAATCTTGATATTATAGTGTGAACAAAGAACATTAGACTTTGTTTTATGAACAAAGTTATTTATTACTAACACCACACTAACGAATTACTAAAATGTCTAAGATTAATACAGTTGGAAAAAATGGTCCAACACTAACACATGGGGCTGGATTCTCCGTTTTCGGGACTATGACCCCACACCGTCATGAGAACAGTGGTCTTTTACGCCAGAAAAACTGGCGTCAAAAGGCCACAGATTCACAGCCTCGCAGGGGGCTAGCAGGCAGCTGTCGAGAAGCTCGCAACTCCAACTACCGATGCGGCCTTCCCCGCACTTCCATGTCAGAGGCGGCGCATACGCACAGTGGTGGCCTCCAACGGCCATGCTGTGCTCCATGGCTGACTCAGACCGCGGAACTGGACCACGGAAATAGTGCCCCCGATCAGCCGCGCGCCTGAGCTGGACCACCCGCACATTAAAAGCTCAGTCCCGAATGAAGACCCCCTTGCCCTCCGATCGGCCCACCCCCGACTGTGGCAGCCGCGGGCTGAGTCCACAGCCACCTCGCGAGTAACCCGAACGGTGGGACCATCAGTGGTCCACACCATCGGGAATTCGGCCGGTCGGGGACAGAGAATAGCGGGGTGGGCCTCAGGCAATGGCCTCAGGTGGTGGGTAAGCGGCCTGGCGAACTCCCCGGCGTATTTTTTTGGGGGGAGTGGAGAATTGCTGAATTGGCGCCGGTCCCAATTTCATGCTGGATTCTCCGACCTGTTGCCGAATGCGATTTTGGCGTCGGAGTGCAGCGAATCCAGCCCATCGTGTGTCTGGATCACGTGTCTGCATACTCACACCACCCTATGGTCGGATGCTGGAACTACAACAGTTATACATATATTATTATTTACATACAGATGATAATACAGATGACAATCTACTTATCATCACTAGTAGGAGACACCTGTTGACCAAGTGTGCTTGTGTGAGGAAAGGGTTAATTCTTCACTGTTAGCTTTTGTCTATTTAGTAAGGTTTTTCTTTTTGAAGGCAGGAAATGTCAGTTTCAATTGAATTTCCAAACAACGGAAAAGCTGAGGGTCTCGTAGCTGATAAGTGGAACCTAATTTTCTCAGATGCCAACATTGACCTCCATAGGCCTTACAGTTATGAGATAATTGACAGATTAAATGGTGCAAGCCATTCTAGCAGCTTTCGCTTTGCTGGCCAGCTCCTCAAAAGGCATTGCTGCAAAATGTGCTCAGGTTCTGTAACTGTCTCTCAGTTGATTGACTTGATTGACGATTCAATCAAGATGAATGTTTGGAGAATGACTCTTGTTAAAACTGAAGTTTCTGCAGCTAATTGAGTGAGGTGATGCTGTCAAACGTGCGACATAGAAAGCTGGAAATAAATGTTGTTGTAAAGGTGGGTATTATAATAGAATAGAAATATCAGGCAAGATCAGATCAGCTGCTTCTATTGAGTTTATTGAGCAGTAACTTGTCAACTCTCTGGTATCTTTTGTAAACGTGCTTTTGGTTATATGCAAAATTATTATTAACAATAGTTGTTATATTCATAACTCTTAAGAAAATCAATAAATGTCTTTGAGCTGTATCCTGAGGAATTACTTCTAATCAAGAACAGCCATTCACTAACATTCAGAATGAATTGATTGATGTACAGTTCCTGAGAGCATGATGAGAACAAAGACTGAGGCACAAGGGAGAGCAGTGAGGAGCAATATCACAGAATAAAGGCCCTCTCAAAGGAACAGAGATCTTGGAATGCTGTAACCTAAAGGATACAGACCAGGAGCTGGGTAGTGCGATTAGGCTGGACAGTCTCCCTGTTGTCTGGGATAGACCCAGTCTTCATCCAATGCAATTAACTCCAAGTGATATCAAGCATCGGCTGACTGCACAATGTTCAGCACCATTTGCAACTCCTCAGATAATGAAGCAGTCCATGTCCAAATGCAGCAAGACCTGGACAATATCCAGGCTTGGGCAAGTTACATTGCGCCACACAATTGCCAGGCAATGACCATCTCCTACAAGAGAGGATCTAACCATTACCCCTTTACATTCAATGCCATTACAGTCATTGGATACCCCTTAATCAACATCCTGGGGGTTACCATTGATCAGAAACTGAACTGGACTAGCTTTATTAACACTGTGGCTACCAACGCAGGTCAAAGGCACAATTCAGGAGTACTCTCCACTTGCCTGGATGAGTGCAGCTCTTACAACACTCAAGAAGCTCGACACCATCCAGAACAAAGTATCCCGCTTGATTGCTCCCCCTTCCACAAACATCCAAACCCTCCACCACCGACGAACAGTAGCAGCCATATGTACCATTTACAAGGTGCACTGCAATAACTCGCTGAGTTTCCTCAGGCAGCACATTCCAAACCCACGACCATTACCACCTAAAAGGACAAGAGCAGGAGATACCTGGGAACCCCACCACCTGGAGGTTCCCCTCCAAGTCACTCACCACCCTGACTTGGAAATATACCTTTGTTCCTTGACTGTCACTGGGGCAACATCCTGGAACTCCCTTCCTAAGAGCACTGTGGGTGTACCTACACCACAGGGACTGCAACGGTTCAGGAAGTCAACTCACCACCACCTTCTGAAAGGCAACTAGGGATGGACAATAAATGCTGGCCTAACCAGCGACGTCCATAAACGAATAAAAAAATTAATGGGCTGAATGACTTCTCCCTCTTTTCCATAAGTTTTCTATGATAATATGAGCAAAGGTTAGTATCAAATCCATAAGTAGGGAGATGGACAGCCAGTTCCAAGGCTCTGACATCTCACTCAGGAAGTTTACTCTCGGTACCTTGTAGACTAGCATGAACAAATTAAGTATGTTACTTGACTGAAAAGATGTTGTAGAAGGTAGGATTTATATTTCTGGAATTCAGAACAAGTTTGATGGAGGGACAAGCTCTATAGATAGGGTGGAGGGAGTAAATGGAACAGTAAGTCAAAGAGGTGAAGGAAGGACAAATCTAGGAGCATTTGGAAAGGGTTAAGAATAAGTTTATTAAGTAACAAACCAGTGTAAAATTTTAAGCAAAGAGAAAAGACAAAAGGGCACCTTAATACAAATAGTTGAGGTGTTAAGTATATTAACTGAAATAATAAGAAAGTAAGGATAAACCAATAATGGATCTTGCCATGTTTATTTCAAAATATGGACAGCATTAGAAATAAAGTCAGGTAGCTGAAGGTTGTCAGTACAACAGAAGGGCATGATGAACAGATGTTAATGCCCTCCCCTTTAGTGAGTTTGGTGGTATGCGCAGCATTTAATCAAGCGGGAGGCTAGCGGGTTGGAAACATGCCATCTTAATATTTCTGCATGATTAGTACATGACAGGAAGGGTACTGCTGATATTCCCCGGCGTTTTGTCATGCTGGAAGCCCATAAAAGAAATCCTGTCCAGGTTATGTGCCAGTTTCCAAGGGTGGTCAAAGGTAAATCAGTGCCTGGTCGAGAGATCTGGAATTGGGCGGGACGGGGTTGGGGGTGGGAGGGATGTTGGGGGGGGGGGGGGGGGGGAGAGACACTGAGAACCACCCCACAGCCGTTGCTGCTGACTATCCTCCCTCCTCTTGGGACACCCACCCTGCAATCGCCCTCCCACCATCACTCATCTGTGGTCTGGGTCCCACAGCAACCTTGTGCCTCGGGTGGGTATAATACCAGCAGCAGCCACTATCTTTCCAGTGGTGCTGCCAGGCAGTGAAGAGCTACCAACTTGTAATTAGCTGGCAGCTGCTGGTGGGTATGGCATCCCATCCCCAGGCTCCTTAATCCTGGGGAAGGCCCACCTCTGCCCAGTTAAGTGCCAACTTGGCGAGAAGTCCTGAAAAGAGGCAATGTGTGGTGCACGTCGGCTCTCCAGCTAGTGGCTGAGACCCCTGTCACCTACATGGAATTATGCCCATTGTTACCAAAGCCAGCCCAAGACTTGAAACAAAATATCCCCATTAATTACAATTTCAACAGTGATAGAGAAGACGGAAAGGGATATGCTGGATATCCTTATTCATTTAAAGAAATGACTGCAACCTTGGATGGACAAACTAACTGATGGTGTGCAGATGGAACCTACCTGGGTTAAGTTCAGAAATAATAAATGACCTGGTATCATTGTGAGAGTACATTATGAATTACATACAGTGGGAAATAAATCAAGTATCATAAGCAATTTAGAGATGATTACAGTAGTAACAGAGTTGCAATGACAGGCAACTTCAACTTTGAGTATGTAGCTCAGGATGGCATAAACAGTTTGTGGTCAAAACAGGGAAGGTTGTTAGAATGCATCTCAAACTTTCCCTTAATCAGTATCTTGCATTTCCACCAGGGAAGATTGCAGTGCTAGACTTTATTATTGGGTGATGAAATCGTACACATCGTTAGAACGTGGCAATAGGTAAATAATAATAATAATAATCGCTTATTGTCACAAGTAAGCTTCAATGAAGTTACTGTGAAAAGCCCCTAGTCGCCACATTCCGGTGCCTGTTCGGAGAGGCCGGTACGGGAATTGAACACGCGCTGCTGGCATTGGTCTGCATTACAAGCCAACTATTTAGCCCACTGATAAACCAGCCCCATGACTAGGAAATGATGGACTATGGTTCACAATTGAAACAGATAAAAGGTAAAGTCGTTAAATTGGAAAATCACTGAATTTGGTGGAGTGAAAAGGAACTTAATCTAAATTAATTGCGTGGAAAAAAATGGATTAAGCAATGGAGCAGCAGTGGAGAATATTCAAGGGTGAGATAGAAAAAGTAGAAGGTTCATAAAGTCCGATTAAAAATGATGAATGATAATGAAAGAGGAGATAATACAGAAAAATGAAAAACATAAAAGTTTAGAATGGGAAAAAATAAATTAAGTAGTCAAAGAGAGATAAAACGGCTAGTCAGGATGAAGAGAAATAGTAATATAAGCACAAGTTAAATGATCGATAGAGAGTTGATGGGATCACTTAGAAGCTGAAGAGGTCATTTTTAGAGTCTGTGAATAGCAGAGGTACTTAATACATATTTAGCCTAAATTTGTAGAGAGCACGGTTAAAGTGGGATTGTAGAAGTAACTGAGGAGAATGAGAAAGAGACACTGTTAGAAATAAATCTTCAATACTGTTAAAAATGTTAATAGAACCTTTAGTAGTCAGAAAGGAGTCCAGAAAGGAGAGTCAAAACAAATGAAGTCTCTACAAAATAACAGTCTCAGTCCCAGTCGGTCAACTTTGCAGCTCGGCTCCTACCTGGGCCAGCTTTTAAGGAACCGAGTTAACTATCCCGCTGATGGACCTCTGCCCTTCAGCGAGGGAGCTTGTACATCACGAGGCACACAGGGAGATTAATTGGGGTATCCCCGATCTCATGGAGGTTATAACGTCCCTCCCTCCCAAAGTCCGTAAGTCCTTCCGAGGAAAGTGGACCAGGAGATCGCCTGCTGTTCCTTGCTCATGGCTGCACTTCCGGCGACTGCGGGCTGGGTCAGGGGGTATATAGCGTGCCGGGGAATGCCATTTTATCGACGACCACCAGGGGGGTACTACCACTGGCAACTGATCCCTGGCCAGGATGCTGTTGGAAGGCTCGGATACCTGAGTCAATGATCTCTCGCATCTGTGTGTCGGGGCCCCAATGTGCGATGCCCCCATGTGTCACGGCGGAGCGACTGGAAGATGGTTCTTCTGGAGAGTCATGGCACAATGCTGGTCGCCTGCTCCTGAGGTGGTTAAGGTGCTTCTGCATTGTCCTATCTCCCGTCTGTACCTGGCACGAAGCATGCCCGACCTGTCGTAACACTGCCCCGAGAACCACCGGGTACTGTCTCCGAAGTTGCAGACGTTGGTTTAAACTGCCTGGTCTGTGTCTGCCTGTCTTGGCTTTGTCTCTGCCATTCATGATTCTGTTGCACTTTCCCGTAAATATCAAGGACCGTGAGGCTGAGGTGGATCCTGAATTCCCCAGGCGTGGGTGCGCTGTTGGCGCAACGGAGAATCTCGACAGCGGAGAATCCAGCAGCATGTGTGTTATATGCACGGCAGAACTGGCAAACGAGAAGAGAAATTTCAGATTTTGAAAGAGTAGTGGTCGGTAAAATATTCCTTTTGAGGTTGAGACCCGAGTCAGTTATTAACTTAGAGCTGACTCCAAATTAAAAGATTAAACTTCTGTAGCTGACCTGTAATGCCACATTAAAAACACGCCAAAACCCATGAGGCTGTCAGCATTCTGGTGTAGCATTTCCTAGAAGTATCCAGTGCTGAATAAAACACGTATTTTGTTGCTATTGCATGATGACCTACATGTGCAAGGTTGGATTTTCCATTTTCATAAAGGTGAAGATGTCACAAAGCAACTGGCTGAAGTCTGCACTTGATATGCACATTGCCCTTTCCTTTGAACCAGATTCAAGTGAGATCGTGAGGACCAAGCCGGCTCCCCTTTCACATTAAAGGTAAGTGACCATGGAGTGTGTCGCAAAGGTCGTTCAGTGTGTGTTGCAAAGGGTGGTGTGACATAATACAAATATGCAGCCTGTGAAGAGTTAATGTTATGTTAAAACTAGCCACTAGAGGGAGCTAAGGAACAGTACTATAAATTGCACTGAATCTTAGATTTCTGGAAGAGTGAGCTGGAGGACGGGAGAGTGAGCTGGAGAAAGTCCAGGAGAGTAATGTAGAAGAGGCAGAAGATGGTTAGGAATAGGAGACATCAGTTGTGTGTTTGAGAGTTGTGTAGTTAGAGATAACATAGTTTTTTTATATAGTAACTTTATACTTTAGGAATATGTACGAATCTTATTTAATAGTTTTAATGAATTAGTTTTGTTCATTAACAAAGCTTGTTGTTCTTTGATCAGCACTACGCATCCAAGCCATCCAGGAAAAGCAAAGCAGAGAACAACACAGTTGGCCTGCGTAGGTCCTGGGAAAAAATGTTTGAAAAATACTGATTCACGGGACTCTCATCAGGAGTGTCCCAAAATATTTTGTACATGAGGGCATATTTGTTGGGGCCATTGCTTTGGGAGGAGAGTCTCTGCTTGGCTGCTACTTGGGGTTCTTTCAGGCAGCTCCTGTGGGGATTTTCCCATGATGCAGAGGGTAGGTTTTGTGTGTGTGTTGGGAGAAGGATGAGAGAGCGGAAGAACTTTGGGAATCTTGAACAGTAGCCTGGGAGTCAGAACTCGAAGGATCAACATCCCACTGCAAATTACTTGTCATAACCATCAACAAGTGCCTTTTATAGCTCCTATGACTCAATAAGATATTTTAAGATATTTATAGATGTTCTTTGCATGGGGCAACACTTAGGAGTCAAGCCTGAAATATAAACAGAAGACAAGCCTGAAATATAACCAGGAGACAAGCCTGAAATATAACCAGGGCTACAAACCATTGCCAAATCAAATTTTCAGTCGTTTTCAATCTTTTTTGAAACAAAGAACACAGTAGCTGTAAAATAAGATTATTAACTCTTTGGAGCTTTCAAAATGTCATCACCATAGTCATCATTGCCTTTTAGTAGGTCTTCATTGAAATAAAACTGAAATTTCAATCAACTACGAAAGGGAACCGGAGAGCTAGCGTAGAAGGTGTAATAACTGAAGGGGAAATAGAGAACAAAACGCAGTGGTTTGAGGTGTATTTGTTTCAACGCCAGAAGTATAGCGGGTAAGGCAGATGAACTTAGAGCACTTATTAGTAATTGAAATTACGATGTTGTGGCTATCACAGAAACATGTTTAAAGGGAGGGCAGGATTGGCAGCTGAACGTTGGAGGATATAGATGCTTCAGGAGAGACAGAGGGGGATGTAAAAGGGATGGGAAGTAGCATTACTGGTTAAGGGGAATATTATAGCCGTACTTGGAGGGCTCATACAATGAGGCAATCTGGGTAGAGCTCAGGAACAGGAAGGGGGCAATCACAATGTTGGGAATTTATTACAGGCCCCCAAACTGCCAGCAAGAGATAGAGGAGCAGATAGGTAGAGAGATTATGGATAGGTGCAAAGGTAACAGGGTTGTTGTGGTTGGGAATTTTAATTTCCCCTATATTAACTGGGACTCACTTAGTGCTAGGGGTTTGGATGGGGCCGAGTTTGTAAGGTGTATCCAGGAAGCCTTCTTAATGCAATATGTAGATAGTCCAACTAGAGAAGGGGCAGTACTGGATTTGGTATTGGGGAATGAGCTGACAGGTGGTTGAGATTTCAGTAGGGGAATAATTTGGGAGTAGTGACCACAATTCCATAAGTTTTAAGGTACTTTTGGACAGGGAAGAGGGTAACCCTTGCATTAAGGTGCTAAACTGGGGAAAGAAATTGAAGAATTTGGATTGGGGGCGGCTGTTGGATAGTAAATCAACATCGGACGTGTGGGAGTCTTTCAAGCGACAGTTGATAAGGATTCAGGGAAGTCACATTTCTGAGAGAACGAAAGATAAGTATGGGAAGTTTAGGGAGCCTTGGATAACGAGGGTTATTGTGAACCTCGTCAAAAAGAAAAAAGGAGACTTTTGCACAGTCTAGAAGGGTGGGGACAGTCAAAACCCTTGAGCAGTATAAAGAAAGTAGGAAGGTACTGAAGCGGGAAATTAGGAGGGCTAGGAGGGGTCATGAAAAGTCCATGGCAAGTAGGATTAAGATGAATCCCAAAGCTTTTTATTCATTTGTAAAAAGTAAGAGGGTGGCCTAGAAAAGGATTGGACCATTTGAGGAGAGTGGGGGGAATCTATGTGTTGCGCCAGCGGAAATGGGCAAGGTACCAAATGAGTACTTTGCATCAGTGTTCGCCAAAGAAAGGGACTTTGTGGAAGATAATTCTTGGGTAGGGTGTGTGGGCAGTCTGGATCATGTTAACATCGACAAGGAGGAGGAAGTGGGTCTTTTAAAAGATATTAAGATAGATAAGTCTCCTGGGCCAGATGGGATATACCCCAGAATACTGAGGGAAACAAGAGAGGAAATTGGTGGGGCCTTGGCTGACATCTTTGTATCCTCATTGGCTACAGGTGAGATCCCAGAGGACTGGGGAATAGCTAATGTGGTACCGACGTTTAAGAAGGGTAGCAGGGATAATTCTGGAAACTATAGGCCGGTGAGCCTCACATCGGTAGCAGGTAAATTATTGGAGAGAATTCTCAGGGACAGAATTTATACCCATTTGGAAACAAATGGACCCATAAGCGATAGACAGCATGGTTCCCTTTCTAATCCCACCTTCCTGCACTTAGTCCATTGCCCTGTAACTTACAGCACTTAAGGTGCAGGGTCTAAATACTTTTGAAAAGAGTTTAGGGTCGCTGCCTCCACCACCAAATTAGGCAGCGAATATTAGGCTCCCGCTACCCTCTGCGGAAAAAATGTTCTTCCTCATGTCCACGCTACACCTTCTGCCACCTATCTTGAATCTATGCCCCTGGTTCTAGAATTCTCCACCAACGGAAACCATTTTATTCTGGCCACTCTATCACTTCCCCTCATAATTTTGTACGCCTCAATTAAGTCACCCCTCAGCCTTTTTTGTTCCAAGAAAAATAACCCCAACTTATCCAATCTCTCCTCGTAGCTACACTTTTCTAGCCCTGGCAACATTCTTGTAAAACTCGTCTGCACTCTCTCCAGAGCATTTACGTTCTTCCTGTAAAGTGATGACCAGAACTGCACACAATATTCCAGGTGTGGCCTCACCAGTGTTTATACAATTCCAACATTATATCCTTATTTTTATATCCTCTACCTCTGCCAATGAATGAGAGCATTCCATCGCTTTCATTGCAACCTTGTCTACTTGAACTGCTGCTTTTGGGTCCTGCATTTTAGGTTATCTCCTAACTTCTTGCACTCGGCTTGTATGTCCTCATCCCAAACTGTCGTTGGTACCAATGTGTTCCAAGACTACTGGCTGTTCACGTTCCCTCCCCAGAAATGCCACACGTTTCTTATGCAGGAGTAGCACCTATACTTGTATTTTCAGTACATGTAAGCATTTGAACGTGAGATCTAAAGAGAGTAAATAATAATAATCTTTATTAGTGTACAAGTAGACTTGCATTAACACTGCAATGAAGTACTGTGAAAATACTGTGAAATCCACTTTCAAGAGAAACACTGACAAACAATTTGAAATTATCAAAAGTTGCGTGGAACCTGGCAAAGTAAGGAAAGCCCTTTGAAGAACGTATACATATTTAACCAATTGTACTTTGAAATCAAATGTTGAATAATGATCGATCTCTGTTGAATTTTAAATTTATTGCCAAGAATCTGTGATAGTAATAACAACAAGGAAGTCAGTAATGCTTATTTTACTGGGTACAACTTACATAAACCCTTGGGGCGGGATTCTCCGGTTTCCGGCAGGTGGGTCGTTCGGCGCCAAAGAGTGAACCACTCCGGTGTCGGGCCGCCCGGAAGGTGTGGAATCCTCCACAGTTCCGGGGGCTAGGCCAGCACTGGAGTGGTTGGCGTCGCACCAACCTGCGCCGAAGGGCCTCCACCAGCCAGCGCAAGTTGCCGCATGCGCAGGAGTGCCAGCATGTTCCCAGAACCGCTGGCATGATTCCTGTGCATGCGCAGGGGATTTCTTCTCTGCACTGGCCATGGCGGTGCTTTACAAAGGCTGGCGCGGAGGGAAAGAGTGCCTCACGGCACAGGCTCGCCCGCTGATCGGTGGGCGCCAATCGCGGGCCAGGCCACCGTGCCCCCCCCCCCGGGGCCCGATCCCACCGCGCCCCCGCAAGGACACCGCAGGCTGCCCTCAGAGCCAGGTCCGCCGGTACAGACCTTGTGTAATTCATGCCGGCGGGACAGGCCGAAAACGGACAGCCACCCGGCCCTGGGAATCGCCGGGAAGTGGGGGGGGGCCACTGCCAATGGCCCCCGACCGGCGCGGCGTGATCCCTGCCCCCGCCGGAGAATTTGGCAGCCGGAGTCGGAGCGGCGGGACGGGACTCACGCCAGCCCCCGGCGATTCTCCGACCCGGTAGGGGGTCCCCCTGGAGTCTGCATTTGTGCAGTTAAATATGGAAATCTGGAATTTGTAGTCAATTATTCCCTGTTCCTCCAAAGGCTGCACGGATGTAATCGCTGGAGATGGAATCAACATAGGAATCACTGATTTGTCATATCATGAATTTCAATGAATTACCTATGTTTCAGTGTGAAGACCAATGAAAATGTTAAGCCTTCTTCAATAAGGCATAATTACTTTTAATAGCATATTAAGCCAAAGTTTCTACTGAACAAATTTCTGGCCCTGAAAACTAACTTTACAAGTGTGGAATCTCATTTCATCAAAAGAAAGTTTAAAAGCTACAATTTTAAAAAACAGTTTGTTTTAATATTTAAGTTTCTTTCTTAATCCTCTGTGTATGTTCCAATATTTATTTCACTTCCTTTACATGATTTATATCTGATTTATATTTCCTTGCTTCGTGATAAATTCTTTACTACATATTTTAAGAAAGTGTTTGAGCTTTTTTACCCAGTCAACTCCTCTTCTGATGTGACTCTCCCCATTTTGTGAGATACTTGCAAGGCTTTTGCCAGGGGCTGGTTATTTCCCATGCAGTCAACAAAAGGCATAAAATATTGGCTATTCAGGGCTGGTTGGAAGTTGGAGTATGAGAGGAACCCCAACTGACAGTTGTTGAAGGAGATTAATGCGGCCCGGGGGAGGGGGGGGGACTTGATTCCTTGCTGACTCAGAGGGCAGAGGGGTTTTAATATTTGAGAAGCAAAAATTGTATGAGTCTGGTAACAAGCCAAGTAAATGCATGGATTTTTTGACTAAGAAGAGGACCGATTCTAGGGCCCTCTGTACATGATTCTCGGGGTATTAGATTAATTAAAACTCTGGACATAAGTAAAGCATTTGGGGATTTTTGATTTGAATTATATAAGACAGAACAGTCTGGAGATGTAATGACATGTCTGGAGCACTTCTTCCCTCGAGTTTCCTACAGCATCGAGGGATCAACGGCCGGTCTCTAAATGGGAGGTGGCTGTAGCCATTGGGGAGCTCCAACCGGATAAGGCCCCTGGGCTGATGCTTTTGCATGTAACTTTTAAGGCAATTTAAGGACTTGCTGATCTGTCAATTGGTATGTACTGTCATTCATTTGAGGCAGGTCTGCTACTACTACTACTAATAATAATAATCTTGATTGTCACAAGCAGGCTTACATTAACACTGCACTGTAGTAACTGTGAAAAGCCCTTCATCGCCACATTCTGGCGCCTGTTCGGATACACAGAGGGAGAATTCAGAATGTACAATTCATCTAGCAAGCACGTCTTTCGGGACCTGTGGGAGGAAACTGGAGCACCCGGAGGAAACCCACGCAGACGCAGGAAGAACGTGCAGACTCCGCACAGACAGTGACCCAAGCCAGGAATCGATCAAACCCTGGACCCTGGTGCTGTGAAGCAACAGTGCTAACTACTGTGCTACGTGTCGCCCAGTACTACCGACACTTTGACAAGCGAATACTTCTTTGATTTTGAAGGCAGGCAAGAACTCCAAGGAATGTGCTTCCTATACATCGACCTCGCTTCTGAATTTGAATTGTTGTCTAAAGTGTTGGCGAGGCGTTTACAGGGTATTCTCCCATTGGTCATCCGAGAGGGTGGGGGGATCAGACTGGCTTCATAAGGGGTTAGAATCCTTGCAATAATGTCAGAAAGTTACTGAATTTTATCCAAGTTTTTCAAAACCAGGCATTGGATGGGTTGCTGATTTACTTGGACGCCGAGAAAGCTTTTGACTGGGTGGAATGGAACTACTTGGTTTATGTGTTGTGGAGATTTTGGTTAGGAGAGGAATATGTTAAGTGGATACAGATGCTGTATCATAGGCCTTTGGCGGCAGTGATTACAAATCTGAGAGTTTTCCCCCTTGCTGTTCACATTGGCCATAAAGCCTCTGATGGAGGCTATTAGACAGAAGCCTCTGGTTTTGGGGCTGTGCATTGGGGGAAGCAGCATAAGATCACCCTTTTTGCTGATGATGTGCTGATGTTTTGTATTGTAGCCGGACATCTCGGTTTCTGCTATTATTGACGTGTTAGCTGGATTTAGTATTTTCTCTGGTTACAAGATTAATCTTACCAAGTCTGAGGCTATGCTGGTGGGAGCGCTGAAACGTAGACCACCCTCCTTGCTAACTTACCATTCAGGTGGTGTCCTTTGGGGTTTACTCACCCGCGGTTGTAATTACACCTTTACTGTACGGGACCAATTTTCCTCAGTTGATTGTATCTATTAGGCTGGACTTGACTCGTTGCTCCTCCCTGCCGATATCGTAGCTGGGTAGGATTACATTGATTCAGATCAGTGTATTGCCTAGATTGATGTATCCCTTGCAGATGTTGCCAATCTTATTGTCTGCTAGGGTCTTAAAGGAGATGAATGGAGTGATCAGATCGTTCAGATGGAATAAGAAAATGCAACATCATATGCAATTAACAAATGCAACATTTGCAGTTGGCCAAGTTGCAACTCCCAGGTTCTAAGGGTGCTCTGGGAGTGCTGAATGTTAGAATTTACCAACTAGCCTCTCATCTTAGGTTCATAAGGGACTGGGTTAGAGGGGACTGATGTGTTATATGAGTTGGTTTAACACTGACTGCAACTGGATGCAGTAAGACGAGAAACAGGCTTCCGACACAGGAGATGGTTCAACACTGTTTTATTGAACCTGCTGATTGCTATATATAATCTGCTGTGGGTTGACACTCTATTAATCTAAACTGATGACCTCTGTCTGGCTTGACCAGACTGGCTCTCTGTCACATGGAGACGGTGCTCACTGCACTGTGCACCCTGACTATCTCTGTAGCTGTAACCAGTGAGAAGAGGGGCAGAGTCTTGATGCCTCATGTGTTTTATAGTGGTGGTGTCCCCTGCAGTGTCCTGTCTGGTGATTGGTTGTTCTGTGTCCTGTGTGTTTATTGGTTATTCTGTGTGTCAGTCACTGCTTGTCTGTATCTCATTATATACATGAGTGGATATTATGACAGGGACCCCACCTCCATTTGGCTCGATATTGAAGCATGCCAGTCGGTATACCCTCTACAGTCCTTGTTGGTTTCTGGGGGCTTTAGATAGGGCTCTATTAAGTGTGAGAATCCTATAATCATTAACACCCCTCTTAGAGCGTGGAGGATGTTCCGTCAATTAGACGGGAGGTCTAAACTGACCTCTGCCCACTTTCCCATTCAGGGCAACCCGGACTACCCACCAGGTCTTATGGACCATGGATTTGATACCAGGGCATTTGTAGGCTGGGAGATATGTTCATTGGTGCCCCCATGTCATTCCTTGAGAAACTACACCAACAATTTGACATTCTGATACACTCCTTTTTTAAGTGTTTGCAACCAGACAATGCTGTTTTATCGGTGGAAATAAATTCTGACCTCTATGGAGCCCAAAAAGTGGATTAATTAGCAAGTTATCTGATAGCTTGTGTTGTCTATCCTGTGAGAGTATATTGGGTACCTTGCAATCTTGGGAAAGAGACTTGGCAATCATTGTTGATGAGGAGACATGGGGGCAATATATAGGATTTTGCCAATACAATTTTGGTATGTAACAAAATGAAGGAGATCTCAATTCAAGATATTGCACTGTTTGCACATTACGCCGAGTTTGAGACACAGGTTTGATCCTGCTATTTCCCCAATGTGCCAAAAATGCCTGGTAATCGAAGGTGATTATATACACTGCATATGGTCCTGTGTCAAGATTCAATCTTATTGATCTGGCGCAGTTAAGGAGCTTGAGAGGATATTTGGGACTGCCTTGGAATGTTATTGTTGACTCATAATTCTGTGTCTTCCAGATAGGAGAATTATTGACGGTAATGAAAAAGGCTGTACAACTTGCTAACTTTTGAGGTTCAGAAAAATATCCTTCACTCCTGGATTAGTGACATGTATCCTACAATTCAAAAATGCCATAAAATAGCTATGGATTGAGTTCCAATGGAATTCCTGACTTCTGTACTCTGTTCTAAATCGGCTGCATTCAGCAAATGGTGGGACCCCTTTCACAAATGTATAGGCTCCGCTCTGTCTGATTTGCTTCTGAAAAGTTTTCTGTGAGCTGTGTTGCAAGTCTTGATTTCGCTATACATAAAGGTGTGCATCTTGTTGTGTCATTTTTGTATGGTTCTATCCTCCTTCGCCCCCATCCCACCCTCCCCTCCCCGCCCAACTCTCTGATTGATTTGTTGTGTAATTAGAGGCACTAATTCTTACGGACCATAGTTCTGAAACTATCCTGTCTTTCTCTGTTCGTTTATATTTGCAGAAATAATTGTTCTGCACTGCATCAGTTTATGTTTTGAAAGTTTGTTGCATTATCTGTAAAAATAATAAACACTAATCAAAATATATATATTTTTTAAATCACTCAGTCCCTCATTCCATCCTAACCTCTTGTATAATCCAGAATGTGCACAAAGAGATCATCACTCAAATTGAATTCACTTAATAATAATTGCTTATTGTCACAAGTGTGCTTCAATGGAGTTACTATGAAAAGCCCCTAGTCGCCATTTTCCGGCGCCTTATTAAGGAGGCCGGTACGCGAATTGAACCCGCGCTGCTGGCCTTGTTCTGCGTTACAAGCCAGCTGTTTAGCCCACTGTGCTAAACCAGCCCCACTTATAGCAAATGCAGTGTCTTTGGGCAATTGAAGAAACTGCACAAATTGCATCTATTTGAACCAAACATATGCAACAACATTTGTTGGTTTAGTCCATTGATTATGCAGAACTTGAATATTGCTGAAAAAATACATTTTGTTCAAGCTTTTCATCTTGTACTCATCAGTACAATCACAAGAAAATCAATATCGGAGGGGACAACAGTATAAAATTGTTGTTCCACCTGAAATTGGCATTCTTGCGTTTATCCTAATGAATTGTTAGCTTGTTCGGACAGGATTATTTATTTTCCTTTTCCAGGTGAACATTGTGCATAAGCAGGTTTATTGCTCACTCATCAAGACTGCCCAACTATTCACTCTCCACTGCTGATAACTGTAAGATCCAAGCAGGCGGCCATGAGGACAGGATGTTGGATACAGAACAAAAAGATTGAATACACAATAACAAGTTGCACTCACCATTCCCCGAAGGGTCTCCCGTGCCTCGACGCACATTCGGGTCTAGGTTTGCGTGTCCGCTGGGTTTCCTGCCCCCTCATCGGGGAAAGTCATATTCAGGTGAGGCCATGAGGAAACTAATGGTCCAGACCCCTGACCTCTGTTTGGGTTATAACAATAACCCAGACCTACTTTTGCTGCATTTATACAACGCAAGAATCTTGACCCCTATATTTGTGAGTAAATACTTGTGAGTAAATCCACGAATGGATGAAAATGCTTGGAACTGGTTCTATTGTGACAACTCTGATCATATTAAATCTGCCTCATTATGTTCAATAATTTATTGATGTAAGAATTGTGTGATGTTTGAAAGAGAAGAAATAAAGAAATCACAAGGTGTAAAAATGTAAGTAAACAACACTCTCTCCTCTTGAGAGAATTCTGGTATTATGGGCTGCTCACTCTACTGAGTTTTTAATTTATTCAACCATGGGCAGTAATGGTGTCCAATCTCTCCTTTCTCTTCTGAAATCTATGGGTTGGATTTTACCCACTGAGTGTGGTTCCTAACATCAGGATGAAAAGCAGGCCCTGAGCCTGTAGGTCAGCCATCCAATTAAGGATGGTGGGTGGTTTCCTGATGCTTCAATGAGCTCAGAAACCTCACATCACCTCTTCCAGTGGTGCTGCTGAGAATTGCAGCAAACCTCAGGAGCTGAGCACAGGTAAGTCAAGGGAAAGAACTTAAAAATTCACAGGGCTGAGGATCAGAGGAGAAACCCTTCCACGGCAGTCATTAGAGCCAGGGGTGCTGTCTTACTTGACCTTGGCTCCTTCTTTGGCCTGTGATGTCTTTTCCCTTTCTTTGTTCTAGACCTCTTTATCCATCAATCCATCTCTGTCCCTAAAATACGAATATAAGAAATAAGTGCAGTCAAATGTTAGCCAATAAAGCCCCTGAGCCCACTCCATCATTATCTAGTAAATCTTTGCCGTAAAACCTTTGGCGATGTATGAATCCATGGAACTTTATTACAGAGGATGGTATAGGTTGGATCATTAAGTATATTCATAGCTGAGATAGACAGATTTTTATTCAGTTAGGGAATCAAGGGGATAAGACAGCAAAGTGGAGTTGAGGATTATCACATTAGGTCAGTCATGATCTCATTTAATGGCGGAACAGACTTGATGGGCCGAATGGCCTACTTCTGCTCCTATGTCTTATCATCTATATAATTCCTTGGGGATGAGGACCAGGACTGTGCATAAAACTCAAGGTGTACTCTCAATGAGGTCCGCTACAATTGCAGTAAGACTACAAGGACTCCAATCTCCTTGTAATAAATACCAATACACCATTTGCCTTCCTAATTGCATGTCCATGGTAACTTGCAGTGCAGTTTGTTGGTAAGAAACTTAAATCTCTCTGAACACCACCATTTGATTGTTTATCACCATAGGTTCAGCTATGGCAAATGAATTGTAATGCAGAGGTGTGAAGTGACTCATTTTGGTTGGAAAAACAAGGGGTGCAATTCTCCAGCCTCGTTGTGCTCCCGCTCGAGCGAAGTGAGACCGGTGAATAGCAGGAGAGGTCGAAAACGAGAACCGCGCAGGTGCCAAACAGTTTGCGATGCAATCGGCCTGCTCCCCTAGGCAAAATCGGGATCTCGCCGTAGTGTGGCGAGAAACCAGTTATCACCAGTTAAACCCTACTTCCATACAATTAATGGAAGCGACCCCATATCCAACGGCCTCCCATCATTCATCGGTCTTCCCAACAAGTGGTCATTCTGGTGCAGATTAGAACACATAATAAAGAACAATACAGCACAGGAACAGGCACTTCAAGGCTGTACCGGTCATGATACCAACTTTTGCCAAAACACTCAGCACTTCCTTGTGCCGTATCCCTCTAAACCCATCCTATCAATGTGTTTATCAAGATGACTTTTGAACGCCGTTAATGTAGCTGCTTCAGTACGCCTTTTGAGAAACATGAATCTGGCGGAAGGGCTTCTGCGGGGAGCTGAAAAGGTGAGTAACCATCTTTGCTCACAGGCAATGAGCCTGGGGGCACTGAGCTTGTCACCCCTGTGCTCGGCGGAGGTTGGGAATAACAACTCGCAGGTCCTCCGAGTGGGGCCTCCGCCAAAGTCCGCATTGGTGACTGTTCTTTCCTTGGCCACCCCATCACCTCCAAGGCCCGTTCCTTGAAGGTGGTGAGGATTCTTAAGTCCGCTTCCCCATCACCAGTCTGGGCCCTCTCCCAACGATTGTGCGAGAACCTCTCCAGCGGAGACACAGAGGGGGCATCATTAGCCACATGTGTGGTTCACAGGTGAGGAGGGGCTGAAAGAAGGGTTGGGTGGGATTGAAGGGAGATGGGGCTGAAGAGAGGGTTGTGGGCTGCATGGAGAGCTGGGGGGATGCTCACGTGAGGGCTGGAAGATCTTGGCGAGAGGGGGCGGGGTGATGTCTACTCACTCGTGCTGCCCGGTGTAGGTCGTTGATCTTTACATGCCACTGGAGGCCAGTTGTCCTGGTCATGCTCCCAGAGCTTAAAGCTGTCACCACCTCATCCTAGGCAGCACTGATTGCCCTGTGGCTTACTTTCCAGGACCCTCGGGGGAACAGGACATCCCTCCTGGCCTCCACTGCGTCTGGGCACCTGGCCAGGTCCGCATCGCCAAGCCGGTCTTCTCGGCACCATAGCTGTGATCTGATTGGTGTTGGCTGTGCAAGAGCTGTTGAAGTGCTGCTCGACCTTGTCAGCGGGAGGCTGGTGAGCGTCGCCCCGGCAAATGGGCTGGCAAGCCTTCATTTGCGGCGAGAAGCCCATTGAGCCTCATTAAGTGGATCAATAGCACTGAATAGCATTCCGACCTTGCTGGGCCGAGTGCGGGGGAAGATTTCTGCAGTTCCCGCTCGCTACCACACTTAGAAATGTTTCCAGAAAATCACTCCCACAGAGAGGCAATAATAAGTGCATTTCTAAAGGGCGTGCTGGAACAAAGTGATGTGGTTGTTAAAGGTGCAGGACAATTTGAGAAAACGTTAAAAGAAGAGAGGAGGACATCAAACAAAACACAGAGCAGGCAGGGCAAAGGGACCAGAAGAGACAATTAGCGTGAACACACATGACTGCAACCTCTCTATTGTTGTGTGACAACCTTGGCAAATATTAATAAATAATAATCAGAAAACCAATAAAAATATTTTTTAAATGTTGAGAAAGTGTTTAAAACTAAATAGAGACACAGAGAAAAAAAGGCAAGAAAGTTATGATAAACCTTGATAAAACACTGGTCTGGCTAGTATTGCATCAGGTTCTGAGCACCACATTTTGGGAAGGAAATGAAGGCTTTAGAGAGGGTGCAAAAATGGTTTACAACAATGGTTGCGGGAGTGAGGGACTTTAGTTATGTGGAAAATTGGAAAAGTTGAGGTTATTCTATTCAGAATAAATTATGAGGTGATTTGATGGAATTTCAAAACAATGAGGGGATCTAGGCAGAGAGTTAGGGAGAGAACATTATCATTTGATAGATGGATCGAGAATCGGGGACATCGACTTCATGTGATTAGTGAGAGAACCAATGTGAGATGAGGAAAATCTTTTTCCGGCAGTACATGGTTAGGATCTGAAATGCCCTGCCTGAGGGTGATGGACCATAAAGCCGTAACATATAGGAGCAGAATTAGGCCATTCGGTTCATCGAGTCTGCTCCATCATTTAATCATGGCTGATATGTTTTCATCCCCACTCTCCTTCCTTCTCTCTGTAACCCCTGATCCCCGTATGAATCAAGAACCTATCTATCTCTGTTTTAAAGACACTCAGTGAATTGGACTCCACAGCCTTCTGTGGCAATGAGTTCCATGATTCACCACCCTCTGGCTGAAAAACCCCTCCTCATCTCAGTTTTAAAGGATCGTCCCTTTAGTCTGAGATTGTGCCTTTGGGTTCAGGTCTCTCCTACTCATGGAAACATCTTCTACACAACAACGCTATCTGGGCTTCTCAATATTTTGTAAGTTTCAATGAGATCCCGTCGCGTGCTTTGAAACTCCATCAAGCACAACCCAACCGCTCCTCATATGACAAGCTCTTCATTCCCAGGATCATTCTTGTGAACCTTCTCTTGACCCCCTCCAAGGCCAGCACATCCTTTCTTAGATATGGGGCCCAAAACTGCTCACAATATTCCAAATGGAGTCTGACCAGAACCTTCTACAGCCTCTGCAGTATATCCCTGCTCTTGTATTCTAGCCCTCTCAAAAAGAATACTAACATTTAATTTGCCTTCCTAACTGCCTCTGAGCCTTTATGTTAACCTTAAGAGAATCCTGTACTAGGACTCCGAAGTCCCTTTGTGCTTCAGATTCCCGAAGCCTTTCCCCATTTAGAAAATAGTCCATGCCTCTATTTTCCTGCCAAAGCGCATCACCTCAGCCTTTTCCACATTGTATTCCATCTGCTACTTCTTTGCCCACTTTCCTAGCCTGTCCAAGTTATTCTGCAGCCTCCCTACTTCCTCAACACTACCTGTCCCTCTACATATCTTTATATCATCTGCATACTTAGCAACAATGTCCTCAGTTCCTTCTCCCAGATCATTAATGTATATCATGAACAATTGTGGTCCCAAAACTAACCCCTTTGGAACACAACGATTCACCGGTTGCCATCCTGAAAAGACCCCTGTGTCCTCACTCTCTGCCTTCTGCCAGTCAGCCAACCCTCTATCCATGCCAGTACGTTGCCCCTAACACCATGGCCTCTTAGCTTATTTAGCAGCCTCCGGTATGGCACGTTGTCAAAGGGCTTCTGGAAATCCAAATAGATCACGTCCACTGGCTCTCCTCGTTACCTCCTCAAAGAATTCTAACATATTTGACAGGCACGACCTTCCCTTGACGAAGCCATGCTGACACTGCCCTATTTTATCATGCACTTCCAAATCTCATCCTTAATAATGGACTCTAAAATCTTACCAACGACCGAAGTCAGACTAACCAGTCGATAATTTCCCAGCTTCTGCTTCCCTCCCTTCTTAAAGACGTGTGTTACATTAGCCATTTTCCAGTCCTCTAGGACTCTCCCTGACTCCAGTGGTTCCTGAAAGATCAGCACCAATGCCTCCACAATCTCCTCCGCTATCTCCTTTAGAACCCTGGGGTATAGTCCATCCCGTTCAGGTGATTTAGCCATCTTCAGACTTCTCAGCTTCCCCAGCACCTTCTCCTTAGTGATGGCCACTTCACATCCCCTCCGCTCGCTGACCCTCTTGAAGTTTGGGTATACCACTGGTGTCTTCCACTGTGGCAGTTCCTCTGCCATTTCTTTGTTCCCCATTACTACTTCACCAGCCTCATTTTGCAATGGTCCAATGCCATTTTCTTGCTTCTCTCTTATGTTTTGTATGTTAAATAAACCTCTTGCAATCTTCTTTTATATTACTTGCAAGCTGACACTCATATTTCATCTTCTCCCCCCTTATTGCCTTTTTAGTTGTCCTCTGCTTGTTTTTAAAGGTTTCCCATTCCTCGAGCATCCACTAATCCTTACCACATTGTATGCTTCTTCTTTCTGCTGTCAGCCATGGTTCCCTCGTCCTCCCCACAGCATGTTTCCTCCTCCTTGGGAGGAATTTCTGTTGTGCCTCCCAAATAACCACCAAAAACTCCTGCCATTGCTGTTCCACCGGCTTCTCTGCTAGGCTCCCCTTCCAATCAACCCTTATATGCTTTTCCTATCTCTTGTTTTATTTTGTGCCCCACATCCTGACTATTGCTAGGGGGCCTGTACATAACTCCCATCAGGGTCTTCTTTCGTTTGCGATTCCTCAACTCTACCCACATAGATTCCACTCCTTCCAACTCTATGTTGCTTCTTGCTATCGATTTAATTTAATTCCTTACTAACAATGCAACCCCACCCCCTTTGCCCATCTGCCTGTCCTTTCGATAGGACACATATCCATGGATATTTAGATCCCAACCCTGATCCCCGTGCAGCCATGTCTCTGTCATGCTGTCATGCCCACAACATCTTGCCCACCAATTTCAATGTGCGCTATCAGCACATATATTTTGTTTCATATACTGCACACATTTAGCTACACCACCCTTAGTCCTGTGTTGACTGCCCCCCCTTCTCATAGTTGTCCCTAACTGCTTTGCCTGAGGCTGCAAAGTTACAGGGGAAGGGCTGGGGAGTGAAACTAGCTGTGCTCCTCTTGCACAGAACTGACTGGACACGATGGGTTGAATGGCCTCCTTCATTCTGCAACCATATTCTGATTCTATAATTCTAACAGAGAAAGTGCTGATGGTTAGATCATGAAGAATATATTCGGGCCTGATTGAACGGCCTCGTGGCATCCAACTCTGGATGTGACGAGGCTGTTAAATCTCGCAAAAGGCCTCCCGTGAGATTTGCGATGCTCAGGACGCCTCACGAGATCTAACAAGATCTCATTATATGCCGAAAACCGGATCTCGCCCTTATTGGGCGGGATCCAGATTTGCATATTGAAGTGAGCAGTTAGCCTCGCTTAAGTATGTCTGCGTCAGAGTCTCCCAAGGTCTGGGATCGAGCACCCCTGCCTGGAGACTTCGCCGTGGCACCGCTAAGCTCTGGTCAATGAGGACCAGGTGTAACAGCACCTGGGTGGGGGTCTTCCAGGCCATTGGAGGCCCCCGGGTGGTCAGGCTCTGGGCAGGGTGGTAACCAGGTGCTCTTGCTGCCAGCTGGGCACTTTGAAACTGCCACCCTGGCTGCCAGGCTGGCAGTGCCCAGGGCCCCAGGTGCCAGTTTGGCACTTCAATGAATCAGGCCCGGAGGTGCCTGCTTTTTTGAGTGGGGGGGGGGGGGTGGATCGAGGACCCCTAGCAGGTTAGTTGGGGCTTTGGGGAGGGTGTCCAGTGGCCCTTCTGGGGGGGGGGGGGGGGGGGTGCATTTAAAAATGAAGCCAAGTGTGGCCTCAGCCGGTCGTTCCATGCTAAGGACATTTAAAAAAAGAGTCCCGATTAGTATCATGGTGGTTCCTGCGAGAAACACTCTGCTAAACCCTGCCCAAAACAGGACTCAGGTTTTTTTCCCGTTAACTGGCACCCGAAGAATCAGAAAGAGGGACATAAGTAAGAAGGATTACTTCACCAATAACATGGCGGAATACAATAATATAGCCCCTATCAATCATGCACTTTAAGTGAGCTGATTCATGGGACAATTTTTTTGTTGTTGTTTTCTTCATTATTTCCCATGAACTTTCACTGGAGTTTGCCTTTAATGTATCAATAGTTTATATTCTGGAGTTAAAGTGAGGTGAGAACTGGTGCTAAAAGCACATGTTTCATTTCAAATAAACATGCATTACATATTACACACCACATCCTGGACTCGGTGACCTTTTTTATTCTAGTGATGGATGCTTGGGTGTTTTATTGCCATATATGTGTACCCTGTTCCTGTTTACACACTCTATTCTGTTTCCTATGAGACTACACTTGTACCACATGAATGTAAATCAACTCAAGGCTAAAGCATCTCCTTTTCTCACTCTTTAATGAAAGCTGTTGTAAATAGTGAAATATCTTCTTGAGTCTTGTACAATTATAATCATTAATTTGTATTGCCAAAGGTAGTTCTGCCTAAAATGCATCTGCCATGCATTTTGAGGCTTCTGATGCCGAGGGGAAAAGTTAAAGAAAAGGTTAAAATAACTTTAACCATTTATTTGAGTTGAGGAATACTACAGAAATTATCCTTTTTATTGTATTGTCTTGTCTGTTTAGACCTGTGTTATTCAAAAGTAATTCATTTCAATTTTCTTCATTAATTAGACCTCTCTGTTTCAGTCATGCCATTCCAGGTTACAAATAGATTGGCAAGTCCTGTGGCCACAAAGATAAGTTTACATTCTATCCAGTGCCTCATCTTTCACTGTGGACATTTGTCTTGCCATGATATGAGGCACTGGAGAAAGCCGAAACAATACTGACAGGTCAAAAAGGGTCAGAAATCTCTTTCAGAGGCAGCCTTCACACATCCAATTAATGAAGGACTGTTATGTGGGCATAAAAATAGAAATCTTACTGGTTCAATTGGATCAAAGTTCCTCCGTTCAATAAATTTGTCAAAAAATGGATGTTCCTTCTAAAAAGCAGAAAGGGGAATTGATTGAAAGTTGAAGGGCGGGATTCTCCACCCTTCGCCGGTGGGCCGCGCGAATCGTGCCACGCCGCCCTGACACTGGCACGCGATTCTCCGCAGAGCGGAGAATCGGCACCAGCGTGGTTGGCGCAGCGCCGGTCGCTCGACATGGCCAGCCCACCGATTCTCCGGCCCGGAAGGGCCGAGCGGCCGTACGAAAAGAGGCAAGTCCCGCCGGCCCCATTCTAACCTGCTCTGGGCTGGCGGGACCTTGGCGTGTAAGGGTCGGGTGGCGGCCTTTGCGGGGTGGGGGGGGGGGGGGGAGTGCGACCCTGGAGGGGCCCACCAAGCGGCGGGACGGCCTATGTGACTGGGGGCCTCCTTTTCTACGTGCCGGCCCCTGTCATAATATATACCAGTATATCATGGTGCAGACACACACTGATGGACACACAGTTGGACCAATCAACACACACAACACCACAGCCAATCACCAGTGAGAGCACATGCACTATAAAGACAGGGGGCATCAGAGTTCCCGCTCATTCGAGTTGCAGCTAGCTAGGAGGACAGAGCTCACAGCCTGTAACACAGACATTCACCATGTGCTGAGTGCATCGACTGGTTAGGACAAAGCAAAGGTCTTTCGTTAAAGCTAGTATCGTATTAACCCACAGTCTGAGTATGTTAAACAGTTAATGATTCAATAAAATAGTGTTGCACTATTTCAAGTGTTGGTCACCTGTATATGTTCCACGGATCCAGAACACCCAACACATTATGGTACCAGGAGTTGAGGGATATTAGCACTTCTTAGACCTACCTGCAAGTGATCTGCCTTCCGCCAGCATTCCGTCATCCTGCAACATGGACAACATCAGCCTGTTGCCGCCGCTCCACATCGCCGGCAACCTCGGGGCCAACTGGAAGATATTCAAACAGCGCTTCCAGCTCTTCCTCGAAGCCACAGACAGGGGGCGCGCCTCGGACACCAGAAAGATTGCTCTTCTCCTCTCCACGGCCGGGGACCATGCCATCCACATTTTCAATTCTCTCACCTTTGCGGATGATGAAGATAAAACAAAGTTCAAGACGGTCCTCCTCAAGTTTGACACAAACTGCAGCATAGAGGTGAATGAACGTTTCGAGTGCTACGTGTTCCAACAGCGTTTGCAGGGTAAGGACGAACCTTTCCAATCCTTTCTCACCCACCTCCGCATCCTTGCGCTGTCTTGCAGCTATGGGCCCACCTCCGACTCCATGATACGCGACCAGATCGTTTTCGGTGTTCAGTCGGACCCCCTACGACAGCAGCTTCTTAAAGTAAAGCAGCTCACCCTAGCGACCGCCACTGAGACCTGTGTCTTACACGAAAACGCCACGAGTCGGTATTCCCACATCCAAGCTGCTGAAACGGCGCGGCAAGGTCCCCACGAGGCGGAATGGGTCCAAGTGATTGAACACCACCAGGGCCTCAGCCTGGATGAGGGCGGCCATTTTGCGCGCTTTTCGTGGACACCCGCGCTTGTGCGCACCAAACGAGGGGACGTCGACGTCGAGGAACGCAACGCGCAGGCATGCACCATGCATGATCGCACCGCGCATGCGCTACGTGTTCCAACAGCGTTTGCAGGGTAAGGATGAAACTTTCCAATCCTTTCTCACGCACCTCCGCATCCTTGCGCAATCTTGCAGCTACGGGCCCATCTCCGACTCCATGATACGCGACCAGATTGTTTTTGGTGTTCAGTTGGACCCCTACGACAGCAGCTCCTCAAAGTAAAGCAGCTCAACCTAGCGACCGCCATTGAGACCTGTGTCCTACACGAAAACGCCACGAGTCGGTATTCCCACATCCAAGCGGCTGAAATGGCGCGGCAAGGTCCCCACGAGGTGGAACCAGTCCAAGTGATTGGGCACCGCCAGGGCCTCAGCCTGGATGAGGGCGGCCATTTCGCGCGCTTTTTGCGGACTCCCGCGCTTGCGCGCGCCAAACGAGGGGATGGCGACGTCGAAGAAGCTAATGCGCAGGCGCGCACTACGCACGATCGCACCACGCATGCGCGGTGGCGCAGCGAACGTGCTGACGCTACGACGTGCGGCAACTGTGGCTCTGCCCATTTAAAACAGCAATGCCCTGCCAAATCTCGACAATGCCTACCATGTGGCAGACTTGGCCACTAAGCTGCCTTCTGCCGAGCAGCTCAGCCTACCAATTCATATCGCTTCAGCCAGCCTCGCAGGAATGTCCGGGCAATTCAAACCACGGTCACCGAGTCCGATGCGGACTTCCCACACAGCGTAGACCGAGGACCCGAAGGCGCCTTTTCGAGTCGGTGTCGTGACAAAAAACAGGCTGTCCCCGAAGCAACGACACCAGCTGCTGTCGGTATACAGCATTGATCCAGACGATGAGTGGTGTGCCACCCTGACGGTCAACCGGTCCCAAATACGATTCCGCCTGGACACTGGTGCCTCCGCCAATCTCATGGTCTGACTTCCAAAGCCTTGGCATCAAACCAGCCATCCTTCCATCAGCCTGCCAGCTATTAGATTATAATGGCACCATCATTCCTGCTAGCGGCTCGTGCCAGCTTGAAGTGACGCACAGGTCACGCAAAGCCATTCTTCCTTTTGAGATCGTGGGCTCCTCGAAAGACTCCCAGCTTGGCGCGCAGGCGTGCAAACTGTTGAACCTCGTTCAGAGAGTGCACTCTCTCTCTCCTGATGACACGTCTGCCTTTCAGGACACTGACTTCAGGGCGCAACTCGACGCCATCATCGACCAGCACCACGACGTCTTCGAAGGCATGGGCACGCTCCCATGTACCTACAAGATCTTACTGAAACAGAACGCCACGCTTGCGGTGCACGCACCTCGCAGGGTCCCAGCACCCCTTAAGGACCACCTCAAGCAGCAGTTGCAGGACCTCCAGGACCAAGAAGTGATCTCCAGAGTTACGGAACCAACCGACTGGGTCAGTTCCATGGTATGTGTAAAAAAGCCTTCCGGCGAGCTGAGAATTTGCATTGCTCCCAAGGATCTGAATCGCAATATCATGAGGGAGCATTATCCAATTCCCAAGCGCAAAGAGATCACATGCGAGATGGCTTGCGCCAAGCTCTTCACCAAACTCAACGCCTCGAAAGGATTCTGGCAAATCCAGCTCGACAAATCCAGCAGGAAACTGTGTACATTCAATACCCCCTTTGGCAGATAATGTTACAACAGGATGCCATTTGGGATCATATCTGCTTCAGAAGTGTTCCATAGGATCATGGAATAAATGATGGAAGGCATTGAAGGTGTTCGCGTCTATGTCGACGACATAATCATTTGGTCCACTACCCCGCAGGAGCATGTCAGTCGCCTCCAGCGCGTGTTCAAACGCATACGTGAGCAGGGCCTACGCCTCAACAGGGCCAAATGCTCTTTTGGTCAGACGGAACTCAAGTTCCTCGGGTACCACATCTCCCAGTTGGGTGTGCGGCCGGATGTGGACAAGGTGGCTGCTATCACAGCCATGAAAACACCAGAGGACAAGAAGGCGGTCCTCCGATTTCTGGGCATGGTCAACGTTTTAGGGAAGTTCATCACTAACCTCGCCTCTCACACTATGGCTCTCAAGAACCTGGTCAGGAAGTTGACAGACTTTCAATGGCTCCCTGCCCATGAGCGCGAATGGAGAGAACTCAAAACCAAACTCACCACTGCCCCGGTCTTAGCTTTCTTTGATCCAGCAAAAGAGACCAAAATTTCGACTGATGCCAGCCAATCCAGCCTTGGGGCAGTGCTCCTACAACGTGATGAGGCCTCATCATGGGCCCCCGTTGCATATGCGTCACGCGCCATGACCCCGACATAACAGCGCTACGCGCAGATAGAAAAGGAGTGCCTGGGCCTTCTGACCGGTGTGGTTAAGTTTCACGAATATGTGTACAGACTTCCTCAATTCACCGTCGAGACTAACCATCGCCCGCTGGTCAATATAATACAGAAAGACTTGAACGACATGACGTCTCGCCTCCAGCGTATTCTGCTCAAACTCCGGCAATACGACTTCCAGCTGTTATACACCCCAGGCAAAGACCTCATCATTGCCGACGCCCTCTCCAGGGCAGTCAACACTCCGTGTGACCCAGCGGGATTGGTCTTCCAGGTTGACGCCCATGTGACCTTCGTGGCCTCCAATCTACCTGCCACGGATGAACGCCTCGTCCAAATTCGCTGCGAGACGGCGTCTGACCCTTTGCTACAGCGTGTCATGCGCCACCTAACAGACGGGTGGCTCAAGGGCCAATGCCTTCAGTTCTATAACGTCAGAGATGATCTGGCGGTAGTAGACGGGGTTCTTCTGAAACTGGACCGCATTGTCATCCCGCATAGCATGCGCCAGCTCGTCTTGGAACAGCTACACGAGGGCTATCTTGGCGTGGAAAAGTGCCGCCGACGGGCCCGAGAGGCAGTGTACTGGCCCGGCATTAATGACGACATAGCCAACACAGTGCTCAACTGCCCCACTTGTCAGCGCTTCCAGCCGGCCCAACCACGTGAGACTCTACAGCCCCATGAGTTGGTCATGTCATCTTGGACCAAGGTGGGCATCGACCTGTTCCATGTGCTGGGCACGGACTATGTCATGATTGTGGACTACATTTCAAATTACCCGGAGGTGATACGGTTGCACGACATCACATCGTCTGCAGTCATCTGTGCCTGTAAGGACACCTTTGCTCGACACGGCATCCCACTCACGGTGATGTCGGACAATGGCCCCTGCTTCGCAAGCCAGGAATGGTCCAACTTTGCCAGGAGGTACAACTTTGTTCATGTGACATCCAGTCCCCTGTACCCCCAATCCAACGGCAAAGCGGAGAAGGGCGTCCACATAGTCAAACGGCTCCTCTGCAAGGCTGCCGATGCTGGGTACGATTTCTACCTTGCCTTGCTGGCCTATCGCTCGGCCCCACTGTCCACTGGCCTGTCGCCAGCCCAGCAGCTCATGGGTCGCACCCTGAGGACGACGGTGCCGTCCATTCATGTCCCAGACCTCGACCATGTTCCGGTCCTTCGCCGGATGCAGCTGTCTCGTGCACAGCACAAGGTGGCTCATGACTCCCGTGCAGCTGATCTCCCTGCTCTGGCTCCAGATGACAATGTCCGCATCCACCTTCCGGATGGTGGCTGGTCTGCAACTGCTGTGGTCCTTCGGCAGGTGGCCCCCCGCTCATTCCTGGTTTGTCTACCGGATGGCTCCATTCTGCGCCGCAATCAACGTGCCCTTTGTCTCGTTCCGCGCTCGCTACGTGATCCTCCACTGTCGCCTCGCCCTCCTGCTGACCCTGCCCTGGACTATGCAGAGATTCCGGTGACTCTGCAGCCTCCTCACTCTAACGCAGTCCAGCCCGATCCTCAGCAGGCGGCTCCCGACCCATTCTTGAGGTGGTCAACCAGAATTCGTCGCCTACCTCTGAGACCTAATTTGTGAACTTTGTGGACTTATGGACTTTTTGATTTGTTCTGTTCTTCCGTTTAATCGTTCAAGTGGTTTGTATATAGTGTTTATCTCGTTATTCTTGTGACATACTGTTTTTCTGCACCAGGCAGCTTCCCATGTAAATAGCTTAGTTTTTATGTACATAGTCCTGTAAATATTTCGCACACACATAGTCAGGGACATTCACCATACACTATTTATTGCCACGCAGGTACATTTTTTATAAAAGGGGGATGTCATAATACACACCAGTATATCATGGTGCAGACACACACTGATGGACACACAGTGGGACCAATCAACACACACAACACCGCAGCCAATCACCAGTGAGAGCACACGCACGATAAAGACAGGGGGCATCAGAGTTCCCGCTCATTCGAGTTGCAGCTAGCTAGGAGGACAGAGCTCACAGCCTGTAACACAGACATTCACCATGTGCTGAGTGCATCGACTGGTTAGGACAAAGCAAAGGTCTTTAGTTAAAGGTAGTATTGTGTTAACCCACAGTGTAAGTATGTTAAACAGTTAATGATTCAATAAAATAATGTTGCACTATTTCAAGTGTTGGTCACTGGTTCCACGGATCCAGAACACCCAACACATCAGGCCCCTGTAGTCCTGCGCCATGTTACGTCGGGGCCGGCGTGTTGAAGGAGGCCACTGTGCATGCGCGCGTTGGCTTTGGTGCCCCTGCGCATGCCGTCGTTGGCATCGGCGCCACTGCACATGCGCGGATCCCACGGCACACAGTTTGCGCCGTGATCTGCAGCTGGAGCAGCGCGAACCGCTCCAGCGCCGTGCTGGCCCCCTGGAAAGGCCAGAAATAGTCATGGGAGTGGCCCGTTCACGTCATCGTAAAACGCAATGGCGTTTACGACGGCGTGGTCACACTGCCACGGAATTGGAGAATCCCGCCTGAACTTCTTGGATATTCATGGAGAATTGAATATTTAGTGACCTGAATCGAAAGATTGTGATGTGTCATTATAATGATCACAACGTGCACAGTACAGGACATTTTCCTACCCAATCTTATGGATGAGGCAGTTATTATCGCCGGCACGCTGGCACAGTGGCTAGCACTGTTGCCTAATTGCCCCAGGGACCCAGGTTAAATTCTGGCCTCGGGTGACTGTGTGAAGTTTGCACTTTCTCTCCCTGCCTGCGTGGGTTTCCTCTGGGTGCTCAGGTTAGGTGGATTGGCCATGCAAAATTGCCCTTAGTGTCCAAAAAGGTTAGATGGGGTTACTGTGTTATGGGGATAGGGTGGAGGTGTGGGCTTAAGTAGGGTGCTCTTTCCAAGGGCTGGTGCAGACTCGATGGGCTGAATGACCTCCTTCTGCACCTTAAATTCTATGAAGATTCATTGTACCTGTGGAGGAGAAAAGGTAACTTTAAGTGTAGAGGGCATAGGAGACACATAACTCTGAAAATTAATCACAGCAGGAGCAGATCCATCATCTTGTAGACCTCTATCAGGTCACCCGTCAACCTCCGTTGTTCTAATGAAAACCATCCGCATCTATTCAGCCTCTCCGCATAGCTAACAGCCTCCAGCCCAGACAACATCCTAGTAAACCTCCTCTGCATCCTCTACAAAGCCTCCACATCCTTCTGGTAGTGTGGCGACCAGAATTGTACGCAATATTCCAAGTGCGGCCTTACCAAGGTTCTATACAACTGCAGCACGACTTGCCAGTTTTTATACTTGATGCCCCGTCCAATGAAGGCAAGCATTTCGTATGCTTTCTTGACTACTTTGTCTACTTGTGTTGCCACCTTCAAAGATCTGTGGACATGCACACCCAGATCTCTCTGACTTTCTATATTCCTATTTTGCCATTTACGGTACGTTTCTTCTGTACGTTAGACCTACCAAAATGCATTACCGCACATTTGTCAGGATTAAACTTCATTTTCATTTCTCTGCCAAGTCTCCAACCTATCTATGTCCTGCTGGATCCTCTGACAATCCTCAACACTATCTGCCACTCCACCAACCTTGGAGTCATCGGCAAACTTACTAATCAGACCAGCTACATTTTCCTCCAAATTGTTTATGTACACTACAAACAACAAAAGCCCCTGCACAGATCCCTGTGAAACACCACTAGTCACAACCTTCCATTCAGGAAAACATCCTTCTACTGCTACCCTTTGCCTTCTGTGACCGAGCCAGTTCTATATCAATCTTACCACCTCACCACTGATCCCGTGTGACTTCACCATTTGTACCAGTCTGCCATGAGGCCCCTTGTCAAAGGCTTTACGGGAATCCATGTAAACAACATCCACCGCCCTCCCCTCATCAATCATCTTTGTCACCTCCTCAAAAAACTCAAACAAGTTAGTGAGGCACAACCTCCCCTTCACAAAACCAAGCGGTCTATCGCTAATGAGTCCGTTTGTTTCCAAATGGGTATAAATCCTGCCCCTGAGAACTCTCTCCAATAATTTACCTACTAACGACATGAAGCTCACTGGCCTATAGTTTCCAGGAATATCCCTGCTCGCTTTCTTTTTTTTTTAATAAATATTTTATTGAAAATTTTTGGTCAACCAACACAGTACATTGTGCATCCTTTACACAACATTATAACAATACAGATAAGAATGACCTTTTTTATATAAACAAAAAACAACAAATAAATAAATATTAAATAACAAAAATGAAAACTAGCCCTAATTGGCAACTGCCTTGTCACAGGCTATACCCCCCCCCCCCCATCCCTCCCCCCCCCCAAGTCCTGGGCTGCTGCTGCTGCCTTCTTTTTTCCCCCATCTATCTTTCCGCAAGATATTCGACGAACGGTTGCCACCGCCTGGTGAACCCTTGAGCCGACCCCCTTAGGACGAACTTAATCCGCTCTAGCTTTATGAACCCCGCCATATCATTTATCCAGGTCTCCACCCCCGGGGGCTTGGCTTCTTTCCACATTAGCAATATCCTGCGCCGGGCTACTAGGGACGCAAAGGCCAAAACATCGGCCTCTCTCGCCTCCTGCACTCCCGGCTCTTGTGCAACCCCAAATATAGCCAACCCCCAGTTTGGTTCGACCCGTACTCCTACTACTTTTGAAAGCGCCTTTGTCACCCCCACCCAAAACCCCTGTAGTGCCGGGCATGACCAAAACATATGGGTATGATTCGCTGGGCTTCTCGAGCACCTCGCGCACCTATCCTCCACCCCAAAAAATTTACTGAGCCGTGTTCCAGTCATATGTGCCCTGTGTAATACCTTAAACTGAATCAGGCTTAGCCTGGCGCACGAGGACGACGAGTTTACCCTGTTTAGGGCATCTGCCCACAGCCCCTCCTCGATCTCCTCCCCTAGCTCTTCTTCCCATTTCCCTTTTAGTTCATCCACCATAGTCTCCCCTTCGTCCCTCATTTCCCTATATATATCCGACACCTTACCATCCCCCACCCATTTCTTTGAGATGACTCTGTCCTGCACCTCTTGTGTCGGGAGCTGCGGGAATTCCCTCACCTGTTGCCTCGCAAAAGCCCTCAATTGCATATACCTGAATGCATTCCCTTGGGGCAACCCATATTTCTCGGTCAGCGCTCCCAGACTTGCGAACTTCCCGTCCACAAATAGATCTTTCAGTTGCGTTATTCCTGCTCTTTGCCACATTCCATATCCCCCATCCATTCCCCCCGGGGCAAACCTATGGTTGTTTCTTATCGGGGACCCCCCCAATGCTCCGGTCTTTCCCCTATGTCGTCTCCACTGTCCCCAAATCTTCAGTGTAGCTACCACCACCGGGCTCGTGGTGTAGTTCCTCGGTGAGAACGGCAATGGGGCTGTCACCATAGCCTGCAGGCTGGTCCCCCTACAGGACGCCCTCTCTAATCTCTTCCACGCCGCTCCCTCCTCCTCTCCCATCCACTTACTCACCATTGAAATATTAGCGGCCCAATAATACTCACTTAGGCTCGGTAATGCCAGCCCCCCCCTATCCCTACTACGCTGTAAGAATCCCTTCCTCACTCTCGGAGTCTTCCCGGCCCAAACAAAACCCATGATGCTCTTTTCTATCCTTTTAAAAAAAGCCTTCGTGATCACCACCGGGAGGCACTGAAACACAAAGAGGAATCTCGGGAGGACCACCATCTTAACCGCCTGCACCCTCCCTGCCATTGACAGTGCTACCATATCCCATCTCTTGAAATCTTCCTCCATCTGTTCCACCAACCGCGTTAAATTTAGCCTGTGCAATGTGCCCCAATTCTTAGCTATCTGGATCCCCAGGTAACGAAAGTCTCTTGTTACCTTCCTCAACGGTAGGTCTTCTATTTCTCTACTCGGCTCCCCTGGATGCACCACAAACAGCTCACTCTTCCCCATGTTCAATTTATACCCTGAAAAATCCCCAAACTCCCCAAGTATCCGCATTATTTCTGGCATCCCCTCCGCCGGATCCGCCACATATAGTAGCAGATCATCCGCATATAAAGATACCCGGTGTTCTTCTCCTCCCCTAAGTATTCCCCTCCATCTCTTGGAACCTCTCAGCGCTATCGCCAGGGGCTCAATCGCCAGTGCAAACAGTAATGGGGACAGAGGACATCCCTGCCTTGTCCCTCTGTGGAGCTGAAAATATGCCGATCCCCGTCCATTCGTGACCACACTCGCCACTGGGGCCCTATACAACAGCTGCACCCATCTAACATACCCCTCTCCAAAACCAAATCTCCTCAACACCTCCCACAGATAATCCCATTCCACTCTATCAAATGCTTTCTCGGCATCCATCGCCACTACTATCTCCGTTTCACCCTCTGGTGGGGCCATCATCATTACCCCTAACAGCCTCCGTATATTCGTGTTCAGCTGTCTCCCCTTCACAAACCCAGTTTGGTCCTCGTGAACCACCCCCGGGACACATTCCTCTATTCTCATTGCCATTACCTTGGCCAGGACCTTGGCATCCACATTTAGGAGGGAAATTGGTCTGTAGGACCCGCATTGTAGCGGATCCTTTTCCTTCTTTAAGAGAAGCGATATCGTTGCTTCAGACATAGTCGGGGGCAGTTGTCCCCTTTCCTTTGCCTCGTTAAAGGTCCTCGTCAGTACCGGGGCGAGCAAGTCCAAATACTTTCTGCAAAATTCAACTGGGAATCCGTCCGGTCCCGGGGCCTTTCCCGTCTGCATGTTCCTAATTCCTTTCACCACTTCTTCTACCGTGATCTGTGCTCCCAGTCCCACCCTTTCCTGCTCTTCCACCTTGGGAATTTCCAGCCGATCCAAAAAATCCATCATTCTCTCCCTCCCATCCGGGGGTTGAGCTTCATACAATTTTTTATAAAATGTCTTGAACACTTCATTCACTCTCTCCGCCCCCCGCTCCATCTCTCCTTCCTCATCCCTCACTCCCCCTATTTCCCTCGCTGCTCCCCTTTTCCTCAATTGGTGTGCCAGCAATCTGCTCGCCTTCTCCCCATATTCATACTGTACACCCTGCGCCTTCCTCCATTGTGCCTCTGCAGTGCCTGTAGTCAGCAAGTCAAATTCCACATGCAGCCTTTGCCTTTCCCTGTACAGTCCCTCCTCCGGTGCTTCCGCATATTGTCTGTCCACCCTCAAAAGTTCTTGCAGCAACCGCTCCCGTTCCTTACTCTCCTGCTTCCCTTTATGTGCCCTTATTGATATCAGCTCCCCCCTAACCACCGCCTTCAACGCCTCCCAGACCACTCCCACCTGAACCTCCCCATTGTCATTGAGTTCCAAGTACTTTTCAATACATCCCCTCACCCTTAGGCACACCCCCTCATCCGCCATTAGTCCCATGTCCATTCTCCAGGGTGGGCGCCCTCCTGTTTCCTCCCCTATCTCCAAGTCTACCCAGTGTGGGGCATGATCCGAAATGGCTATAGCCGTATATTCCGTTCCCCTCACCTTCGGGATCAATGCCCTACCCAACACAAAAAAGTCTATGCGCGAATAGACTTTATGGACATAGGAGAAAAACGAGAACTCCTTACTCCTAGGTCTACTGAATCTCCACGGGTCCACACCTCCCATCTGCTCCATAAGATCCTTAAGCACCTTGGCTGCTGCCGGCCTCCTACCAGTCCTGGACTTCGACCTATCCAGCCTTGGTTCCAACACCGTGTTAAAGTCTCCCCCCATTATCAGCTTTCCCGTCTCTAGGTCCGGGATGCGTCCTAGCATTCGCCTCATAAAGTTGGCATCATCCCAGTTCGGGGCATACACGTTTACCAAAACCACCATCTCTCCCTGTAATTTGCCACTCACCATCACGTATCTGCCCCCGTTATCCACCACTATAGTCTTTGCCTCGAACATTACCCGCTTCCCCACTAATATAGCCACCCCCCTGTTTTTCGCATCCAGCCCCGAATGGAACACCTGCCCCACCCATCCTTTACGCAGCCTAACCTGGTCTATCAGTTTCAGGTGCGTTTCCTGTAACATAACCACATCTGCTTTAAGTTTCTTAAGGTGTGCGAGTACTCGTGCCCTCTTTATCGGCCCGTTGAGCCCTCTCACGTTCCACGTGATCAGCCGAGTTGGGGGGCTTCCCACCCCCCCCCCTTGCCGGTTAGTCATCATCTTTTTCCAGCTTCTCACCCAGTTCCCACGCAGCTGTATCTCCCCCAGGCGGTGCCCCCCCGCCCATCCTCTCCCGTACCCACTCCCCCCTTTCCCCAGCAGCAGCAACCCAGTAATTCCCCCCTCCCACCCCCCCCGCTAGACCTCCCGCTAGCGTAATTACTCCCCCCATGTTGCTCCCAGAAGTCAGCAAACTCTGGCTGACCTCGGCTTCCCCCCGTGACCACGGCTCGCACCGTGCGACGCCCCCTCCTTCCTGCTTCTCTATTCCCGCCATAATTATCATAGCACGGGAACCAAGCCCGCGCCTCTCCCTCGGCCCCGCCTCCCATGGCCAACGCCCCATCTCCTCTCCCTCCCCACCTCCCCCCATCACCACCTGTGGGAGAAAGAAAAGTTACCATACCGCAGGATTAGAACATAAAACCCCTCTTCGCCCCCCCCATTCGCCCCACCACTTTGTCCAAACGTTCTTTTTCATAATCCAATCATTCCAGTTTTTCTTCTACAATAAAAGTCCACGCTTCATCCGCCGTCTCAAAGTAGTGGTGCCTCCCTTGATATGTGACCCACAGTCTTGCCGGTTGCAGCATTCCAAATTTTATCTTCCTTTTGTGAAGTACCGCCTTGGCCCGATTAAAGCTCGCCCTCCTTCTCGCCACCTCCGCACTCCAGTCTTGATAAACGCGGATCACCGCGTTCTCCCATTTACTGCACCGAGTTTTCTTCGCCCATCTAAGGACCATTTCTCTATCCTTAAAACGGAGGAATCTCACCACTATGGCTCTGGGAGTTTCTCCTGCTCTCGATCCTCGCACCATAACTCGGTACGCTCCCTCCACCTCCAACGGACCCGTCGGGGCCTCCGCTCCCATTAACGAATGCAGCATCGTGCTCACATATGCCCCGACGTCCGCCCCTTCCACACCTTCAGGAAGGCCAAGAATCCTCAGGTTGTTCCTCCTTGCGTTGTTTTCCAGTGCCTCCAACCTCTCCACACATCGTTTCTGGTGTGCCTCCTGTATCTCCGACTTCACCACCAGGCCCTGTATATCGTTCTCATTCTCGGCTGCTTTCGCCTTCACGACCCGAAGCTCCTGCTCCTGGGTCTTTTGTTCCTCTTTCAGCCCTTCGATCGCCTGTAGTATCGGGGCCAACAACTCTTTCTTCATTTCCTTTTTTATCTCCTCCACGCAGCATTTCAAGAACTCTTGTTGTTCAGGGCCCCATATGAAACTGCCACCTTCCGACGCCATCTTGGTTTTTGCTTGCCTTCCTTGCCGTTGTTCCAAAGGATCCGCTGCAATCCGGCCACTTTCCTCTCCTTTTTCCATCCGTGTCCAGGGGGAACACCCTCCTGGTTTACCGCACGGTGTTTTTAGCCGTTAAAATTGCCGTTGGGGCTCCTATCAAGAGCCCAAAAATCCGTTTCACAGGGAGCTGCCGAAACGTGCGACTCAGCTGGTCATCGCCGCACCCGGAACCACCCCCTGCTCGCTTTCTTAAACAGAGGTACAACATTAGCTATTCTCCAGGTCTCTGGGATCTCACTGTAGCCAATGAGGATACAAAGAAGTCCATCAAGGCCCCAGAAATGTCTTTCCTTGCTTCCCTCAGTATTCTGGGGTAAATCCCATCCAGCCCAGGAGACGTATCTACCTTAATATCTTTTAAAATACCCAATACCTCCTCCTTTTTGATGTCAACATGACCCAGACTGTCCATGCACCCTACCCAAGAATTATCTTTCACAAAGTCCTTTTCTTTGGTGAGCACTGATATAAAGTATTCATTTAGTACCTCACCTATTTCCTCTGGCTCAACACATAGATTCCCCCCACTGTCCTTAAGTGGTCCAATCCTTTCCCTGGCCACCCTCTTGCTTTTTACATATGAATAAAAAGCTTTGGGATTGACCTTAATCCTACTTGCCAAGGGCTTTTCATGACCCCTCCTAGCCCTCCTAATTTCCCTCTTAAGTACCCCAACAGGTTGTTCCTGCAATGTGTTGTCTGGTCTAAGGAGATTGGCAGGAATAATCAACGACATGCACTGCACTACCGAATAGCTGTGCAGCTCTCTTCAATTCCTTTGATATTTATGTTGTAAGAAAATGTAATCACTTTAGGACTCAGCCCATTTACCATGAGCTGCTCCATTAAACAGACCACTTAAGCTCACTTCACAATGCAGCCATCTGTGTATACTTCAACAGTGACCATTAGGCACCACACATTTTTCCAAATTGCTGGGAGCACCCCCCCCCCCCCCCCCCTGTCTCTTAGGCTATAAGATGTCTGGAGCCATGTTTGCAGCTAAAGCCAATCCTCTCGTGCTACCATTCAATCAACCTGAAAGTTATATGATTGCCATCAGAAAATAATGTCTGGATGTGCACATGATGCTTTCATTTTGAAATAAAATCAAACATAAGACCACCCTTCAAAGGAGGAGAAGCAGTGGTCAATTTCTCTGAGATATGAGCTAACTAATTACCCCTGGGCAAAGTTTTATATCTCAATAGTGAAAAGACACAGCACGACTCATGTGGAAATAGGACGATCTCACTATGCAAATATTTTGAAGCAGTTCAGTTCTTCAGATGTGTGAATTGTTCCTGAGGAGCCTTACAATATTCCCCATGTATTACTTTGGCAAAGTAGCATGCTGTGTAGAGGCTCACCTTGTTGAATTTAATTGAATTTGATCTATTGTTCCCCACTGTTATCAGACTCCTGAATGACCCTCTTATGGACTGAACTGATCTCATCACACATCTCCTCTGAGTAGTACTACACTCCATATACTCACCCGATGCATGTGCCTATGCATTTACATTGTGTATTTATGTACGTCCTATGTTAGGGCAGCATGCAGCGCAGTGGTTAGCACTGCTGTCTACGGCGCTCAGGATCCGGGTTCGAATCCTGGCCCTGAGTCACTGTCCGTGTGGAGTTTGCACATTCTCCCGTGTCTACGTGGGTTTCACCCTCACAACCCAAAGATGTGCAGGTTAGGTAGATTGGCCATGTTAAATTGCCCCTTAATTGGGAACAAAAATAATTGGATACTCTAAATTTTAACAAAAAATGTATGTCCTATGTTTTTTTCCTGCATGAGATGATCTGTCTGGTCGGTTCGCAGAGCAATACTTTATCACTGTACCGCGTTACACCTGGCATTTAATGACAAGCAATTGCAAAGGATGGGAAATCACGATAAACAAATTGGAGCAACCACCAGCAGAATATTCGTCATTGAAAGCAGTGACAGATGCATGAGCATGCCACTTCCATTCCTCTGACAAATGCACGAATTAGGCTGTGTTATTTTCCATTGGATATGTAAAAAAATGAATAGCGCTGTAATAACCCTCACGAGACCCGCCGGGATGACCCGATTAGTTTCCCGGTGGGACTCATAGGATATGAGCTCTCCCATTGATGGGAGAGCTCATTTTCAACCCTTAAAAACCAGCCCGGATTGGGACTGGCTTGATCGGTAGTCCCAGTTAGAACATAGAGTGCAGAAGGAGGCCATTCGGCCCATCGAGTCTGCACCGACTCACTTAAACCCTCACTTCCACCCTATCCCCATAACCTAAGGGCAATTTATCACAGCCAATCGACCTAACCTGCAAGTCTTTGGAATGTGGGAGGAAACCGGAGCACCCAGAGGAAACCCACACAGACACGGGGAGAACGTGCAGATTCCGCACAGACAGTGTCCCAGCGGGGAATCGAACCTGGGACCCTGGCGCTGTGAAGCCACAGTGCTATCCACTTGTGCTATGTGACGCATTACGGCCTTTTCTTTTGGTTATAAATAAACCTCCGTTTGAATCATCTTCTCAGTACTCCTGAACTTTTATAAGCATTTAATTAGATTTCATTTTAAAAATTGGAACTTTTTGAAACATTGCATTTCTTGCAATAACATTTATAACTGACATGTCACATGAGGAAAGATTAGCCTGTCCCAATGCTGCAGAATAATTCAGTGTCAGCACCCACAAAGGAGAGATTTCTCTGGATTATCTGAAGTACGGGGAAGGCTTCCCAAAGAATTTGCATTACCATAAATACAAATCTTATTTTAATATATGCAGTAGTCATACTCATGGGCAGGGCCTTGTGGTGTCCAAACATTTGCCTGTGAGAAAAGAGATAATTCTGTTTGCAACAATAAATTCCCTGCAGCAACTGGCACTGCTCTTGGGCTTCAACACATTTCCATAGTAAATGCTTCAATGATTCTGTTTGTTCTCTGAGTTTGCATTGTGCATTGACCTCAGTCTTATGAAGTTATGCGGTTCCTCATAAGCTTTAAATATTACATAAGGTGCCAAAGGAACTGAAATTAGTCAAGCCTTAAGAAAAATGAACAATTTCAAAACTCTGCCAGATGCAATTTATTTTTCCGAGAAAACAATTGAATGAGAAGCTGATTATAGTCTGAAGATCACATGGAATTTTTCTTTAAAGAAGTGGCAGCACATCTTTCCTTAGCTGGGTCGGCATACATCACATTGCATTGAAGAAAGTGATGTCTGTCGTGTTGGGTGTTCCGATACACAAATGAACCAACACGGGTGTAGATGGTACAACTCTGTTTTATTATTCTGTACAATAATAACTATTAACTTCTGGCTGTGGTTCGTACTTCACCAGCTAACCTGTGGACCCAGCCCTAGCACTATCTTAGTGAGGCGCTCAGCACATGGTGTATGTCTGAGGGGCACGCTGTGAGCTCTGAGCTATCTCCTGCTGGAACCAGGGGGAACTGTGGTGTTCCCTGTTTTATAGTGCGTGTGCTCTCACTGGTGATTGGCTGTGATGTTGTGTGTGTGTTGATTGGTCCATCTACCTGTCCATCATGTGTGTGTGTGTGATTGCACCATGATATGTTAATATGGATATCATGACAATGTCTATGAATGTGAATGGTCCAAACACTGGAACCTATATGTTTTGAAGGTGAATAACAGATCATGTGAATGCTCCATCGTATTATTTGATATCTTTCCCTTTATCTTTATTAATAGACAGGGGGCAGGATTCTCCGATAATGGGGCTAAGTGTTGACGCCGTCATAACCGCCGGAGTGTTTTATGGCGGCGTTATCTGGCTGCTAGGAAAAGCGATCCCCTAACCCACAGGGGGCAGCACGGCACTGGAGCGCTTCACGCAGCTCCAGCTGTCGATATGGGCCCCAGCACGGACGGCGAGGGTCCGCGCATGCGCGTGGGTTGCCGTCTCCGCGCAGGCCCCCACGCAACATGGCGGAGCCCTACAGGGGCCCGGCACGGAGGAACATAGGCCCCCCTGGAATTAGCCCACCCGCCGATCGGTAGCCCCCAATCACAGGCCTGGCAACCGCGGAGGCCCCCCCCAGAGTCGGATCCCCCCTCCCCCCACCAGGACGGCCCCCGCAGCAGAACGCCGAGGTCCCGCCGGGTAGGACCACACGCAAACGCGCTGGCGGGACTCGGCCGAACTCGGCGGGCACTTGGCCTGTCTAGCGCGGAGAATCGCCGGGAGGGCCTCGTGGAATTCGCGCCCACCCCCGCTAGCGATTCACCGACCCGCCGCGGGATCGGAGAATCCTGCCCAGGGATTTGAAATCCTTTCTGAATGCATTACCTGAAAGCGCTTGGGTGATTAAAAAACACAGCCATGTATGAGGAATGATTGGATAGGCGAGGATCGTTTTCTTTGGAACAAAAGTGGCCGAGGCGGAGACCTCATTGAAGTATATATAATTAAGAGAGATCTAAATAGAACAGATAAGAAGGCTTTAATCTTCCTGTCAAGTGGTCCTTAGATTTTGGGTAAGAGGTAGGCGGTTAAACGGGCATTCAAGTGGAAATGTTGTCACCTGGAGGCTGGTGGGGATCTGGAGCTGTTGCCTGAAAGGGTTGTAGAGACAGAAATACTCTTATTTCAAAGGCACTTGTTTGTGCACTTGAAATGTTGGAACCTACAAGGGTACGGAGCAAGAGCTGAAAAGTGTGATTAGGCCAGATAGTCTACAAGTAGCCATGCTCAGATGTCTGTGATACTACGATGAAATCAGGAAGGGCCCTTTGGTTCTACGAGCATACTTTTTCAACAAAACCCTGCAAAATATTAATTGTCATGGATTTTCCCAAAATATTTGACATCTTGACGTAGAGAGTAACCAAAGCTGGGGTTTTCCAGCCCCATCATTGTGGGACCTGCCACGGGAAATTCGGCAGCCAAACCAAAGTTCCCTTGAGTTCTAGTGGGACCAGATGCTCCCAGCAGCATTAGGGGCCAGGAAATCCCACTTCAATAATCGGAAATGGCTGGGATATTTCACAAAGCAAAATATTCCTGATGTGCTTCTGTCTAGTGAAGGGATTATGGGCACCATTCAGCAGACTTGAAGTTCGCTTTCAGGCGCGTTTGGCGGGGGGAAATTCAACCTGCGATTCACCAGAACTTTGATGGTTTATTGGGTCATAGGGAATTTTCCCCGCCGAGACCACACTTTAGTTGATTTCCTGCAAAATGGCTCCTCACAGATCGGGACGCCATTTTGACCAGCAGACCCGATTTCTGTACCTCCCCCATTATGGACACCCCCAAACCTTCTAGTGCCCCCTGGAAATCCCCCCCTTCCCCCCAGGCCTGATCCTGGCAGTGCTAACCTGGCACCTTGACAATACCAGGCTGGCATTGCCCAGGTGCCAGGGGAGTGCCAGTGTGATACCCTGCTCTATCCCCGATCGTCCGGGGGATTCTAATGGCCTGCGAGATTGCCTGAGGTGCGTCATGCCTGGTCTATGTTTGTGGAAATCAGTGGTAACTTTCACTATTGGCTTATTTAAATATGTTGATCTGGAACACGCTCAGCGAGGATGTGATCCAGATTGCGCAGAGCGGAGCGAGTCAAGTGATTCGTGATTGGCTTGGCATGGAGCCCAATTTGGGGCTCTCGCGGGATTCCCCCGTTATGCCCAGCTCTGTGCTGGGCGTAACGCAATCACTGAATCGCGCCATATACTTCATACAACCTGCCTCGCGCACAGCAGAAATCCTAATACCATAGACCCACTTGGTTCCGTCATTATTTTTGCACATTGAGAGATACTTTGAGATTTATATAATTGCTCATTTAGAATTGTTGTTCTTTAGTTACCATGAAGAGAATGTAGAATCCTTATTGTGACAAGGCCTAATTGTGATTAATCTTAAGCTCCTTTAATACCTGGATGTTTGAAATAGTTTACAACTGGATTTGCAAAGCAAAAGCTTTTTTTATGAAATGCATTATAGCAGCTAATGATCAAAGCAGAGACAATGTCAAGTTTAGTAGTAGGTTAGATTTTTTTGAAGGAAGGATTTAGGAGGGTGAATTAAATGCATTTTGGATTTTTTTTCAAGGATGTGGGCTTCACTGGATAAGCCAGCATTTTATTACTAATTGCCCTTGAGAAGGTGGTGGTGAGCTGCCTTTTTGAACCATTGCAGTCCCTGAGGTGTAGGTACACTCACCGTGCTGTTAGGAAGGGAGTTCCAGGATTTTGACTCAGCGGCAGTGAAGGAACGGTGATATATTTTCACGTCAGGATGGTGAGTGACTTGGAGAGGAACCTCCAGGTGGTAAGGTTCCCAGATATCTGCTACCCTTGGTCAAGGGTTTGAAAGATGCTGTAGAAGGAGCCTTGTTGAATTTCTGCAGTGCATCTGGTAGATGGTCCACAAGGCTGCTACTGTGCGTCGGTGGTGGAGGAAGTGAATGTTTGTGGAAGGGGGAGGCAATCAAATGGGCTGCTTTGTCCTGGATGGTATTGAACCTCTTGAGTGTTGTTGGAGCTGCACTCATCCAGGCAAGTGGAGAGTATTCTATCACACTCCTAACTTGTACCTTGTAAATTGTAGACAGGCATTGCGGAGTCAGGAGGTGAATTGCTCGCCACATGATTCCTAGTTTCTGACCTGCTCTTGTCGCCACAGTGTTTATATTGCTCACCCTATTCAGTTCCTGGTCAATGGTAACCCCCAGGATGTTGGTAGTTTCAGGATTCACTGATGATAATGTCATTGAATGTCAAGGGGTGATCAAGGCTGGTTTAGCACACTGGGCTAAATCGCTGGCTTTTAAAGCAGACCAACGTAGGCCAGCAGCACGGTTCAATTCCCGTACCAGCCTCCCCGAACAGGTGCCGGAATGTGGCGACTAGGGGCTTTTCACAGTAACTTCATTGAAGCCTACTCGTGACAATAAGTGATTTTCATTTTTTTTTTTCACATAATATTTGGACTACTGCCTATATCCAGGACAAGTTAGACCGAACAGCGTGATTCGCTATTGTATTTTGTATATAATTCTAAGCAAAAAGCAAAAATTTCTGGATTAAAGCTATGCCGCAGATTCCATGTGACAGGAGTACATCAGGAGAATCGAGCGTAGAAATGAGCACCCGATTAATGAATGGGACATTGCCTGTCGTGCATTGATCTTGTTGCCCAAACTTCCAAAACGCCAGGTGTAGTCCTGTACCTGGACCGCTCATTGTTATATCCACCCCAATAGGAAAAACCGCCGCGAGAATGGATGTCACATTTTCTTCTTCCCGCTGTAAATGTCCAAACTAAATTCTAAGGGAATATAGTAGAAATGTTTGGCTGTTTTGTTTTCATGGCAGCCGTATTTTTTTAATCCCATTTCATCAGTTTTTCTCCATATACCTTGATATTTGCTCCCCAAGTAAATCGAAACATCTCAATTGACTGTCCACCTTTCGGGCGCGACTCTCCGGAAAGATTTCGAAGTGTGGTAGCGACCGGGAACTGTCGTGAACTTCCCGGCGCTTGGCCGGGAACATTATTCAACGTTAATTGGTCCATTTAGTGAGGCCCCACAAGCTTCTCGCTGCAAATGAAGACTCGCAGCCTATTTGTCAGGACCACGCTCGCCAGCTCTCCCGCTAATAAGGCCAAGCAGCACTTAAACAGCAGTTGTATCGCCAGCCCCAATCAGCTCGCAGCCATGGTGCCGAGATGACTGTCCCCACGATGTGGAGACACAGAGCATTCAGGATTCACTGATGATAATGCCATTGAATGTCAAGGGGTGATCAAGGTGGATACATAATATTTGGACTACTACCTATATCCAGGACAAGTTAGGCCGAACAGTGTGATTCGCTATTGTATTTTGTATATAATTCCTTGGTGCAGTGGAGGCCTAGAGGGATGTCTTGTTCCTCCAAGGGCCCCGGAGGGAAACCACAGGGCAGCCAGTGCTGCCTGGGATGAAGTGGCAGCGGCCGTCACATCAGCGTGAAGCATGACCAGGAAGGACTGGCCTCCTGTGTTGCAAGAAAGTCAACGAACTACAGCGGGCAGCACGGATGAGTTGACACCAACCTCTTCAGCCCCCCGCCCCCGCCGGAGACCTTTCCATCCCCACGTGAGCATCCACCCAACCCTCCCTTCACTGCCACTCCCTTCAAACCCCCCAACCCTTCCATCACCACCACTGTGAACCACGTGTGCGGCTAACAATGCCCTCTCCGCAGGAGAAACTGTCATACAATTGCCGGAGGGGTGCCAGACATAAGAATCCTCATGACCTTCGAGGAACGAGCCCTGGAGGTAATGGGTGGGCTAGGACAGAGCGGTCACTAACGCGGAGGTTGGCGCATGCTGCAGAGGTGAGGATCCACCAGGCCCTAGCTGAGTTGTTATTGGCATATGCACTGACCCATCTCTCCCACTGACCACATGTCCATGCTCCCGCAGGTCCTCCGGCCGATGGCACCGGCCCATCGTGGTGGCCTCTCCCCTGCCTCCCCTGAGACAACCTCGGAGGACAGCTGCGAGGATGCCATGATCGATGTGTCACGGCTGTCATCCCCACCCCCCACCCCAGCTGATATACACACCTCGGTGGGCAATGTTAGTGGTCAGGCTTCTGGGGCACAATCGGGTGAGCACCACACAGCTGCTGATGCACATCAGGTGGAGGCAGGAACCCCCAGGCAAGACAGCAGTGGCAGGTCTGCTGGGTCTCGGCCAGATGCTGAGCTTCTAGAATATGCTACCCCGTAGCCGATGGAGACGTTAGGAAATGGCCGGCACATTCAGAGGGAGATGTCAATGATAGCCCAGCAGGTCCATAGCCGATTGGAGGAGCCCCGGAGGCTACAGGTGCAGGAGGCGTCACCGGCAATGTGTGGCACCGAGCCCAACACTGCGAGTGTGGCGACCGCAGTGGAGAACCTGGTACACAACGTCAGCAGCATGAGAAAAGGTATCCGAGGCGTGGCCCAGTCCCACAGACCCCAATCAGTAAAGATAAACAACAACACCTCCTCCACGATAGTCCTCAATACCGGGGCCCCGCAAGGCTGCGTACTTAGCTTCCTACCATACTCCTTATACACACAGGACTGCGTGGCAAAATTTGGCTCCAACTCCATCTACAAGTTTGCTGATGACACGACCGTAGTGGGTCGGATCTCGAACAACGATGAGTCAGAGTACAGGAGAGAGATTGAGAACCTAGTGGAGTGTTGTAACAACAACCATCTCTCCCTTAATGTCAGCAAAACTCTCTGGATATGTAAACACTTAATTAACTGCAAATGCTCGCATTCTAAGCATTATCTTGCATCTTTGAATTTGTCTATATATATGTTTCTGGAACATACCTCTTCAGTCACCTGAGGGAGGAGCAGTGCTCCGAAAGCTAGTGTTTGAAACAAACCTGTTGGACTTTAACCTGGTGTTGTAAGACTTCTTACTGTGCTCACCCCAGTCCAACGCCGGCATCTCCACATCATGGCTACCATCGACACCGCAAACTGCCGGCTCAAAGTGGAGAGGATCTCCAGGAAGTGTGCACATATAGACACTGACATTAAGTTTCTACAAAGATGCAAGAAAGCAGACAAGATCCCAAAAGGGCTATAGATCACAAACCCACTCCAGTCGACCTACAACACAGACTACGCTGAGAGACTCTGCCGTCACACCTCTCTCACACTCCTCAACCATCTCGTACGCCAGCTCTACAGCAGACAACACAACCTGGAAACCAAGATAGAGGCCATATTCTCAACTTGCGCTCAGGATGCAGCAGACCAGCTGCGGAACACCGCCAAACAGACGAGACAACAATACTGTGCCACCTATATGCACACCAAGAACAGGAAGCTTGAGAAACTCGGCATCACCACCAGCAGCAACCAAGCCTCCCCGGTACCACAGTAGAAAACAATACAGGGAAATCTATTGTCAACTTATCAGACTACACCCTTCAACCAGACGAAATCGAAGTCCTCAGCAGAGGGCTCAATTTCTGCATCAACACCAAAATGGACCCCACCAGTCTCGCGGCAGACACGGAAGAATTCATCAGGTGAATGAGACTCCGGGAGTTCTTCCACAGACCCCAAGAGGCCGACAGCGAACCCAAGGAGGCTACCAATGAACCGGAACAGCAGGCCGAGAGATCTGCGGCAACCGAAGAGGAAAGAGTCGAATTGGACCCCTCTGGAAGGCCGCTGCCCTAGACTCGACATGTATGCTCAAGCCGCCAGGAGTCGCGTCAATGCCAGATTCATCAGTCGCATTCACACGACAGCCCCGAACGTCACCCAAGCACAACGCAATGCCATCCGCGCTCTCAGACCAACCGCAACATCGTCATCAAACCAGCAGACAAAGGAGGGGCCACCGTCATGCTGAACAGAACAGACTACTGCAAAGAGGTATACCGACAACTCAACAACCAGGAACACTACAGACAGTTACCCGCAGATCCGACCAAGGAACACATCCGCCAACTCAACAGACTGATCAAGACCTTGGATCCAGACCTTCAGAGCACCCTACGTGCTCTCATCCCACGTACTCCCCGCATTGGAGATCTCTACTGCCTCCCGAAAATACACAAGGCCAACATACTAGACCGTCCTATCGTTTCAGGCAATGGGACCCTGTGTGAGAACCTCTGTGGCTACATTGAGGGCATCTTGAAACCCATCGTACAAAGTACGCCCAGCTTCTGTCGCGACATGACGGACTTCTTACAGAAACTCAGCACCCATGGACCAGTTCAACCAGGAACATTCCTCGTCACAATGAATGTCTCAGCACTCTACACCAGCATCCCCCATGACGACGGCATTGCTGCAACAGCCTCAGTATTCAACACCGACAACTGCCAATCTCCAGGTGCAATTCTGCAACTCATCCACTTCATTCTGGATCACAACGTCTTCACCTTCGACAATAAGTTCTTCATCCAGACGCACAGAACAGCCATGGGGACCAAATTCGCACCTCAATATGCCAACATCTTCATGCACAAGTTTGAACAGGACCTCCTCACCGCACAGGACCTTCAAACGACGTTATACACCAGATACATAGATGACATTTATTTCCTTTGGACCCACGGCGAAGAATCACTGAAACGACTACATGATGACATCAATAAGTTCCATCCCACCATCAGACTCACCATGGACTACTCTCCAAAATCATTTGCATTCTTGGACACACTCATCTCCATCAAAGATGGTCACCTCAGCACTTCGCTTTACCGCAAGCACACGGATAATCTCACGATGCTCCACTTCTCCAGCTTCCACCCTAAACACATTAAAGAAGCCATTACCTCTGGACAATCCCTCCGTATACACAGGATCTGCTCAGACGAGGAGGAGCGTAACAGACATCTACAGACACTGAAAGATGCCCTTGTACGAACGGGATATGGTGCTCGACTCATCGATCGACAGTTCCAACGCGCCACAGCGAAAAACCGCACCGACCTCCTCAGAAGACAAACACGGGACACAACCGACAGAATACTCTTCGTCGTCCAGTACTTTCCCGGAGCGGAGAAACTACGACATCTTCTTCACAGCCTTCAATACGTCATCGATGAAGGTGAACATCTTGCCAAGGTCATCCCCACACCCCCACTACTTGCCTTCAAACATCCGCTCAACCTCAAACAAACCATTGTTTGCAGCAAACTACCCAGTCTTCAGAACAGTGACCACGACACCACACAACCCTGCCATGGCAATCTCTGCAAGACGTGCCTGATCATCGACATGGATACCACTATTACACGTGAGAAAACCACCCACCAGGTACGCGGTACATACTCGTGCGACTCGGCCAACGTTGTCTACCTCATACGCTACAGGAAAGGATGTTCCGAAGCGTGGTACCATGCAGATGCTGCGACAACGAATGAACGGACATCGCGCGACAATCACCAGGCAGGAATGTTCCCTTCCAGTCGGGGAACACTTCAGCAGTCAAGGGCATTCAGCCTCTGATCTCCGGGTAAGCGTTCTCCAAGGCGGCCGTCAGGACGCGCGACAACGCAGAATCGCCAAGCAGAAACCTATAGCCAAGTTCCGCACACATGAGTGCGGCCTCAACCGGGACCTGGGATTCATGTCGCATTACATTCACCCCCCACCATCTGGCCTGGGCTTGCAAAATCCTACCAACTGTCCTGGCTTGAGACAATTCACACCTCTTTAACCTGGGGTTACCCCTAAGGGGCTGTTTAGCACAGGGCTAAATAGCTGACTTTTAAAGCAGACCAAGGCTGGCCAGCAGCGCAGTTCTATTCCCGTACCAGCCTCCCCGAACAGGCGCCGGAATGTGGCGACTAGGGGCTTTTCACAGTAACTTCATTTGAAGCCTGCTTGTGACAATAAGCGATTTTCATTCATCTCTGGATATGTAAACACTTAATTAACTGCAAATGCTCGCATTCTAAGCATTGTCTTGCATCTTTGAATTTGTCTATATATATGTTTCTGGAACATACCTCTTCATTCACCTGAGGAAGGAGCAGCGCTCCGAAAGCTAGTGTTCGAAACAAACCTGTTGGACTTTAACCTGGTGTTGTAAGACTTCTTACTGTGCTCACCCCAGTCCAACGCCGGCATCTCCACATCACAGCAAAACTAATGAGCTGGTCATTGACTTCAGAAAGCAAAGTATTGGTCACACCCCTGTCTGCGTCAGTGGTGCTGAGGTGGAGATGATTGACAGTTTTAAATTCCTAGGTGTGCACATCACCAACAATATGTCCTGGTCCACTAGGATGCTACAATCAAGAAAGCACAGCAGCGCCTATACTTTCTAAGGAAACTAAGGAAATTCAGCATGTCCACATTGACTCTTACCAATTTGTACACTTGCACCATAGAAACCATCCTATCTGGCTGCCTCACAGCCTGGTATGGCAACTACTCGGCCCAAGACCGTATGAAACTACAGAGAGTCCTGAACACAGACCAGTCCATCACACGGACCCGCCTCCCATCCAGGGACTCTGTCTACACCTCCCACTGCCTTGGGAAAGCGGGCAGCATGATCAAAGACCCCTCCCACCCCGGTTATTCACTCTTCCAACTCCTTTCACCGGGTAGGAGATACAAAATTCTGAGAACATGCACTAACAGATTCAAAAACAGCTTCTTCCCGCTCTTACCAGACTATTATGATCTGATGTGATATCTTCACATATCTTCTCTACTGAGTAGTACTGCACAGCTGCATGCTTCACCCGATGTCTGTGTCTATGTATTTACATTGTGTATTTATGTACGCCCTATTTTTTTTCCATGTATGGAATGATTGTCTGGCAAGTCATGCTACAGTTGTATAGAACGTAGGTACGGCCATACTTGGGATATTGCATACAATTCTGGTCGCCACACTACCAGAAGGATGTGCAATTTGGCTGGAGACAAAGTTGAATTCAAACTGAGGCTTTATTACTATCCGAAGTGTGGCCTCCTACAGAAGCTGATGAAATGGCTGTGAAATGGCTGTGAGCATATTTATAACCCGGCTCCTGTGCGGATCTAGCATGCAGGGGCCCAGGTGAACCTGGAGTGAAGGTTCTACCGTACAACCCTTACAATATATGAACACAGTGGTTTACCACATTCACCCCCTGTTAAAATTGAGTCCGGCGGGGGTGTGGATAATTATATACAATTCGCAATCTTTAATATTAACAGAACAGTGAAAAAAAAATGTCTCTGGTCATCCGGTGGGCCGGTCAGAGGTTCAGCCGGTCCGGCGCCTTGATTGTCCTCTGGGATTGACGAAGTGGAGCCGGCGATGTTGGTGCTTTCGTGGTCGAAGTTGACTCCGGGAGCGTGTCGAAATCCTCTTCATCAACGGGGGTGGGCAGGGAGAGGACGGACGGTCCTGAGGGGGGTGGTGTTGTGAGCGACGGGGGAGGGGAGGGTGGCGCCGGGGGGGGCGGGGGTGGTGCGGGGGTGGAACCTGCTGGTGCCAGGTCCCTGAGGGAGACGGTATCCTGGCGGCCGTCGGGGAACGCCACGTAGGCGTACTGTGGGTTTGCATGGAGCAGGTGCACCCTTTCGACCAACGGGTCCGCCTTGTGGAGCTGCACATGTATATGGAGAAGCACGGTTCCCGGAGCTGTGAGCCAAGTTGGGAGTGATACCCTGGATGTGGATTTCCTGGGGAAGGCAAAAAGACGTTCATGCGGTGTATTGTTAGTGGCAGTGCAGAGTAACGAGCGAATGGAATGTAGTGCATCAGGGAGGACCTCTTGCCAGCGGGAGGCCGGGAGATTTCTGGACTGTAGGGCCAGCTGGACTGCCCTCCATACCGTCCCATTCTCCCTTTCTACCTGTCCGTTTCCCTGGGGGTTGTAGCTCGTCTTTCTGCTGGAGGCGATGCCCCTGCTGAGCAGGAACTGGCATAGCTCATCATTCATGAATGAGGACCCCCTGTCACTGTGGATGTAGGCGGGGAAGCCGAACAGAGTGAAGATAGAATTAAGGGCTTTAATGACGGTGGCAGACGTCATGTCGGGGCATGGGATGGCGAAGGAAAAACGGGAGTATTCATCGATCACACTGAGGAAATACGTGTGTTGGTCGGAGGAGGGAAGGGGGCCTTTGAAATCCACGCTGAGGCGTTTAAAGGGGCGGGAGGCCTTCACCAGGTGCGCGCGGTCTGGCCGGTAGAAGTGCGGTTTGCACTCCGCACAGACCTGGCAGTCCTTGGTGATTGTCCTTACTTCCTCGATGGAGTAGAGCAAATTTTGTGCCTTAATGAAATGGTACAACTGAGTGATCCCTGGGTGACAAAGGCTGTCGTGCAGGGTCTGGAGTCGGTCTACCTGTGTGCTGGCACATGTACCTCGGAATAGGGCATCTGGGGGCTCGTTGAGTTTGCCAGGGTGATACTTAATCTCGTAGTTATAGTGGAGAGCTCGATTCTCCACCGCAAGATTTTGTCATTTTTGATCTTGCCCCGCTGCGTGTTGTTGAACATGAAGGCTACCGACCGTTGGTCAGTGAGGAGAGTGAATCTCCTGTCGGCCAGGTAATGCCTCTAATGTCGCACAGCCTGAACGATAGCCTGGGCCTCCTTTTCGATGGATGAGTGCTGAATTTCAGAGGTATGGAGGGTGCGGGAAAAGAATGCCACGGGCCTGCCTGCCTGGTTGAGGGTGGCGGCAAGGGCGACGTCCGATGCATCGCTTTCTACTTGGAAAGGAAGTGTTTCGTCTACAGCGTGCATTGTGGCCTTAGCAATATCAGCTCTGATCCGGGCGAAGGCCTGTTGGGCCTCTGCCGTCAGGGGGAAATGAGTGGACTGTATGAGTGGGCGGGCCTTGTCCGCATAGTTTGGGACCCACTGAGCATAATACGAGAAGAACCCCAGGCAGCGTTTAGGGAGGGGAAGCTCCATGAGGGGGCGCATGCGGTCGGGATCGGGCCCCAGAACTCCGTTCTGGACCACGTAGCCGAGGATGGCTAAGCGGTTTGTATGGAACACACACTTCTCCTTGTTGTACGTGAGGTTGGGGAGAGTGGCAGTGCGGAGAAATTTAGCGAAGTTGGCGTCGTGGTCCTGCTGATCATGGCCGCAGATGGTCACATTGTCTAGGTACGGAAAAGTGGCCCGCAAGCCTAACCGGTCGACCATTCGGTCCATCTCCCTTTGGAAGACCAAAACCCCATTGGTGACGCCGAAGTGGACCCGAAGGAAGTGACCTAGCCGGTCGTCTGCCTCGAAGGCGGTGTATGGCCGGTCCGATTTACGGATGGGGAGCTGGTGGTAAGCGGATTTCAGGTCCACCGTTGAGAAGACCCGGTACTGTGCAATCTGGTTAACCATGTCAGATATGCGTAGGAGGGGGTACGCGTTGAGCTGCGTATACCTGTTGATGGTCTGGCTATAGTCCACAACCATTCGATTTTTCTCTCCAGACTTAACCACGACCAGGGGCTGTTGCTGGTCTTGATAACTCCCTCCTGAAGCAACCGCTGGACCTCGGACCTGATGAAGGCCTTATCCTGGGTGCTGTACCATCTGCTCCTGGTGGCGACGGGTTTGCAATCTGGAGTTAGATTGGCAAAGAGGGAAGGAGGATCGACCTTTAGGGTCGCGAGGCCGCACACAGTGAGGGGTGGTAAGGGTCCGCCGAATTTAAGGGTCAGGCTCTGGAGGTTGCACTGAAAATCCAGGCCAAAGATAAGTGCAACGCAGAGGTTAGGGAGGACGTAGAAGCGAAAACCATGGAACTCTACGCCTTGGACTGTGAGCGTGACCGTGCAGTACCCCCGGATCGCTACGCGATGGGATCCCGAGGCCAGGGAGATACTTTAATTGGTAGGGTGTACCTTAAGGGAGCAGCGCCTTACCGTATTTGGATGTACAAAGCACTCGGTGCTCCAGGAATCCAGTCGGCAGGAGGTCACGTGGCCGTTGACTTTCACGCTGGTGGATGCGTTGGTCAGAGTGTGTGGTCTGGACTGGTCAATTACCATGGATGCGAGTCGTGGTTGATCGTCGGGTAGTGAGGCGGCCGCTGCGTCGGGGTCCTGAAACGCCGTTGGTCTCCGTTTGCTGCGGGGTGGACAAGATGGCGGCACCCGGAGGACCTGGGGGTCAGAAAATGGCGCCGCCCATGGAACGCACGTTGCGGGGGTGGAGCAAGATGGCGGCGCCCATGAAACGCACATGTCGTGCGGGGGAGAAGGTGGCGGCGCCCATTGCTCGCACATGGCCTGGGGAGGAGGGAGGATAGCGGCGCCCATTGTCCATGACCGGGGGGCGTGGGGGCGACCGCTGCCGCTGAGCAGGCCTGGCACACCGCTGTGTAGTGGCCCTTCTTCCCGCAGGCCTTACAAAGGGCAGAGCGGGCTGGGCAGCGTTGGCAGGGTTGTCTTTGTTGGCAGCAAAAATAGCATCGGGGCCCCCTGGAGATCACCGGCTGGTATGTAGCGCAGGCGTACTGGGTGGGCAGTGCAGCTGCTGGGGCGGCTGCCTGTGGGGCCTATGAAGCGTAGGAGGAGTGGGCCGTGCGGTTGGGTGCGTACGTACACCCTCTGGAACAGGGGTCGGTGTCGCGTTGATATACGCTTCAAAACAAGCTAGCCAGTGCTGAAAGTCCTTTCTGGCGTCGCTTGCGTGTGGATTCAGCTGCAGTCGATCTGGTTTAATCCAGAGGTCCATCTTCTGAATCAGATGCTAATAAATTGAGGCACCCTCAATTTGGCTGGAGACAAAGTTGAATTCAAACTGAGGCTTTATTAGCATGTGATGTGTGGCCTCCTACAGCAGCTGACAAAATGGCTGCGAGCTGAAGGCCACGCATATTTATAACCCGGCTCCTGTGCGGAGCTAGCATGCAGGGGCCCAAGTGAACCTGTAGTGCAGGTTCTACCGTTCAACCCTGAATATAGGAACTCAGTGGTTTACCACCCCCCCCCGTCCAGGTCTTAACTCAGCTCCTCACATCCTTGCTCCCATTCAAGCCATGCCACGCCTCAGCCATCAGAACAGGTCGGGCAAAAGGATAAAGGCAAATTGCTGCGGATGCTGGAATTTCAAACAAAAACAAAAATGCTGGGAAGCTGGTTTCGCAGCATCTGTGGAGAGAGACAGAGCTAACGTTTTGAGTCTGGATGGCTCTTCGCCAAAGCGAGAAAGAACTGGAATTAGGATGAGATTTTTAACTGTGGGGGGGGCATTGTGCAGTGCGCTGGATAGCGGGCCAGAGATAGTGGAGGCTAGGGAGAGATTGACAAAGGTGTTGTGGATGAAGAGACGAAGGGGATATAAATGGTGCTGATCAAGGCTAAAAAGGGTGTTGATAGAGGCACATGAACTAGCTGGACACATGCCAATAATCTCCCTATCTGTATCCTGCAGGACAAAATTGAGCACGACTGGCATGAGAAGGGGCAGCCACCCAGAGTAATGAGAGAGCTCTACACCCTGGCCCCACATGGGAAAGCCCTTGAGAGGAAAAAGAAAAAGAAAGACGTGGGGGGGGGGGGGGGGGGGGGGGGGGGGAGGGGGGGCGGGGGGCGGACATAGGAACGCGCAACCCAGGGGGGAGGGATGAAGAGGAGAAAAGGCTGGAGAGACACAAAAGGGAACAACGTGGGGGGGAGGGGGAAGCCCCCTCCCCCCCCGCAATCATAGGGGAAACACAGCCAAAGTTGACGGGGGAAGAAAAGAAAGAGGGGGGAATCGGGAGAGAAAGAGGGCGGAAACACCCCTCCCCAGAAAAACTGTCCAACGGGGAGTCGGGGGGGGGGATGGGGGGCTGGATGGGGTGGGCTGGGGGGGGGGGGTGTTGGTGGGAGGGACCAAACGCCGAGCCAAAGGGCGGCAGATTGTAAATAGGGTAAATTAAGGGAAGGACAAGACAAACCTTTCTGTATAATACAGTAAATAAACACGGCCAACAATGTACATAACTGTTTATAAATTTTGAAAATGCCAATAAAAAGATTTTGTAAAAAAAGAGAGAAAAAGCCCTTGAGCTAGTCGGGGAGGAGCAGGACTGCACCTTTGCTGAAGGAGAAGTGGGGGCTGCGAGCAAAAGTAAGTACCTGAAGGATACTGTCATTCCTCATGCCTCACATCTCACATCATTTATCCCCTGTGATGTACTAATGTCATCGCCCTTCCCTTGCAGGACAATCAGAAGAGCAGCCCAGCCCATCCCCGTGCCCGATGGATACCACTGACCCGAGCAGCTCAGAGAGAGATTTCTCAGACATCAGCATTGAAGAGGCGTCACATCTGCCACCCACGTCCTCCACCAGTGCAGATGTTCACATCTCGGTGTGATTAACTAGTAGGCAGGCGTCTGTGTTAGTCACTGGTGAGCACCTCACAATTGAAGCAGCAGATGGAAACAGGAACACCTGAGGGATCCGGCACTCAGAGAGATGCCAGAGACCAGGACACTGCTTATCCCCAGGCCGATGACCTGCCCCTGGGTCCAGTGGTCTCCTAGCTGATGGAACTGCAGAGGCAGTGTCGCGAGCATCAGGAAGGGATGTGGGCATCCATCTTTGGACTGCAAGGCCAACTGGAGGAATCCACTTGCCTTCTGTCCGAGGAGATGCTGCCACCACTTCTACGCATGAGGCCAACACTGCAGGGGAGGTGTTCGCAGCGGACATCTTTGTGCAGGACGTCTGCTCCATAGCCTGGGGATGTCTGCTCCGTGGTTCAGCCCATGAGTTCCATGGCTGAGGGCATGAGCTCCATGGTGCAGGGTTTCAACTACATGGTGCAGGCACTAGTGGGAATCCACGGGTCTCAGTGCCAGAGGACTGTGGGGCTTTGGAATCTCATTCCATCTGTCCCTCTATCCCATGGATGAGCACAGTGGTCCCTGGGCACCAGAATGGAAGAGAATCAAGTGTCAGTTGAAAGGAATTCAGGACCGGCATGTTCCTGTGAGGAAGAAGGATAAATACGGCAATTTTCGGCAACCTTGGATAACGAGAGATATTGTAGGCCTCGTCAAAAAGAAAAAGGAGGCATTTGTCAGGGCTAAAAGGCTGGGAACAGACGAAGCCTGTGTGGAATATAAGGAAAGTAGGAAGGAACTTAAGCAAGGAGTCAGGAGGGCTAGAAGGGGTTACGAAAAGTCATTGGCAAATAGGGTTAAGGAAAATCCCAAGGCTTTTTACACGTACATAAAAAGCAAAAGGGTAGCCAGGGAAAGGGTTGGTCCACTGAAGGATAGGCAAGGGAATCTATGTATGGAGCCAGAGGAAATGGGCGAGGTACTAAATGAATATTTTGCATCAGTATTCACCAAAGAGTAGGAATTGGTAGATGTTGAGTCTGGAGAAGGGTGTGTAGATAGCCTGGGTCACATTGGGATCCAAAAAAATGACGTGTTGGGCGACTTGAAAAATATTAAGGTAGATAAGTCCCCAATGCCTGATGGGATCTACCCCAGAATACTGAAGGAGGCTGGAGAGGAAATTGCTGAGGCCTTGACAGAAATCTTTGGATCCTCACTGTCTTCAGGTGATGTCCCGGAGGACTGGAGATTAGCCAATGTTGTTCCTCTGTTTAAGAAGGGTAGCAAGGATAATCCAGGGAACTACAGGCCAGTGAGCCTTACGTCAGTGGTAGGGAAATTACTGGAGAGAATTCTTTGAGACAGGATCTACTCCCATTTGGAAGCAAATGGACGTATTAGTGAGAGGCAGCATGATTTTGTAAAGGGGAAGTCGTGTCTCACTAACTTGATAGAGTTTTTCGAGGAGGTCACAAAGATGATTGATGCAGGTAGGGCAGTGGATGTTGTCTATATGGACTTCAGTAAGGCCTTTGACAAGGTCCCTCATGGTAGACTAGTACAAAAGGTGAAGTCACACGGGATCAGGGGTGAGCTGGCAAGGTGGATACAGAACTGGCTAGGTCATAGAAGGCAGAGAGTAGCAATGGAAGGATGCTTTTCTAATTGGAGGGCTGTGACTAGTGGTGTTCCGCAGGGATCAGTGCTGGGACCTTTGCTGTTTGTAGTATATATAAATGATTTGGAAGAAAATGTAACTGGTCTGATAAGTAAGTTTGCAGACGACACAAAGGTTGGTGGAATTGCGGATAGCGATGAGGACTGTCAGAGGATACAGCAGGATTTAGATGGTTTGGAGTCTTGGGCGGAGAGATGGTAGATGGCGTTTAATCCGGACAAATGTGAGGTAATGTATTTTGGAAGGTCTAATGCAGGTAGGGAATATACAGTGAATGGTAGAATCCTCAAGAGTATTGAAAGTCAGAGAGATCTAGGTGTACAGATCCACAGGTCACTGAAAGGGGCAACACAGGTAGAGAAGGTAGTCAAGAAGGCATACGGCATGCTTGTCTTCATTGGCCGGGCCATTGAGTATAAGAACTGGCAAGTCATGTTGCAGCTGTGTAGAACCTTAGTTAGGCCACACTTGGAGTATAGTGTTCAATTCTGGTCGCCACACTACCAGAAGGAGGTGAAGGCTTTAGAGAGGGTGCAGAAGAGATTTACCAGAATGTTGCCTGGTGTGGAGGGCATTAGCTATGAGGAGCGGTTGAATAAACTCGGTTTGTTCTTACTGGAACGACGGATGTTGAGGGGCGACCTGATAGAGGTCTACAAAATTATGAGGGGCATAGACAGAGTGGATAGTCAGAGGCTTTTCCCCAGGGTAGAGGGGTCAATTACTAGGGGGCATAGGTTTAAGGTGAGAGGGGCAAGGTTTAGAGTAGATGTACGAGGCAGGTTTTTTACTCAGAGGGTAGTGGGTGCCTGGAATTCGCTACCGGAGGAGGTGGTGGAAGCAGGGACGATAGTGACATTTAAGGGGCATCTTGACAAATACATGAATAGGATGGGAATAGAGGGGTACAGACCCAGGAAGTGTAGAATATTGTAGTTTAATCGGGCAGCATGGTCGGCACGGGCTTGGAGGGCCGAAGGGCCTGTTCCTGTGCTACAAGTTTCTTTATTCTTTGTTCTTTGATCTTTGAATCGGCTGGAGCGCAGCCCGCGACCCTATAACCACAGGACCCTGAGGCTGCCCAGCCCATCTGACCCCACCCCCCCTCCCTTCCCCCCCCCTCCCTGTGAGCGACGCATCTCCGGCCCCTGCAACACCCATGCTGCCTGAATGTGGGCTCAGACCCTCAAGGTCCAGGCCACCCAGGGGATGCCCGCCAAAGTCATCTCAGGGAGCAGGGCGTGAAAGGCAGCAGACCACCACAACTTCAGCTGTGTATCCTGGGGGTACACCTAGATGTAGTACTAGTTATGTTAGGTCCCTACTGTGAAAAATTACTTGTAAATAAACAGCACTCTGATCACCAGCAGATCCTCCTCCCTGTCATGGCATCAAGCTCCACAAACCCCTGTGCACACTCAGCACTTCATCTCTGTGCAGTGTGAGAACTGCCGTGCTATGTCTCTGATGGCTCAGTAAATACATACTGTTGCTCGCACGGACCACCCTCTCTACCCCCCTCTCTCACCGTCTTCATCAATGCTCTGGCCTCTCATTGCAGCCACTCATCTCCAGTGATGAAAATGACATGGGCTGCCAAAGTGTAGAGAGGCTGACCCACCCTGGAGGTTAGTTGGAGGAACACACCACAACCCCTGACCTCGAGGGGGGCTGTTACGGATGAGAACTCATCTCATGCCTCTAAACCCATGATAAGTCAATTCATTGGCAGGACACGTTCAGCTCTTTGTCAGGCAGGAGTCAGACATGTCGATGAGGAAGAGTGGAGCATCGCATGGCCCTCAATGCAAGTCATCAACATTTTCCCGTGGAGTGTGGCTAGTGGCTTTAGTGGGCTGCCCCATGGATTAGGGCACCATAACAATACCCTCACACTGGGATCACATCTGTCCCGACCTCTCTTCAGTTTTTACTGTGGGACAGTGGGGCCCAGGCTGGCTCGTTCATCCTTTCCCCAATTAATGACAACTCAAGGGCCATTTCCCAGCCAGCCTCCATTTCAGGATGGTGGGAGAGGTACAGAGGAAGGAGTAAAAGTGATGCTGCTCAGGCCACACATGGGAAGAGGAGTGTGACGCATCCATCAATGGATCCCATTTAAAATCAGAGACCCCCCCCCCACCCCACGCAAAGATCTGGCCACAGTGGGTGTTTTCTCATAAGACCACAAGACCACAAGATATAAGAGCAGAATAAGGCTTTTTGGCTCATCAGGTCTGCTCCGCCATCGATCTTGGCTTATATGTTTCTCATCCCCATTCTCCTGCCTTTTCCCCATAACCACGGATCCCCTTATTAATCAAGAACCTTTCTATCTCTGTCTTAAATACATTCAGTGATTTGGCCTTCACAGCCTTCTGCGGCAATGAGTTCCACAGATTCACCACCCTCTGGCTGAAGAAATTCCTCCTCATCTCTGTTTTAAAGGATCGTCCCTTTAGTTTGAGGCTAAACCTGCCCTCAGGTTTTAGTTTTTCCTACAAGTGGAAACATCCTCTTCATGTCCACTCTATCCAGGCCTCTCAGTATCCTGTAAGTTTCAATAAGATCCCCACCCCCCCCTCATCCTTCTCAACTCTAACATGTACAGTCCCAGGGTCCTCAACTGTGTCTCATATGACAAGTTTTTCATTCCAGGGATCATTCTTGTGAACCTCCTCTAGATCCTTTCCAAGGCCAGTACATCCTTCCTTAGATGGCCCCAAACTGCTCACAATACTCCAAATAGGGTCTGACCTATTATACAGCCTCAGGAGTACATCCCTGCTCACCCCACACTTTGGTAAGACTTTTGCTTCCCTGTGACAGACATGAGATAGTCAATATACCTTCACTTCAAACAATGTATTAAGAACTAGTGATAAAGACCTCAGGGTATGCACATGGTATTCAGGACGCAGGCTATTCTGCATCTAGTTCTCTTGAAGCCTTTCAGTTATCTGACTGTCGTAGTTACATTCTTAATATCATCATGGTCTCATTAAATGCCCACTAATCCGTTACTCTCACTGAACTTCTCATGCAAGCCTGAAAATTGAGGCAGGGTGGAAAACAACAAGTGGTCTTAAATTCGCCACTTATGGGCCTCAGTTGGGGTGATGGCGTAGATGCCGGCCTGCGCCTCACCCATTCCACTTTCAAATTACAGAGAGGTCAGGACAGGCGAGAGCTCAGTGGGAAGGCCTTCCCAAGAATTTTATGGCCACCATGCTTCCTACAAATCCGCTGGCAGGAGAACATAAAATTCTGCCCTTCGACTCTGGGGACTGCTTTCAGTCTCAATCTGGTCCACTGCAGCCTCTGCAGTGAAGGACACAAATCCTGCATGCAGTCCATTAATTCTCCTCCGAATGGTATATTAGTTGCGGGGCAGTAAGAATCGGTGACAATGTTTGCCGCTAACTCCTCAGATGGCGAGAAGGGAAACTCTGCCATCTGAAAGATTCTGTCCCAAGTGATTGGCATTCAAGGAAGTGCCCCTACTGCTTAGAATGTAAGCCACTGGTGTAATAATTGTGATCTAAACTAGATGTTGTATCTTCCACTTCCACCCATATGTGTGCTTCTCCAATCTTTCTGACCTCAGACTTCAGCAGCTTGGTGAGACGAGGTCAGTTACAAATCATTAAGCTGATTTATTTTACTGAAATCCAGTGAATGTTCAGAGTAATAAATGTCATCAAATCTCAGCTCGATTCAACTAACAACATAACCTTCCTTGAGAACCAGAAAATAATATAAATCTGCGGCACCATCGCTACCAGCAGCTTCACTTAACTGTGATCGAGACCATGAAAGCAAAGAGGCCACAGCTGCTGGCAAGGCGGAGGAGGTTGCTGTGAACATGGATTGGAGAGTTCATTTGGATCTAATGGTTTAGGGAGAGCAGGGAAATAAATTCAGAGGAGAGAAAGGAAGAGAAGCTAGATGGAGATTGAAATCACGGAGGGGAAGAAATGGTTCAGTGCAGGCCATTGATTATAGTCAATTCTTTCTGCATCCCATGATTGACTACTGGAACTCCTATGAATTGCATCAAAAGTAATGGCGCAATGTTCAATTCCACTGTTGATACGATCATATGAATCATGCAGCCACAATGATGCTATCATTGTGCAACATGCTCACAGTGAACAATTGCGTATTATTCCTGTGCTGTGCAAAGAAACAAAGGGTGAGATCTTCACCTCATGGGGCAGCCTAGAACTAGGGGGCATATTTCAAATTAAGGGGTCGACCATTTAAGATTGAGTTGAGGCTGCAATCAGATATGCCATGATCTTAGCAAATGGTGGAGCCGGCTCAAGGGGCTGAATTGCCTACTCCTGCTCCTAATTCTTGTATTCTCATGGAGGCTCATTAATCTTTGGAAAACTCTACTCCAGAGAATAGTGGAGGCATTGAATACATTCACGCATGAGTTGGACAGAATTTTTATCGACAAGGGAGGCTTATGGGGGCAGGCAGGAAAGAGGATTTAAGAATGGCAGAGAAGGCTAAAGGGACCAAATGGCTTTCTCCTCCTGCCATTTCTTATCTATTTAGTTCCAAACCAAGCTACTGCTGGATGCCTGTAATCCGCCCCATGTCACCAGACCTCACAATGTTATCAATACCAGAACGATTAGTCCGTCTGAAAATGTTGCCTTCAGCTATTTTGAATAATTTGAAAAATATGAATTATACGCCATACTTATCCTGCAATCAAGTATGGATAACTATAACTCTGCAGCCTCCGGCACTGAGGATCCGAGTTCGAATCCCGTCCCTGGGTCACTGTCATGTGAAGTTTGCACATTCTCCCCGTGTTTGCGTGGGTTTCACCCCCACAACCCAAAGATGTGCAAGTTAGGTGGATTGGCCACGCTAAATTGCCCCTTAATTGGAGAAAAAATAATTGGGTACTCTAAATTTATATTAAAAAAAGTATGGATAACTGGCAGACTGTTGAGCCATTTGTACTGCAGCAGACATAACTCACTCCATGCACCTGCTGTGATTGTGAATTGTGCAGCTCTTCCTACCTGATCACTCCCAGATCCTCAGATGGACAGTATCCTCATTTCTTTCAGTCAGCAATTTCAAGCTGATGTCAAAAACTGCAAATCTGTACCCACGAATCTGGAACTTACTCCATGAGAATGATCTACAATCTGTCCATCGGTTAAATGTGTTTAAGTCTGTTTTTGAGTCACAATTTTCTTGTTGGTTGCAGATGGAATTGTTTGATATATGATGATACTTGAGAGAAGGGATTAATAACTTGCAACATCTCTGAAAAAGTAGCAACGATTATCGCTGCTCATTGCAAAATTTATCAAGGTCAATATTATATAAATTGACAATAATAAGTCAGTTTAGGCTGATCCAACAGGTTTGATGAAACAATTACAGTTGATAAACTGTTTAAGATGCGGAAGTGTTAAAATGACCCAGTCAGATGACCAACAAATTATTTGCAACAACGAAAAAGCAGCAATGAATTTTCTAGGGTGCTTTGTATGTAGGGATAGAGAACCATTACCGTAAAATAGAAATGATTCATACTGTTAAACACTTCTATTTTCTTGAAAGTTTGTTCTAAATATGAACTTAACATTGTTGTCAAATCCATGCATATTGCAACTTCTCCGGGAAATCCATTTCGCTCAGGTGTTCAGACCAGGTGATCTGATGCTAAAATAAGTGTCATGTGAGAGTACCTTTAAGAAATAGGTGTTTTTAATAGAATAGCTGTAGTGGGTGTACCTTTAAGAAATGGGTGTTTATTACTGCAAAGATGTCAGAGTGTGGGTGGAGCTGGGTTGTCTGCTTTTACTTTCGCTTTGGGCTGGTAGCTACAGGGTATGTTTAGTTTTGTTTTGAGAGCTGGATAGCTGCAGGCAAACCAAGCAGCTGTAAGGATCTCTGTCTGCAGGCTACAGACTGACTTCAGCTCGTTTGGGGGTTTGAAAGTTGTACATGTCTCAGCAGAGAAGTTAAACCTGATGTCTTTCTGTAAAAGGGTTTTTATGGATGTTGCAAGGAAAGATTAAGAGTTACTTATAGGGTACTGTATTCTTTTGGGGATTTATTGGCGTTGATAGTTGTTAAGATGTTTACTGTGGGTTAAAGTGTTAACTGGTTTCATAAATCAACATTGTTTTAATTTAAAAGTACTGTAAATCTCTGTTACATCACACCTATAAGGTAGGCCCGTGTGCTCCCCATACCACAATCTATTAAAAGTTGTGGGTCAGGTGAACTCCATGATACACTTTGGGGTTCTCTAAACCCTGGCCCATAATAACAGTACCAAAGTTATTGTAATGCTGGGTGTTGTTTATTATTGCAATATTAACTCTATAATGCAAATATATAAATAAGGTAAAACCATAATATGGTTTCCTTGTGCCTTGACATCTTTTTCCTTCTCTACTTTCTATCCACTTTTTGTCAATCATAGAAGCATGGAGGCTTACAGCACAGAAGGAGGCCAATCAGCCCCTCCTGTCTGAGCCAGCCTCATCCCACTTTCCTGGTCTTGGTCCAATAGGAGGTTATAGCACTTCAAGTGCATATTCATGTACTTTTTAAATGTTGGGTGTTTCTGCCTTTACCACCCTTTCAAACAACAGGTTAAAGATCCCCACCACCCACTGAAAGAAAAAACTCTTGTCGGACCTCTCTAATCCTCCTACCTAACTATGCCCCCTGATTATGGATGCTTCGATCTGGGGGAATAGGGCCTACTTATACACTCTATCTCGACACCTCAGAATTTTGTACATTTTCTTAATTCATTCAAAATATGTGGTTGTCGCTGGCTAGGCAGCATTTACTGCCCATCCCTAATAGCCCTTGAGAATGTGGTGGTGAGCTGCCTCCTTGAATCGCTGCAGTCCATATCATGTAAGTACATCCATGCTGCTGCTAGGGAGGGAGTTCCAAGATTTTGACCCAGCGACAATGAAGAAATGGCAATATATTTCCAAGTCAGGATGGTGAGAGACTTGAAGTGGAGCCTCCAGGTGGTGGTGTTCCCAGCTATCTGCTGCCCTTGTCCTTCTTGAGGGTAATGGTTGTGGATTTGGAAGTTTCTGACATTAGTGAGTTCCTACAATGCATCTAGTAGATGGTACACCCTGCTGCTACTGTGTGTCATGGTTGAGGGATTAAATGTTTGTGGAAGAGGTGCCAATCAAGTGGGTTGCTTTTTCCTGGATGGTGTCGGGCTTCTTGAGGGTTGTTGGAGCTGCACTCATTCAGGCAAATGGAGAGTATTCCATCACACTCCTGAGACCCAGGGTAATATTCTGGGGTCCCAGGTTCGAATCCCACCATGGCAGATGGTGAAATTTGAATTCAATAAAAATCTGGAATTAAAAGTTCAATGGTGACCATGAAACCATTGCCAATTGTTGTAAAAATCCATCTGGTTCACTAATGTCCTTTAGGGAAGGAAATCTGCTGTCCTTACCCGGTTTTATCTTCATATGACTCCAAACCCACACAGCGATGCGGTTGACTTTTAACTGCCCCCACTGAAATGGCCTAGCAAGTCACTCAGTTCAAGGGCAATTAGGGATGGGCAACAAATGCTGGCCCAGCCAGTGATGCCCACATCCCAAACACTAATTTTTAAAAGTTTAGCGATGGTAATGCCATTGGATGTCAAGGGGTGATGATTAGATTCTCTCTTTTTTGAGCTGGGCATTGCCTGGCACTTGTGTGGCATGAATGTTACTTGCCACTAGCCAATCCAAGCCTAGATATTGTCCACTGCACTTGGACATAGACTGCTGAATGGTGCTGAATATTATGCAATCATCAGCAAACAGCACCACTTCAGACCTTATAATGGAAGGAAGCACGGTAGCACAAGTGGCTAGCACTGTGGCTTCACAGCACCAAGGTCCCAGGTTTGATTCCCCGCTTGGTCACTGTCTGTGCGGAGTCTGCACGTTCTCCCTGTGTCTGCATGGGTTTCCTCCTGGTGCTCCGGTTTCCTCCCGCAGTCCAAAGACGTGCTGGTTAGGTGGATTGGCAATGACAAATGCCCTTAGTGACCAAAAAGGTTAGGAGAGGTTATTGGGTTACGGGGATAGGGTGGAAATGAGGGCTTAAGTGGGTCGGTGCAGACTCGATGGGCCGAATGGCCTCCTTCTGCACTGCATGTTCTATGGAAGGTCATTAATGAAGCAACTGAAGATAGTTGGGACTAGGACACTACCTCAGGAATTTTTGCAGTCTTGGAGCTTAGATGATTGACCTCCAACGACCACAACCATCTTCCTCTGTGCCACTTATGAGTTCACTGATTCCCTTTGACTCCAGTTTTTGCACCCTTGCCACCCTCAGTACTCCTCCAAGTGGTAGTTAGCATGGAGGAGGAGTACTGATTTATCCGCTGAGGTGCGGGACATGATAATCAGCCATGAGACTTAATTGGGTCCAGAGTCAATGTTGAAGAATCCCAGGGCAATTCCCTCCCAACTGCATTCCGCTGTGCTGCCACCCATGCTGGGTCTGTCCAGCCGGTGGGGCAGGGCATACTCAGTTATACTGATTTCTGGGACATTCTCTGTAAGGTATGATTCCGTTAGTATGATTATATCAAGTTGTTGCTTGACTAGTCCGTGAAACAGCTCTCCTAATTTGGGCACAACCCCCCAGATGTTAAAAATGACAACTTTATAGGGCCGAAAGGACTGGGTTTGCCATTGTCATTTCCAGTGCCTAGGTCGATGCCATGTGGCCCATTCAGTTTCATTCTTTTGAGACTTTGTTGTGGTTTGATACAACTGGGTGGCTTGCTCTGCCATTTCAGAGCACGAGGGGGCATTTAAGACATAATCGCATTTCTGTGGGTCTGGAGTGACATGTAGGCTTGGCCAGAACCGGTAAGGACAGCAGATTTCCTTCCTCAAACAGCAATAGTGAACCAGATGGATTTTTACATCAATCAACATCACTAGACTTTGGCAGCGAGTGTTTCACGACGCAAACCACCAGAAATCAACACAAGTTCTACTGCACTGAGCAGTTGTCGTCACCACATGCCTGTATCTGCAGTGGAACCTGAAGTGTGTATCGGCAACACGTAATAGTGCAAAAGAAATCCCATCAGCAGTATCTGCTACATCATGCAGATTCAATCGGGAGTCCTTTGAAAAATGCTGGTGTCCTAATGAAGCTAGCTCCACAAGCATTCATTCAAAACACCTACAAAATCAACCTTGATGGACTGGATACTGTCGGAAGGCAGGAAACCATCTCCCCTGAAAACCCTGTTCTCTCAACTCTCAAAAGACCAACATTCCAGGGGAGGACAAAGAAAACGCTTCATAGCCATTCTGAAGTTCTCCTTGAAGTATGGCGGCATTGACATGAATGACCAGGAAGAGCTTGCAACCGATCATTCAGAATGATGACCACCTTGTCCATCCAGCTGCATCACGCTTTGAGTTAAAACGTCTTAACGGTGAGGCAGAACAGCAGCAGAGAAGGAAAGAAAGGGAAGCAAATCCTATACTCCAGATCCCACTGCCTCATGGGCCGTACGGCCACATGTTCCCAAAGATTTCCGGGTCGAGAACTTTTGAGTCGAATCGAGGTGCTAGAGTGACAACAAAGACAAAACAACAAACAAATTTGTCAAAACAATTCACAAAAGTGACGGGGGGGGGGCGGGTCTTTTATAGAATTACACATGTAACATATTATGTACACAATGGCATGCATTTTCCTTCATAGTGAGGCATTATGTTCTCCTGCTGGAACTGAATCGCGTGGAATTTGCATTCCAGCTGGGAGTGCTGTTGAGAGAAAATTCAGGCCATGCAAATAGGCCAGCACTCTGCTCGCATGAAATGCAAGCAACCCCCTGCCTCACTGGAGTCTGATTCACTGGGGCCAGGATTCATGTTAAAGAGCCTTGACAAGCTGGAGGTGCTTATAACCGGTCCACTCAGCACACACTCTCAGGAGCCATTGAAGCCTGTGAGTGCCTTATTGGCTGAGTGAGAGTGCATTTGGAGTTGGGTGAACACAGGGAGTTCGGTGAAACTGAGAGAAGGTGAAACTGGAAAGGTGAATGTGGAGCTCAGACCGGGCAGGAGCGGAGCACAGTCGAGTTTCATAAACATCAAAGCCGGATTTGTGGCCATGCCCCTTTCTAACAAATATACCGTTTTGGATACTGTTGGGGGAGATGACTGTGTAGGGGAAAGCAGTGGCAGTCAACTTCATGGCATCATGGGTGGATCTGCTGCACAAGAGGGGAGGAGGAAGAATACCAGGGCTATAGTGGTAGGGGATTCGATTGTAAGGGGAACAGACAGGCGTTTCTGTGGCCGCAAAAGAGACTCCAGGATGATATGTTGCCTCCCTGGTGCCAGGGTCAGGGTTGTCACTGCATGGCTACAGAGCATACTGAAGGGGTGGGAGGGGGGTGGGGGTGGGGGGTGGGGGGCAAACAGACAGATATCATGGTACATATTGGTACCAACGATATAGGCAGAAAAACAGATGAGGTCCTGAAAGCAGAATTTAGGGAGCTAGGAAGTAGATTAAAATACAGGACTCAGAAGGTAGTAATCTCTGGATTACTTCTGGTGACACATGCTAGTGAGTATAGAAATAGGAGGTTCATCCAGCTGAATGTGTGGCAGGAGAGATGGTACAGGTGGGAGGGCTTTAGATTTCTGGAACATTGGGACCGTTTTGGAGGATGGTGTACAAGGCGGATGGTTTGCACCTGAACCAAAATGTCCTCGCAGGGAGGTTTGCTAGTCCGGCTGGGGAGGGTTTAAAGTAACTTGGCACGGGCCTGGAATACTGTGAGAAGTTTCAGCAGGGATAGATGCACAGCCAAAATTAGAGGAGGCATCATGTGAGTCAGGAAGGCATGGAATGTCTGGAATAGTTAAATCACCAGGGAGTTTGGCAAGATTGGATGGTATTTATTTTAATGCGATGAGTCTGACGAACAAGGCAGATGATTTGAGAGCACAAATTAAAACATGGAGGTATGATGTCATTGCTGTCACTGAGACATAGGGCTGGATTCTTCGTTTTGGAGACTAAGTTCCCACGCTGGCGTGAAAATGGTGGTCTTTTACGGCAGGAAAAGTTGTGGGTCTGGCCAAAACGGCCACCGATTCCCGCTTTACTGGGGGCTAGCAGCCAGGCAGCATAGTGCTCGCAGCTCTAGCTACCGATACAGCCCTGAGCACTTCCGGTTCCGTGGCCGCACATGCGCACGACGGCAGCCTGCAGTGGCTGTATCGTGCTCCATGGCGGACTCAGCCCGCAGACCCGAACTGCAAAAGTAGTGCCCCCCTTCGGCCGCTCGCACACCTCAGACCGCCCGCCCACATTGCCCCCAGCCCCGAATGAAGCCCCCCTGCCCGCTGATTGACCCTCCCTTGACTATGGCCACCTGGACTGTACACCGCTTTTCAGGAGAGGGGAGAATACAAAAACCGTCTCTGCACCCGATATGGGCATCAAAACAGATTCTCCGCCCCATCGCTGAACGCAATTTCAGCGTTCAATGTCGGGGAGTGAAGAATCCAGCCCGGTTGAGAGAGGGCGCGGATTGGCAGTTCAATATTCCAGGATGCAGAATCTTCAAATGAGATAGGGAAGGAGGTAAAAGAGGAGGCGGTATCATAATTTTAATCAGGGAATAAATTACAGCAATAAGAAGGAGTGACCCCGTCGAAGGCTCTTCGATTGAGGTCATATGGGTAGAACTTAAAAACCAAAAAGGAACGTTCACATTGGTGTGAATGTTCTATAGCCCACCAAACAGTGTGAAAGAAATAGAAGAGCAGATATGTAGGCAAATTTCAGAGAAGTGTTAAAATAATAGGGTAGTGATAGTGGGGAATTTCAGCTTCCCCAATATTAACTGGGGAAGCCAAAGTGTGGAAGGTTTTGAGGGAGTGGAATTCTTAAATTGCATCCAGGAGAACTTTTTAAGCCAGTACATAGAAGGACAGACAAGAGTAGGGTGGTCCTGGACTTAATTTACGGGAACAAAGCTGGGCAAGTGGTTGAAGTATCAGTGGGAGAATATTTTTCAGACAGTGATCATAACTCCATTAGATTCAAGATTGTTATGGAGAAGGACAATGATAGGTCTGAGATCAAAGTTCTGAAACTGGTGCAAGACGATTTTAGTAAGATCAGATTTGGCCAGAGTGGATTGGGAGCAGACATGTTGAGGCAAATCTGTGACAACAGAGGGCATCAACAGCCGGCCTCCAGGACTTGCAGCGACAGGTGCCGTTGGAGCCTCCGGAGCTCACTTCGGCCTCACCTCCAACTCATGGAATAGCATGGGGGCCAGCGAGCACCCCGAGGGAAGAGTAAGAGAAGCGGTCCATGCTGGCTTCTCCCACAGCGGAGGTTCTGGAACAACTCAATGCTCCTCAATCCCCCCCCCCCTGATACTGGCACATCCCATGGGTAGCGGGCTGAACAGGCTGACACGTCATCACCTGTGACACCCGGAGATCGGCTGGGCCCATCCAGGTCCAGGCCCTCCAGAGCATGACCGCCTAGGACATCACAGGACAGAGGACGAGACATGCAGCAGGCCGCCTCCACGTCTGATGCGCTGTTTGGGGCAACACTTAGAAGGAACGGTAGGCCACGCAAGGTAAGGAAGGTAGATGAAACTTAAATTGGCATAGGTGTTGGAGGATGGGATGGGGCTGGAGCTGGAGGTAGAGCATCTGCCGGGAGGAGGGGATGTGGAGGCTGCGACAGGACAGAGCCCCAATGGCAAATGATTGTGTCATCCTCAGCGAGAAGTGCCAGGGCAGGGGTACAGGAATATGAGCACAACTTGCATGACATCAACTATAGTAAGAGAGCCCTAACCATTCACCGTCAACTTTCACCTCCACCCTGGCCCCGGCAAGCCATATCGACCTGTGAGAAGACTTTGCCAGAAAACTAGCAGGGATCCCCTGGGCGGATAGTGGAATGTTATCCTAAAGTCAGGAGTCAGACTCTGTCAAGCAATAAGGAGCACCAGAACTCATTTCACAGCGATTCGTCAACATTCTCTGTCCCGTGGACAAGACACACTGATACTGCCAACGCAGGGCCAACACTCTCTGGTGATGCTGGTAGGAGGAGAGAGGGGGACTGTGGTCGTGGGAAGGTGTGGAAGGCTAGGGGGAAGATGGAGGGAAGAACCGAGGGAGAGGGAAGTGGAGTAAAGGATCGAGGGAGAGAGAAGGTGGAGTAAAGGACTGAGGGACAGGGAAGGGGTGAGAGGTTCAGGCAAGGGGATTCTCTGTGTGTTAGGGGGAGGTGGCAGGACAGGGCAGTGGGGATGCCAGGGGCCAGGCCTTCTAGTTGGTAAATCGGGAGGTGATGAGGTTGTCCCATGTGTGGCAGCCCTGGAGCACACGTTGGGAGGCCTGCCTTGCCAGCCCGGGCTCCATGCCCGGAACCTCCTGGACACCATCCTCATTCTCCTCATCAGATGAGGCTAGATTTGAGCACTCCACCAGAGTGGTCCAGGCATCGGAAGCGCATCTTGAGCAAGCCAATGCACCATTCAATCATGCTCCTGGTTGCTGCATGGGCATCGCTACAGTGGTTCTCAGCATTGGTCTGGGGCCTCCGCACAGGTGTCATTAGCCATGACTTCAGTGGGTAACCCTTGTCACCCAATAGCCAACCCCTCGTCCGAGGGACTGGTTTGAAGGCACTGGGAACCTCAGAGACTTTATGCGTTACGCATGCTGTCAAGGTATCGGGCGCAGACATGCATGATGTACAACTGCCGGCCACACACCAACTGCGTATTCAGGGCCTGGAAGTCTTTCCAATTGATGAAAAGCACCCTCTGTTGAGCCGGTGCTCATTGGGGGACATGTGTTCCATCGAACACCGCCTGGACCTGGGGCATGCCAGCGGTGGTGACAGATCCTGCTGCCCGGGCATCCTGGTGGCCCTGGTCTAAATTGTAGGTGATGTAATCCGATGCTCAGGCACACAGGGCATCTGTGACAGATCTGTGCGGATGCACCTGTGTGCGGACGGTTTTGAGATCCCAGACAGATCCCCGCTCAGCCCCTGCAAAGACCCAGAGGTATAAAGGCTCAGGGAAACCGTCACCTTGACAGCTACCTGGAGGAGGTGTCCGCCTCCATAACGCTGCAGTGCCAGGTGCGCCACCATCTGGCACAGGTGGTGCACAGTCTCCCTGGTGGGCCAGAGTCCGCATCGGCACATGCAGTCTGCCAGCTCCTCGAAGTACAGTGGCAGCGGTGTAAATGTGGCCCGATGCGGCGGCTCCTTCACACCTCCTCCTTGGCCTTTTGGACAGCTGACACTTTAGCCTCACTGGCTGGCCCCTGCTCTTCTGGGGCAGGCTCCTCTTGTGCAGGGTCCACCCTGGGCTGGACCTGGCGTCGAGATTTGTGCATCCACAATGGCTGCAGTGGGCAGGTATATAGCAAGCATTGCTGGCTGTAATCCGATATCCATGTCTCTGCGGGGTAAGTGACAGAGAATGTTAGCAAGATGGGATTCCCTTGACCATATAAAGCCATCAGGTTACATAGTCACCCTGAGTTGTACTGGCATGCCACCCTCAACATGCCCCCCCCCCCCCCCCCCCCCCGCCCCACTGCTTCAAAGGCCCCTTCAATACGATGTCATCTGCACTTCACCCCTGTCCCCATCAGTGACTGGCACCCGGCCTGTGATGTGGGGAGCCCCTGTCCGCACTATCTGTCCCTGCCAACCGGGGTACCAATGGCTTCCGCCACCGGTGTCAGCGATAGACTCTGTGGCCCCTGTCCTGTTTCCCCCAGTGGGGTCTACTGTGTGTCTCCTCCCTGGTGTGTTATCCTGCCAGCAGGGCCTCAACAAGTTGATCGATGGAGAAGGGTCAACGCTTGCTGCCAGTCGCCTCCACTATAAGAGGCTTGTGTGTGAGTGGGTGCAACAAATGGGGACGAGCAAGGGATATGTGTGTTTGCTGGGAGCTTGTCTGCTTGTGATGTGGAGCCTGGGTTTTACATACAGGTTGTGACAGAAAGCTGGTCAGGTTTCCGGGGGCGGGGGGGGGGGGGGGGGGGGGGGGGGGCGGGCGGGGGGTGCAGGATGGTTGGGAGCAGGGGTGCGGTGGACATGCAGGGGTTGGAGACATCGCGTGACCCTTAGGGCGGTCTAACTGATAGTGTCACTGGTGAGGCTTCTACTCTGAGCAGGGCTGCGTGTCAGGGAGGGTTCCAAAGTCACGGTGCATGTGTCATTTGTTTGGGGTGACCTCTGCTAATCCTCTGCTTCTGATGATTGTACAGAGGAGTGCCAACAGCTGGTTGGCCAGTGATTGAGCATGTCCACGCCCTTCCCCTTGATGATACTGCTGGGTTATGAGGGTTTCCAGAGGAATGGGCTGGGTGTGCTCCCACATGACCAAAAACCCTCTGAGCAGATACAGGATATAGTCAGCAGTATGAACAGCCAGGAGCCTGTAAATTGCACTTTCTCCCCATGTCTGCGTGGGTTTCCTCCAGGATTCCTCCTCCCACAGTCCAAAGATGTGCAGGTTAAGTGGACTGGGCATGCTAAGTTGCTTCTTAGTGTCCAAAGGGTGGATGGGATTATGGGGATAGGTGAGTGGACCGAGGACAGTGTGTTAGCTTTTATTGGTAGAGGGATTGGGTTTTGGAGCGATGAGGTCATATAGCAGCTGTACAAAACTCTGGTGCGGCCGCATTTGGAGTATTGCGTGCAATTCTGGTCGCCGCATTATAGGAAGGATGTGGAAGCATTGGAAAGGGTGCAGGGGAGATTTACCAGACTGTTGCCTGATATGGAGGGAAGATCTTATGAGGAAAGGCTGAGGGACTTGAGGCTGTTTTCGTTAGAGAGGAGAAGGTTAAGAGGTGACTTAATTGAGGCATACAAGATGCCTCAATTATATATGCTATTTAATAGGCAGTAATGACTGCACAATGCTTTGTTATGAATTTAACTACTTCTCCTCAATTGCTTTTAGTTCAATAGGGTGGACAGTGAGAGCCTTTTTCCTCGGATGGTGATGTCTAGCACGAGGGGACATAGTTTTAAATTGAGGGGAGATAGATATAAGACAGATGTTAGAGGTAGATTCTTTACTCAGAGTAGTAAGGGCGTGGAATGCCCTGCCTGGAACAGTAGTGAACTCGCCAACACTAAGGGCATTCAAATGGTCATTGGATAGACATATGAACGATAAGGGAATAGTGTAGATCGGCTTTAGAGTGGTTTCACAGGTCGGCGCAACATCAAGGGCCGAAGGGCCTGTACTGCGCTGTAATGTTCTATGTTCTATGTATGGTGCTCTTTCAGAGGGTAGGTAAAGATGTGATGGGCCGAATGGCCTCCTTCTGAACTGTAGGGATTCTATGGATCAATGGATGTCGGTATGACATATACATTTGTAATGTTTTCATAGCTGTACTGAAATAAAGGAGCGATGAATACAACCATAATTTTTGGCCTTCAGAGTATATGTGAAAGAATGAATTTGATTAGTGAAATGTCTTGTGATTGTTCCACCCTTGCTTGCATTTTCAATAAAAATACTGATTGTTGGCATATACCTCAAATCCAGTAATAGTACTGTGTCATCTTTCCGTTGTTGTGGAAGAACTTACTGTACTACAATGCTGGCACCGAATCTGTGGTTAGTAGATTGACACTCACTGACGTTGGGGAATATATAAAAGATTTAGCCTGCCCTTATACAATGAAACGAAAAAACAAATTAGATGAAAAGTGGATCCACAGAGAGTGACAAAACAATAAAGGAAAGGAAGTGAGCAACAGAGAAAAGGCACATGAAACTGTAATTGTAAAATAAAAGAATAAAATCTACTCTTGTTTCCAAGATGACCATCTGACTTAAAATCAGCAAAATGCCCATGGCAAAGTTTAAAAATCTATATCTGCAACAAAAAGTCTTGATTAGTACATGCACCTCCTATGGGGAAGCCGGTGGCATCGTGGTATTGTCACTGGTTTAGTAATTCTAAAGGTAATGCACTGGGGACCTGGGTTTGAATGCCACTCTGATGGTACAATTTGAATGCAATAACAATCAGGAATTCAAAAGTAAAATGATGATCATGAAACCATCGTTTAAAATCTACATCTTGTTCACTAATCTCCAGTTGGGAAGGAAGTGTCTTGGTCTGGCCTACATATGGCTCCAGGCCCAGAGCAATGTGGTTGACTCTTAACTGTCCTCTGAAATGGCCTAGCAAGCCACTTGTTTTGAGGGAAATTAGACATTGGGCAGATATTCTGGCCCTCTCATTGACCCATGAAAAAATATTCATGTTTTCTTGGGAATCATTATATTTCATTGGAACCATCTATAGAAACTAGGGGCCAGATTCCTGTGGCCTTATGGATCCATAAAACCATAAGACACAAGAGCAGAATTAGGCCATTCGGCCCATCAAATCTGCTCCACGATTTGATCATGGCTGATATGTTTTTCATTCCCATTCCCCTGCCTTCTCACCATAACCATTGATCCCCTTATTATTAAAGAAGCTATCTATCTCTGTCTTAAAGACACTCAATGACTTGGACTCCACAACCTTCTGCGGCGATGAGTTTCACAAATTCACCACCCTCTGGCTGAAGAAATTCCTCCTCATCTCTGTTTTAACGGGTCATCCCTTCAGTCTGAGACTTGCCCTCAGGTTCTAGTTTCTCCTACAAGGGAAACATCCTCTCCACATTCACTCTATCTAGACCACTCAGTATTCTGTAAGTTTCAAATAGATCCCCCCTCATCCTTCTGAACTCCATTGAGTACAGACCCAGAGTCCTCAACCGCTCCTCATATGACAAGTCCTTCATTCCGGGGATCATTCTTGTGAACCTCCTCTGGACCCTCTCCAAGGCCAGCACATCCTTCCTTAGATACTGGGCACAAAACTGCTCACAAATTCCAAATGGAGTCTAACCAGAACCGTATACAGCCTCAACAGTACGTCCCTGCTCTTGTATTCTAGCCCTCTCGACATGAATGCTAACATTGCATTTGCCTTCCTAACTGCTAATTGAACCTGCATGTAACCTTAAGAAAATCCTGAACTAGGACTCCTAATTCCTTTGTGCTTCTGATTTCTGAAGCCTTTAGAAAATAGTCTACACCTCCAATCTTCCTACCAAAGTGCATTATTTCACACTTTTCCACATTGTATTCCAACTGCCACTCCTTTGCCTATGTTCGTAACCAGTACAGGTGCTTCTGCATCTGCCCTGCTTTCTCAATACTATTTGTCCCTCTACTTAGCAACAATGCCCTCAGTTCCTTCTTCCAGGTCATTAATGCACATCGTGAACAGCTGTGGTCCCAAAACTGATCCCTGCGGAACACCACTAGTCACCAACTGCCATCCTGAAAAGGACCCCTTTATCCCCACTCTCTGCCGTCTGCCGGTCAGCCAATCCTCTATCCATGCCAGTACCTTGCCCCTAACACCATGGGCTCCTATCTTATTTAGCAACCTCCTGTCAAAGGTCTTCTGGAAATCCAAATAGATCATGTCCCCTGGTTCTCCTTTGTCGAATTTCTTCATTACTTCCTCAAAGAATTCTAACAGATTTGTCAGGCATGACCTCCCCTTAACAAACCCGTGCAAACTCAGTCCTATTTTACCGTGCACTTCTAGTACCCTGCAATCTCATCCTTAATAATCGACTCTAAAATCTTACCAGAACCCGAGGTCAGGCCAAGCAGCCTATAATTTCCTGTCTTCTGCCTCCCTCCCTTCTTAAACAGGGATTTTACATGAGCCAGTTTCCAATCCTCTGGTACCCTCCCTGCCTCCAATTATTCCTGAAAGATCACCACCAATGCCTCCACAATCTCCTCAGCTGTCTCCTTCAGAACCCAGGGGTGGAGTCCATCCGGTCTGGGTGATTTATACACCTTCAGACCTTTTAGTTTCCCCAGCATCTTCACGTTAGTGATAGCCATTACACTCACCTCTGCCCCCTGACTCTCTTGAAGATCTGGCATGCCACTAGTGTCTTTCAATGTGAAGACTGATGCAAAGTAACTATTCAGTTCCTCTGCCATTTCTTTGTTCCCTATTACTACTTCTCCCACTTCATTTTCCTGTGGTCCAATGTCTATTCTTTCCTTTCTCTTACCTTTTATATATCAAAAAAACCTCTTGCAATCTTCTTTTATATTACTTGCTAGCTTACACTCATATTTCATCTTCTCCCCTCTTATGCTTTTTTAGTTGTACTCTGCTTGCTTTTAAAGCCTTCCCAATCCACTAATCCTCATCACATTATATGCTTTTTCCTTTGCTTTTATGCTGTCCTTGACTTCCCCTGTCAGCCCCTTAGCATGTTTCCTCCTCCTTGGGATGAATTTCTGTTGTGCCTCCCGAATAACCCCCAGAAACTTCTGCCTTTGCTGTTCCACCACTTTTGCTGCTCGGCTCCCCTTCCAATCAACTCAGACCAGCTCCTCCCTCATGTCTTTGTAGTTACCTATATTCAAGTGTAATACTTGTCATGATATTCAAACACACACATCATGATAGACACACTAACAGACAAATCAGAACACACAACACCACAACCAATGACAGAAACATATAAAAGCACAGACACGACCCCCGGTGGTCAGTATTAGCTGCAGAGGAGAACCAGGACACATCTGTTACCAAACACACTCAGGGAGACAGCACGTGCAGAGTATCCAGAACGAACTGTATTATAAGAGTTATAATAAAATAGAGTTGTACCACATACAACTGTGTTGGCTCATCTGTGCACCAGAGCACCCAACACCACATGGTACAGGAGTGGATCGATACCTGCCGGCATACCTCAGTGTACAGAGACAACCAGCAGTGCCCAGGCAAAATGATAGAGCTCCCGGTTCCGCAGCCGCTCCAGTGCTACGGCGATCTCCGCGAAAACTGGCGGCGATTCCGGCAAATGTTCGAATTGTTCCTGGTGGCAGCTGAACTCCAAGACCTGGATGATAGCGAAAAAATTGAATTTCTCCTCACCATCGCCGGTGCAAGGGCAAGAGAAATATTCACAAGGTTCAGGTTCTTCAGGAGGCAGCAAAGGTACGATTACCAGGCAGTTCTGGACAAATTCTCCAAGTACTGTGAAGAAAACGCAATCCAATCGGCAAATAAAGGTAAGAAAAGCTGCAGTACTCACCTCGTGGCTGGGATCCCGGAGCCCGAATTCCCAGAGGCCGAAATCCCGGGCCTGAGAGAAGGCTGGGTCGAGGTCGGTGGCCATCTTGCTAAAGGTATCACGCTAGCACTGTTGCGCGAGCAGTGCGCAGAACCGGAAGTTTCGTTTGCGCATGCGCGAGATGCTGCGCATGCGCAGTCAAGAAAACGGCCATCGGTAAAGGAACAGCGATCTGAGCATGCGCAGTCGCTTCCTACGTGCTACATACCGAGCGTCAGGATGTCAGAGGCCCCAGACTGCACCAATTTAAAAGGGAAACGTCCCAAATCCAATTTAAAAGGGAAACGTCCCAAATCAAAAAAACAAAAATCTGTTAAAGCTGTAAAACAACCTTCCCTCACCTGGAATGACAGCACAGTGCCGCAAATTGACCCAGGAGATGAATTTGACCTCCGAAGAACCCTCCGACAAGCAGTTACCTACGCACAAGCCGATGATTCCGACCTTGAATACTTCGATGACGATCTTTACAGTGTTTCCGGACCTCGCGAGCCCAATGATAGCTCCGTGGTCCTATATGACTATGACTCGGACGAACCTTTCGTGTTGCACATTGGCGGCCCCCACATTGAATCCGACGCAGATGCGGATTCATTTTTCGGATTTGAGGATCTTCAATCCAGCAGATATGACGTTCCAACTTATCAGTACCGGATGATGCTGCAGCCTGACATTAACAGACAGGGAGCGGTGCAAGCACACGGAGAGTGCCCTGCTGCCACACAGAGCGTGGTCCACGTCCCGCTCAACGTTCCCGACTCTATGAAAGAAGACATGCAAGACTCCAGAGTGCAGTCCTCGCATGAACCAGAAGTGACTCCAGTGTCACAAGCTTCCACAGCAAGCTCGTGGACAGACTCCACAATTGCAGAAATGCAAGACTCCAGAGCGCAGTCCTTGCACGGACAAGAAGTGACTCCAGTGTCACAAGCCTCCACAGAGAGCTCGTGGACAGCCTCCACGATAGAGGCAACGCAAGACTCCAGAGCGCAGTCCTTGCACGAACAAGAAGTGACTCCAGTGTCACAAGCCTCCACAGAGAGCTCGTGGACAGCCTCCACGATAGAAGCAACGCAAGACTCCAGAGCGCAGTCCTTGCACGAACAAGAAGTGACTCCAGTGTCACAAGCCTCCACAGAGAGCTCGTGGACGGACTCCACGATGGAAGGAATGCAAGACTCCAGAGCGCAGTCCTTGCAGGAACAAGACCATGAGGGTCTAGCAACCTCTCCTGACCAACCAGCGGCAGACGATGCAAGTCTGCCATGCTCACGTGAACAGCAAGAAGGCTATAACAGCCTACCATGCTCCACTACACAGCAGCATGAACATGACGGTCTCTCATGCTACAATGAAGGGCACAGCGCTGAAGACTGTTCAAGCCCAACTGAAGACAAGCCAAAGGAATCGCCTCGTCCAAGCCCGAAGAAAAAAGGTTTATGCGCTGACCTTCAGGATCATTATAGCCGAACAGAGATTAATAATGCTGCACGGCCACAGAAGGATGCTGAGGATTTGCTAACGAAATTAATTGAATGTTTAACTTGCAAGGAGCAGACTGAGAATTGCCAGTGTTTTAGTACGGATCGAAAAAATGGACAAGACATTGATCCTCAGGTAATGGAAATAACACAACCTGAATCATATCTACAGCAGGGACAAATGTCTCCCTTCAACACAACACCGCAAAATCCCAACTTCGGAGACCAGCAGTTAGTCAGTAATGACTCTTCAAACCTTGAGGGGAACATTAATTGCATTGAACCTATACACGCTCCACTGATTATTGAGCAGAACATTGGAGCAAGAATCCTGAGGACACCGACATCGAGTAGCCAGATAACGAATTTAAAATCCACAGCAGTTTCAAGTGAACCAAGTGTGCTTTCCACTAATGGTGAAGATGCAGATAAGGTCGACCCGATTATCCATTGTACCACACTAACCCCAGTGATTAAGCAGTTATGTATGGGGAGTATAATGTGGGCAATTGAGAACAGTAAAAGAGAGACTGTGACCATGCCAGTCCCAGCAAAATCAGACCCAGAGACCATGAAGGCATGTACATTAGACAAAGATACATATGAGGCACCTGAGAAGAAAAGTGAAACGGAATGTTCTTTGGAAAATAGTACAATGTCGATAGAAACATTGGATCCTATATTCGAGACCATACCTATGGGAGAATTTGGGGGTAATAAACAAGGTTCTGCAATGTCTGGGGGAAGATTTAAAATTCCAAAGAAGAAAAGCCCAAATGAAGGACAACGGCAAGACAATGACAGTCCACCGACATGGTGTGCACCACCAGATGAAAACTCTGACAATTTACCCAACCCTAGTGAACAGCAAGCTGCTAATGAGGATCTATCCACGGGATGTGAGACGAGTGACGACAGCATCCCACTTCCCATGCAAAAGGTGCAAGGTGACAGACCTCGCCTAGTGCGTACCGAGGCACTCGACGATCACGGTGGGACCACTGACGACTGCGGTGGCGGCGCACCGCTTCCACCCTCGATGGCTCGACCCTCTCCACTGGTTGGTGCATTCCTGCATGTTCCGACTCCAGAAGTGCAGCTTCAGGGAATCTCGGCTGCCTCCAGTGAACCTGTTGGGACTCCGGACGGGGGGCATCGATGGAAGGCAGACCAGACTCCAGATGGGGAGCAGCCAAGCGCCGACTCTGATTCGCGCACGCCAGACCTTGCTCCGGACGGGCGGTGTCGCGGCCTCGGTGATGGCACGCTCAGGGTGACGGCGGATGCCACGGCGACAGGGAATGGATCGCGTGGCAGTCCCACTGGGTCGGCAGTGGCAACCAGCACCGGCGGTCCAAGATGGACACACCAATTCGCGCCATCGCCAGACGTTGATGCGAGCAACAATTCTCTCTCCAAGGCGACATGCTTCGACGTTTCTCTGCGGAGTCGCCCTTCCGGCACAGCAGGTGGCCGGAACCAGCGTACACGGTCTCGGCCAACTTCCACATCTGGCACAGTCATTGCCTTGCATGATATTAGTGATGGTGCTACTTCGATGGCAACGACCCATCGGCTACAAGATGCCGTCCACCACAAACATAAAAAGAAAAAGACTCCACCTTGTTCCTGGCATGCAGGGCGGATGGATTGGTGCGTAGGCGCAATCAGCGAGCTTTGCGCCGCCTTCCACGCTCGCAACTGAACCGTACGCACACGCCGGATCCTCCACTGGTTCCCAAGGATGACTTCGTGGAGATGCCACGGATCATGCCCCTTCCATCGCCACCAGAACCAAACCACAGCCAAGGCACCACTAACAAAGATGTTGAATGTTATATTTGCACGAATGAAAAAAACCAAGCACTGCACGAAGTACAACAAATGGTAAAGTAGAGACTTCGGCAACAGCATCACCTCCAACAGTCCAAGGTGAACCAGTGTGACCCCAAATCTCCACAGCTGAACCGGCTTGAGGACCAGCCCATTCTTGAGGCGGTCACCCATTAGACTGGACTTATAACGCTGTTCATACGTTCAAAAAGTCAAACACTTCTGTATTATAACCTGTTGTTGTTTATTGTTCCAGATATCGTCTGACCAGACCAATGTTCAAGTTTTTTTTTTCTCTCGCATCCAAGTTTTGTTATGGTACAACCTTGTTAGTGTGACGCACCCGACATCGCCCCATGTAAATAGTTACGTCATATACACACGCTGTACATAACACACACACACACTCTTCGATGCACTCACGACACAATTATATTTATAACCACGTAGGCACATATCTTTGTAAAAAGGGGGGATGTCATGATATTCAAACACACACATCATGATAGACACACCAACAGACAAATCAGAACACACAACACCACAACCAATGACAGAAAGATATAAAAGCACAGACACGACCCCCGGTGGTCAGTTTTAGCTGCAGAGGAGAACCAGGACACATCTGTTACCAAACACACTCAGGGAGACAGCACGTGCAGAGTATCCAGAACGAACTGTATTATAAGAGTTATAATAAAATAGAGTTGTACCACATACAACTGTGTTGGCTCATCTGTGCACCAGAGCACCCAACACCACAATACTTTTACTTCTAAATCAAGCATCTCCCTCTCAAACTGCAGGGTGGATTCTATCATATTGTGGTCACTGCCCCCTAAGGGTTCCTTCACCTTAAGTTCCCGGATCAAGTCTGCCTCATTACACATCACCAAATCAAGAATTGCTTGTTCCCTAGTGGGCTCTACCATAAGCTGCTCCAAAGAAGAATCTTGTAGACATTCCACGAATTCCTTTCCTTGGGTTATGCTACCAACCTGATTTTCCCAGAACACCTGCATTTTGAAGTCCCCATGATTGTAATATTCCCTTTCTTATTTCCCCTTTCTATCTCCTGATTTATTTTCTGCCCCACATCCTGGCGACTGCTCGGGGGCCTGTACATAACTCCCATCAGGGTCTTTTTTCCTTTGCGATTTCTCAACTCTATGCAGATTCTATGCATTCCGACCTTATATCGCTTTTTGCTATCGATTTAACTTCATTTCTTGCTAACAATGAAACCCCGCCCCCTCTGCCCACCTGCCTGTACTTTCAATAGGACACATATCCTTGGATATTTAGATCCCCTTGCAACCACATCTCTGTGATGCCCACAACATCGTACCCGCCAATTTCAATGTGTGCAACCAGCTCATTTGCCTTGTTTGATATACTGTGCACATTTAGATACAACATCCTCAGTCCTGCATTGACCGCCCCCCTTCGCATAATTGTCCCCTTTTTTTTCTGTGCCTGAAGTTAAATTCCTGCCACTTGCTAAACTGGAAACTTTACTCACCTCTCCTGAGCCCTTGGCCCCTTTAACTCATTTAAAGATGCTGGAATGGGTTCAGAAATATATCAAACCCAGTTTCTCCTTGCTGGAAGTTTTATTTTATTGTGTCTTCCTAGCCCCATGCTATTTTTGTTTGGCCATTTTGATGGTCAGGAGGGCCTTGGGTCATGGATCTCACTGAGGTCAGGATCGCCATTGTGAGCCTGGGAAGAAATTTGAGTTTCCTCCCCCTTGCTCTTTTTATGTGCTGGTGCAAGGTTTTTAAAGACCTAAAAAAAATTGTCTCTTTGGAGAATCTGTGACTGGTGGAGCAATCCCGCTGAGAAGTCAGGAACATTTATTCAGGCAATTTTTAAATGTTTTGAGAACATTGAATGTCACAATCAGATGCTGTATTGTAATATAGATGTATTTTAACTGCTGTGATTTATCATAGGATTCTGTCATGGAAAGATAAGTTGACCATGAAATTGACCAGCATTGTACAAGTGTTGGGATGTATTAAAGTACTTTTCCCAATGGGGAATGTGCTATTACACATGAAAAACTGATGAAAATATTGCTTTCGATATTTGCTGTAATGATCCAAAGTGATTGAAGTGCTCAAAGCCCTTTTAAATTGAAAACAAAACCTTCAGCAATTTCTATTTCGAGAAAAAAAAGCTGGCTTTTATTGAAAGGGTACCCACAATAGGGTGCAGCTTAGGTAACATGCAGCCACCTGTTCCTGCAGTTTCAATATACTCCATTGTTTGCATTGGTAATGGTTTGCTTTGATAGCCGAACCTCTTATGAATGCTTGGCTGAGTTTCAAAGCTATGGAACCACTGATCTAAGCAGGAGGCTGTGTTCGCATTTTGTTTGATGGCTTTAAGAGGTAATTAAAGGATTATCCTCCTTTATGTGGTTACTGAATATGTGTGTGTTTGCTTTACACATATGGACCACTTGTGGGAACTTACATTTTTTTGAAAGGCTTTTAGAAAGAGCGTTTTTCTCAATGTGAAGTATGTTTGAATGACTGCTCTATTGGATTTTCCAAAAGTTCTTTTTCTTTAACATCTGTTTCAAATATATCTTGAGATCTGCCCATAATCAATACTGGGTGAGTGGCGACGGAGGATTTATGGAAGGCGGAGGCAGGCGATGGAATGACGGAGCATGGGGTATGAGGGGGCTTGTGGATATGATGGTGCATGGAGAGGATGGGGATGGAATGGTCCTTAGAGGATGGCATTGGGACATGAACGAATATGGGGTGGAATGTGAAGCATGGGGGGTATGCAGGGGCATGGAGTGGATGGGGGTGTGAACGGCATGAAGGATGAGGTTTAGTGGGAGCTATTGTGAGCTGGGTCGCTAACCGGAAGAACAGAGCCAAGCCTTCTAGCCAGCCCATGTTCACACTCACACTCCATCCGCACTGCACTGCATCTTGAAAAACCCAGGCTCTCCCACCCACGGACAGGATTCTCCGGCCCTGGCACTAGCGGGAATCATCACGTGGGTTTGGAAAATTTGGAGAGCCGTTAAAAGTCAACAGTTCTCCGAATTTTTCTACTCCACTCGCGATGGTGCCCAGAGTGGCGGGCCTGGAAAATCCAGGCCAACGTCTTCCAGAGACAAAAACATGGGCAGGAACATGATTCGGAGATGGAATCGCATATCAGAAGCTGCTAAAGGAGCTGACTCAAGTTTTCATGTCATCGACATTCTGGAGATCAAATATGATTAAAATCATTATTATTCTTCATGAACCGTCAATCGACATGTATCCCAGCAGAAATCCACAGGAGGTAAAGCATAGTAGCCTGAAATGTAATGACCTATTTTAATTCTGGGCAGGAGGGGCTGCAGCAACCAAAATGGTTGATGAACTGAAACTTTGAGGTTCAGAACATTTTAACTCCTAAACCACATTTACCAGTCTTGATTCTGACTCCTATCAACAGAGCTTAAATAATACATAGCATAATATGTTTGGCTTGGTTTAAGGGACCATTACTCCGACATGAGATTGTGGCTGGACCTTGGGCAATGCATGTGGCTGATCCTTGTGACCTTCGGTGGTGGTGCAGCGGTATTGTCACTTGTCTAGTAACCCAGAGACCCAGGGTAATGCCCTGGGGACACATGCAGGGTTGAGTTCCACCGCGGCAGATGGTGAAGTTTGAGTTTTTAAAAATCTGGAATTAAAAGTCTAACGATGGCCTTGGAACCAATGTCAAGTGCCATAAAAATCCATCTGTTCCATGAATGTTCTTAAGGGAAGGAAATCTGTCATCCAAATCCGGCCTGGCCTACACGTGACTCCAGATCCACAGCAATGTGGTTTACTCTTAAATGCTTTCAGATATGGCCCTACAAAGTCATTCAGATCAGGAGCAATTAAGGATGGGCAATCAATGCAGGACCAGCCAGAGACACCCACATGTTTGTGTGTTTTTTTGAACTCTTAGCTAATTAATATACATTGGGCGGGATACTCCGCTCATCAACGCTGAAATTGCGTTCGGACATCGGCCAGAGAATTCCTGTTTACGCCAGAATCGGGGGCGGCGCCATTTTTGCGATGCTCCGCCCCCTCAAAAATGGTCTACTCGTGGAGTACGCTGCACACCGTACGGACATCCTCAGGACGTCACCTGAGGCCCTCCCCCCGATGCTCCTCCCCCAATGGGCTGAGGCCCCGATTCCGTGGGACACATGCTCACATAGCCGCAGGATCGGAGAATCCAGCCCTCTTTCATAGAATCTACAGAGCAAAAGGAGGCCATTCAGCCCATCGAGTCTGCACTGGCCCTTGGAAAGAGCACCCTCAAGTCCCACAGCTCCACTCTATCCCCGTTGCCCTTTTTGAACACTAAGGGCAATTTAGAATGGCCAATCCACCTAACCTGCATATGTTTGGACTGTGGGAGGAAACCTACGCAGACACGGGGAGAACGTGCAGACTCCACACAGACAGTGACCCAAGCCGGGAATCGAACCTGGGGCCCTGGAGCTGTGAAGCAAGTGTGCTAACCACTATGCTGTTGTGCTGCTTTATTCTTTGAGTAGAAAGATGTGATGCATGTTGGGTGTAAATGTGTGGCATTTGAGTCATGTGACTCATCAGGTGACAAATCAGGTGATCCCTCTCTCTCATTTTCTCTGTTTTACAGCTAAACTGTAAGCTCCTGGAAATTGCTGTGAGTTATACTTATATTTTAGACTTGTTAATTTAAAGATTTAAATTAAACTCTTCATTATCGTACTCTTTCTAACAAATCAAGGCAATACCTTTAAGTATACACCCCAAAATTAAACAAAATCACTAACTTGGATCTCGTGGGACCCCGGCTGGTGATTTGGAAACTGTGTTGTTTTGAGCTGGGCCTGCTGTTAAAATGATGTGCGCCTTCTGATAACATTATTGCGATCTGACAGTGCCATTTAAATTGCTACGGCAAGTGACCTTCCTGTGCTTGAATGCAAGGAAACAAAAATGGCATTGGTGGAAACATAATAGGAAGACAGCAAAAATCACACCCACCACCACCATTCACCTCTGGGTGGGGGACAGTGGTGGTTGGTGTTTGGGAGGGGATGTGATTATGATTGGGTCCATCACTTTTCATGAGCAATTCACTTTTATATTTACTGGGTATCTTAATTGTCATGGTTCGGAGTTTAAATAGGAGAATTAACTATTCAAACATGTATTTCTTACAACAGCCAAAATGTGGTCCATTACTGAGATAATCCTGAATGTAACAAACTTGTTATATGTGGTGGTGTGCTGGACAAAAGTTGTGTTTTACTATTTTACATGATCAAAGTGTTTTGTGTGTGAGGTATGCATATTTTCTTAACCTCCAGAGCGATTTGTTTCAATTTCAATAATTCCAGCAGCAAGCTTTTTGTGAATTTAAAAATAAAGAAAGTTATTTAGTATCCCACACTTACCCTGGAGATTTGTTTTTTAAAGTGTGACATCTCAGTCATCTGACTCACAGACTACCATGAACATAAATTATAGAACCTGGAGGCGATGAGAGCATCCTGCGCATCGGCCCTGGCACATATGTTGTGTGCCCTCCTGTGCCTGCCCAGGCACCCATGTCCTGCCCATCCTCCCCCTCCCCTTCATCCTCCTCATCCCCCTCCTCCAGCATGTTGCCCCTCTGCTGCATGATGTTGTGGAAGGTGCAGCAGGCCACCATGATGTGAGAGACTCTCCTAGCACTATACTGGAGTGCCCCTCCAGAGCGGTCCAGGTCCTTGAACCATATCTTCAGGATGCCAAAGCAACGCTTGATCATGCCCCTCGTCTTGGCATGAGCGTCGTTGTAGCGGGTCTCGCATCAGTCGGTGGCCTCCAGATAGGCATCATTAGCCCCAACCGCAGTGGATAATCCCTGTCACCCAGGAGCCAACTCCTCGCCAGGGGTGCGCCTCAAAGAGGTCAGGAATCGCTGAGTGTGCCAGGATGAAGGTGTCGTGAACACTGCCTGGATATCGGGCACAGACGTGCATGATGACCAGATGATCGTCACATGCCAGCTGCACGTTCATTGAGTGGAACCTCTTTTAGTTTGTGAAGGCCAGCCAGTGCTCATACGGTGGCATGTATCCCGTCTAACACCCCCTATACCCAGGGCATTTTGGCGATGGTGGCAAACCCCGCTGCTCAGGCATCCAAGAAGATGCGTGGAGAGATCAGTTCAGTCCATAAGAGGGTCATTCAGGAGTCTGGTAACAGTGGAGAAGAAGCTGTTTTTGAATCTGTTTGTGCATGTTCTCAGACTTTGTATCTTCGGCCTGATGGCAGAGGTTTGAAGAGAGAGAATAACCCAGATGGGAGGGGTCTTTGATTATGCTGCCCGCTTTGCCAAGGCAGCGGGAGGTGTAGACAGAGTCAGTGGATGGGAGGCAGGTTTGTGTGATGGACTTGGCTGTGTTCACGACTCACTGTGGTCTTTGTTTTTATTTGATCATGGGATGTGGGCATCGTTGGCTGGCATTTAAGAGTCAACCACATTGTTGTGGATCTGGAGTCACATGTAGACCAGACCAGGTAAGGATGACAGATTTCCTTTCCTAAAGGGCATTAGTGAACCAGATGGGGTTTAACGACAATCGGTAATAGTTTCATGGTGATCATTAGACTTAATTCCAGATTTTTTTTATTGAGTTCAGATTCCACCATCTGCTCTGATGAGAATAGAACCCAGGTCCCCAGAGCATTATTCTGGGTCTCTGGACAGTGACAATGCCACTACGCCACTGCCTCCCCTTAAGGTCTTGGGCCGAGCAGTTGCCATACCAAACTGTCATGTAGCCAGATAGGGTGCATCTGTAATGTGGACATGCCGAATTTCCTTAATTTCCTGAGGAAGTATAGGCGCTGTTGTGCTTTCTTATTTGTAGCGTCAACATGGGTGGACCAGGACAGATTGTTCATGATTTGCACACCTAGGAATTTGAAGCTGTGACACTCGAGTTTCACGAAGAAGTTTATCGCTCTCTTCACCTTTAATATGCTGCTCCATAACACGCCACAGCAACTCAAAACGATTACAATGGTGTTGCAAAATCATCAGAGTTCCAGGTGACCATAGCTGTTTTTCCCCTTTGAGGAGCAAGATTTAATCTGAGGATGGCCACTCCTCAGCCGAGGAGTATGGTTGAGAAAGCAGGGCCTTGGTGAATAGCCTTAGCCAGTACAGTAATTGAACCTGCACTGCTGGCCTTGCTCTGCATCACAAACCAGCTGTTTAGCCAGCTGAGCTAAACTGGTCCCCTCCTGAGTGAACTGCTTTTCACCACACAGGTTTTGCAGATATGCGTCATCTTCACCTGAACCGAACACCCACAAAATGCACCCAGGAGGCTCTATAGTGATCGAAGAACACAATTCATGTTGAAACAGTTTAAAAAGAACTGCTACCAAATGGTGATTTTGGCCATGAGAGTTTCCGCTTTGGATGCAACTGGCAAGTTCAGTGCGGCCGCACACAAAACTGGACACTTCTTGGAAAGTGCTTTTTTCTTTAACATGAACATAGGAATGTTCGGATTAGGAGCAGGAATAGTCCACTCAGCTCTTCGAACCTCCTCCACCATTCAATACGATCTCAGCTGATCTGATGATAACTTCAACCCCACATTCCTGCCTGCCCCCGATAGCCTTTCAACAACCACTAGAGTATCTGCTCAAATTTATTTGTATTTTGCCAAATGCAAAATCTCCCGTGAACTTATCCAACCGGTGTAGTTTTTAAAAAAAAATCTCACTTTTAAAAAGATTCCTTGATTATATTTAAGAATGACAACTTGGCAAAATGTTATTAATACAGTTGAAAAAGGGTTTCCCACATTTCAGCATTTTAAATCAGTGTCAACCCACTATCTGTAAGTAACGACTGAAAATGACATTAAAAAATATAATTATAATATAATTTTCTAGTTTGTACTTACAGTTTGTACGTTTGTATTATAAAAAACATAGGAAATAATTTCCTTGCATCCTAAAGTTCCAGTTTAATTTTGGAACCTCCTTGATGTTCTTGCAAACAACTACAATTAGTGGAAATTTGTAATGGTACCTAATTCATGCTGGGAGCATGGCCAAGTTTGTGAGTGGAGTCTGCTCCTAGCATCATATTTTCAAACCAGTGTAAATATGGGTTGCATTGAAGACATTTCCGCTTAAAATTCCTTGGCCAGTTGCAACAATATCACAACAATCTGGCACAAACACTCAGGCAATTGAGCAGGAACACGCGATGAATTTTAAAAGGTAGTAATAATGCTGTGCAGGGGGACAAATGTTTCACTATAGTGGAGGAGGGTATTTGAGGTGTTAAACTCAGACACTGTGGCCAAAACTGGTCATCCAATTCAACCTCATGCAAATGACCATCTGTTCATATGGTGGTCCCCAGAGACTTTGCTACACCAATAACAGCTTTGACAAAAGATGGCAACTGTATCAGGGGAAACGAGGGGAAAAGACATGCAACCTAATCATGTAAATAACTGTCAAGTCTTGGGAGACTTAGAAGAGGAGAATTAAATATCCTTGTACTGTAAGCAAAACATGTAAATTCATAGTTAAATGTAAAGCAAAAGATTTTTTTACAATGTGAGCAAAGAACAAAGAACAAAGAAATGTACAGCACAGGAACAGGCCCTTCGGCCCTCCAAGCCCGTGCCGACCATGCTGCCCGACTAAACTACAATCTTCTACACTTCCTGGGTCCGTATCCTTCTATTCCCATCCTATTCATATATTTGTCAAGATGCCCCTTAAATGTCCCTATCGTCCCTGCTTCCACTACCTCCTCCGGTAGTGAGTTCAAGGCACCCACTACCCTCTGCGTAAAAAACTTGCCTCGTACATCTACTCTAAACCTTGCCCCTCTCACCTTAAACCTATGCCCCCTAGTAATTGACCCCTCTACCCTGGGGAAAAGCCTCTGACTATCCACTCTGTCTATGCCCCTCATAATTTTGTATACCTCTATCAGGTCGCCCCTCAACCTCCTTCGTTCCAGAGAGAACAAACCGAGTTTATTCAATCGCTCCTCATAGCTTATGCCCTCCATACCAGGCAACATTCTGGTAAATCTCTTCTGCACCCTCTCTAAAGCCTCCACATCCTTCTGGTAGTGTGGCGACCAGAATTGAACACTATACTCCAAGTGTGGCCTAACTAAGGTTCTATACAGCTGCAACATGACTTGCCAATTCTTATACTCAATGCCCCGGCCAATGAAGGCAAGCATGCCGTATGCCTTCTTGACTACCTTCTCCACCTGTGTTGCCCCTTTCAATGACCTGTGGACCTGTACTCCTAGATCTCTTTGACTTTCAATACTCTTGAGGGTTCTACCATTCACTGTATATTCCCTACCTGCATTAGCCCTTCCAAAATGCATTACCTCACATTTGTCCGGATTAAACTCCATCTGCCATCTCTCCGCCCAAGTCTCCAGACAATCTAAATCCTGCTGTATCCTCAGACAGTCCTCATCGCTATCCGCAGCAGAAATCTTTGGATCCTCGCTGTCTTCAGGGGATGTCCCGGAGGACTGGAGAATAGCCAATGTTGTTCCTCTGTTTAAGAAGGGTAGCAAGGATAATCCCGGGAACTACAGGCCGGTGAGCCAACCTTTGTGTCGTCTGCAAACTTACTAATCAGACCAGTTACATTTTCCTCCAAATCATTTATCTATACTACAAAGAGCAAAGGTCCCAGCACTGATCCCTGTGGAACACCACTGGTCACAGCCCTCCAATTAGAAAAGCATCCCTCCATTGCTACCCTCTGCCTTCTATGGCCTAGCCAGTTCTGTATCCACCTTGCCAGTTCACCCCTGATCCCGTGTGACTTCACCTTTTGTACTAGTCTACCATGAGGGACCTTGTCAAAGGCCTTACTGAAGTCCATATAGACAACATCTACTGCCCTACCTGCATCAATCATCTTAGTGACCTCCTCGAAAAACTCTATCAAGTTAGTGAGACACGACCTCCCCTTCACAAAACCGTGCTGCCTCTCACTAATACGTCCATTTGCTTCCAAATGGGAGTAGATCCTGTCTCGAAGAATTCTCTCCAGTAATTTCCCTACCACTGAAGTAAGGCTCACCGGCCTGTAGTTCCCGGGATTATCCTTGCTACCCTTCTTAAACAGAGGAACAACATTGGCTATTCTCCAGTCCTCCGGGGCATCCCCTGAAGACAGCGAGGATCCAAAGATTTCTGTCAAAAATATTATAGCAATCAGCTATAATAAGCTTTGAAGAGATGAGATCAAAAATGACTTACATTTTAAGCAGGTTTTGTAAAGTGTTAATCAGTGAGGGTCTATGCTTGTGTAATGTAGGCCAGGATTTAATGTGGACAACAGGGGTCTTGCACACTTATTGGAGAACTGATGGGAACTCTGTGTCGCCTTTCCTGGAGACTTGATGCTATTTAATTTCAATTAGGCAATTGCTAGGCCAGTGCCGGATCTCCTGTCTGACTAATCCTCTAGTAAGGCGGGAAACCTTCCCCAGAGAGCTGCTGGCCAATTAGTGGCCAGCAAATCTGGGTACTGGTCGTGCCACCAGGAGCAGTGGTGGCTGCTGGTACAACAGTGGGCCTGTAGGAAGGACTTGGGATGGATTCCTAGAAAGAGAATTTGGCTGGGTTGGGGGTTGCGGTGGAGGGCTTGCCGGAGAGGAGATTAGACGCAAGGGCAGGGGAGTAGCTTCCTGCAGGGCACCTCCTTCCCAATGCCAGTCCCAAACTGTCCTTGTGAAAGTTATGTTGAGCTGCCTTTTTGAACCATGCAGTGTTTTAGGAACGCCCACAGTGTTGTTAAGAAGGGAGTTTCACAATTTTGACTCAGGAACAGTGCAGATGCATCTTGTCGATGGTACATACTGCTGTAGTAGTGGAGGGAGTGAATATTTTAAGTTGGTGATGGGGTGCCAATCAAGTGGGCTGTTTTCTCCTGGCTGGTGTTGAGCTTCTTGAGTATTGTTGAAACTGCACTCACCCAGGCAAGTGGGAGAGGATTCCATCACTCTCCTGACTTGTGCCTTGTAGATGGTGGAAAGCTTTAGTGAGTCAACAGGTGAGCTACTTGCAGCAGAATCAAACAGTCATAGGCATTGATGTCTGCAGCACAGAAAAGGCCCTTTGGTCCACTGCATCTGCGCCAGTAAAAAACAACCACCTAACTATTCCCAGCCTCTGACATGCTCTTGTAGCCACAGCATTTATATGGCTGGTCCAGTTCAGTTTCTGGTCAGTAGTAGCCAGGATATTTATTGTGGGGGATTCAGTGACTTTAGTGCCATTGAATTTCAAGGGGAGATGGTTAGATTCTCTCTTGTTGGAGATGGTCATTGCCTGACGCTTTTGTGCTGCAAATGTTACTTGCCACTTGTCAACCTGAGCCTGAATGTTTTCCAAGTCTTGCTGCATATAGACATGGACTGCTTCAGTTTCTGAGGAGTCGCAAATGGTACTTAAAATTGTGCAATCAGCAAGCACCCCCACTTCTGACCTTATGATGGAAGGAAAGTCATTGATAAAGTAGCCGAAGGCCATGGGGCCTAGGACACTACCCTAGGGCAGGGTTTTTCAAACTCACGGTCGCAACCCACGGTTGAGTGTTGGGAGGGTTGTGGCGCTATCAGTCAAGGCGAACCCCGATCGCGGGATGAGATGCCAAATGGCCACGACCGGCTTTTAAGAATGCCAGCTGTGGGCTGTCCCCAATTGGCTGCGGTGTTCAGAGGGGGTGGGACGGCGCAAGGCTGGATTGTGTGCTGGTCACCACGTGTGGGGTTTGGGGAGCAGGGGCTGATGGGCGGCCAGGTGGGTGCACGATGCTAACAGTAGTGTCTCCAGCTTGGAGCTCATTCTGGTGCTCGCCTTCGGCGCGCTTATTGGCTTGTTCCCCCGCCACTGATCTGCAGTATGTGACCTGCGGCTCTGTGGTGAAGCTGCTCAATGGTGGCACAGCATACACTTGCACTCCCACGAGGTGACGTATGGTTTGGGACGTGGTCAGCAGTCTGTGACGGGGGTGGATGTGCCTGGCAACAGTAACAACTATTGGAGAGTGAGAGGGAAACCAGGTAAGGTTTGTCAGAGAGCAATACTGCTCAAATGTGGCCAGTCAATACGGCTAATACATGTCAACACTGGAAGAAACCTACACAGTCATCACTTTGTGTCATCACTCGCTGGAAACCCGGAAGTAAGTGCTTTTGCTGAGAATGGAGAAGGGGATGACTTGGATGTTTAGATAGTACAATACAGTGGAACCAGTAAGAAATATTGTAACATTATATGTGCTTGACAAGTTACTTCATCGCGTCTAAAATCATAGTTTGCTAATTAAAAACAAGATTGTACTTTTTTCTATACTTGTTTAAATTTCTAAAGAAATGGGAATATATTTAAAACAAAGTTTGTGTGTAAATGTAAGGGTGCGCATGTTCAACTGAAATTGCGTTACTTTTTAGGAGTAAAAAGACAGGCTGCACAGTAGCACAATGGTTAGCACTGTTGCTTTACAGCGCCAGGGTCCCACAAGTCCTGAAAGATGTGCTTGTTAGGTGAATTGGACATTCTGAATTCTCCCTCTGCGTATCCAAACAGGTGCCGGAGTGTGGCGACTAGGCGATTTTCACAGTAACTTCATTGCTGTTTTAATGTAAACCTACTTGTGACAATAATAAAGATTATTTATTAATTATTTATTTATATAAACTTGAAAAAATCAGGTACTGGAAATAAATTTTCAATGTCAAAAAGAGATGCTGGCTGCGACTGGCTTTTAAATTTAGAATGCCGGCCGCAGCTGACCTTTAATATACAGACGACAGAGTCTCCCTGTCAGAAGAGGCGGCAGAGAGAAGGTCACGAGCCCAGCAAGTACACTGACATCATGCCTTCTACGTCCATGCTTTGGGCGGAAATCACGGAGGAGAGACTCCTCCATATTGTAGCTGCCAGCAAGAAAGCAACAAGACTGTGAAGAATGGAATATGGATTGTTCCGTAATAAAGAAGAGAGGGCCAGAAACACAAACAGGCCAGGATCTCACAACTGAATCTGCTGGAGAGAGCTTCTCAGGAGAGTCCACAGCAGGACAACGCAGTGCTGGTGTGAGCTGCTCAGGATAGTCCACCGCAGGACAGAGCAATGCTAGGGTGATCTGTATATAGAGCTCCAGTGCCTCTGGTGAACAACGCATTGAGAAGGAACTGAAATCGGGAACAAAGCAGTATAAAGATTATTTCTTGAGGTATGGCTTTAATTGTGCCAATGCAAATCAGGAAACAAAGTCCATGTGTGGTATATGCAGGGGAGTACTGGCAAATTAAAGTTTAAACCCCTCAAAACATTAAAGTCATTTCAAGACTAAGCATGGCAAGTTTGAGGGCAAACCTCAGTTTTTTTTCAAAGGATGCAGTGAAAACTTAAATCATCAGCTGAAGTCTTTAGCAGAAAAGTAACATTGAACGACAAAGCAAGTGAGATCGTGAGGATCAAACCGACTAATCTGTTGCATTAAAGGTAAGCAATAATGGTGTGTCCTGAAGGTCAGCCAGCGTGCGTTGCAAAGGTCGGTTGCGAAGGTCGGCCAGTGTGAGCCCCAAAGGACAACTGGTTGGTAAAAGTGGGTCTCGGGGGAAAAAAGTTTGATAAACACTGCCGATGGGAACTCCTGCAGTAATGTTCTAGGACTGAGTTGATTGACCTCCAGAAACCACAACCAGCTTCATTTGTGTAGCTATGGCTCCCACCAACAGGGAGTTTCCGCTGATTTCCATTGACGCTAGTTTTGTTAGGGCTCCATGATGCCATACTCTGTCAAATTTTGCCTTGATGTCGTCTCACCTCACCTTTTGTATTTGGCACTTTTGTCCATGTTTCAACCAAGGCTGGAATGAAATTAGGAGCTGAGCGACCCTGGTGGAATGCCAATTAATTGCCTCTGGGAAGACCCACCTTAATTCATGTCATTTTTCTCAATCCCAAGATCTCCAGTTTCAATCTGGGATTTGACCTCCAGCCTCATCGGGTCGTCCCCTGCCTGCTGCTCGATCTTGGCCTCCTGCTGCACGTACTGCCCCCACTCTCCCTGCTCCCTAAAGATCACCCCCGAGGGCCGAGCCAACAATACTGTAAATTCTCTCAATCGCTCACCATGTTCTTTCCAGAGCCCCTAGTGTCACCACCATCACACCCTGAGGATTAACTATTCTTCCTTCAGAACCTGGGATTTTACCCAATCACTTATCTGGAAATTAGCACACAAACCTGTGCGGACTGCAGCGAATGTGCATTCTACGTGGCAACATGTTGTTGTTTCTCTTCCCACACCTAATGGTGCACAAGGCAGACTTTCATCTGTTTCCATAGTGAGTTTTACCTTGAACCATCTGTAACTTGAGTGGCACCAATCCATATCGAGCATGGCTGACCAGGAGTCTCTCCTGCTCTGATTACCTGCCATTGACTTGCGTTAGAAGGATTTTGCAGGTTGATATTCCACCTGTTGGCTGTGTTGTGAATACACCTCCCTTGGCCATCAAGTCCTGGGGTGGGACCTGACTGCAGGATATCGGGGTCAGAAACAGGGATGCTAACCGTTGCACCATAAGACCTGCTTATAATAAATCACACTGAGGCCCAAAGTCCCAGGTCCCTTGGATTTCCACATTTGAGCGTGGTTGAGGGTGTGGCATTCAAAAATGCATGCCACTGAATTTCTGGGCCTAGGAATTACAATTCACACCCCAGGCTATCCAGAAGCAAAGCCATAAAATATCTAATAATATATAATATAAATACATGTATATTAGCAGTCTTTGTTGAATAAATTTATCTTTTGGAAGGCTCGTTACCAAAGACCTAAGCGTGTTATTTGAAGGGCAATTAAATGAAAGGATTATGTCCAGTGTTTTGAATAATTGTCTATATTCTGACACTTTGAGTAATGAATGAGGTGAGTGTGCAACATAAACAAAAAGACTTATGCCTTGTGTAATCTGCTTACAGGCAAAACATCTCGGGTAAAGAAATCTATCACGCAGCAAAAGGAAACATTACCATTCTCATTTTGTAATGGGTTTGCCAAACCGTGTAACTCCTTAAAGGATGCGTGAATTTTACAAGTTAGTGCTGCAGCCACAGTACTTTTATGCCAAGATTGCATGTTGGGAATTTAGGCAATTAAATCAAGAGAAGGAATCGGGGGTTTATCGTTCAATTCGTTGTTATTCACACTCCCTTTGTCTAAAGCTCAGTGTTAAAATGTCAACATTAAATTTACTCCTAGGACCCTGCACACCAAAATAACCAATTTAATTTGTTTTGTAAGAAGATCTGAATAACTTAGTAGCTCACATCAAACCATTACACAAGACCACTCTACCAGAATGGTTCCTGGACAATGAGAAACTAAACTTGACCTCGTGATCACCAAATCCCTCATTAGCACTAACTTATTTTCAAAACAGCATTAAAGCAATAAGATTAATTAGTTCATAGCTGAATGTAAATAGAACAGAAGCATCTGTATGGTGTTCAGATTAAGAAGGCAGCTCAATTAAACCACAGAAATGATCCCAAGACAGGATGTCCCTTGTACAATTGATCAAAACGAGTAAATACTGACCTAGTGCACGTTAAGTTTCTTTTAGTTTAATTGGACATTAGCGCCCTTTTAAAGATGGTTCTTGGAGAACTGATGTTTTATCTCTGTGATACTGGGAAAAGTGCCACTATTTATGATCCAACTAGAATTGTCAAGAACATGTTGAGTCTTCTTGACTGTAGTCAATATAAGTCTTTGCTGCATATTCTCCCTCCACTGTCCTCAATCGGACTCAAAGATTACAATGTACTGGAATCCTCCTGTTCTTGAACTTTCACCAGATTGTGTGGCCAAAGATGTGTGAAGCAGTTTAGATTTCCATATAAGCCTTTGTGAGGGGAATGTCAGGTGTTGAGTGTAGGAACACATGCAGAAGGAGGAGTAGTGACATATCCTATTTGTGTTTTGAGATGGTATTTGTGAAGTGGTGGAAGAAGGATTTCAAGTGCTGGGCTAATGTGTTCAAGGGATGTATGGAGAGTAAGAAATCTGACAAGAAGTCTTAGCTTGGCAATCCTGGTCTAGTCATTACATCTCTTCCAGCCCTGCGGCCAGGTCCTAGAGGCAGTATTTTGGCATTAAGCTGCCCAACTATTTCTCTCCATTACTGCTGGCTATTTTGACAGTGTATTCATTGCCAAACTGAAGGAAAGAGGACCTCCGGCCCGTCCTTCGCCTGCTCTAAGGGGGACCACTGCAGCTACATCAGAAAATTGAGATTGTACCACAAAGGATTTCCTTTTTATTAGCTGTGGCGTAGTGGCATTGTCGCTGGACTAGTAATCCAGAGTCCCAGGATAATAATCTGGGGACCTTGGTTCGAATCCCACCATGGCAAGTGGTGGAATTTAAACTCAATACAATATCTGGATTTAAAAGTCTAATGATGACCATGAAACCATTGTCAATTGTAAAAACCCATCTTATTCACTGATGTCCTTGGAGAAGGAAACCCGCCATCCTTACCTGGTCTGGCCTACATGTGACTCCAGATACACAGAATTGTGGTTGACTCTTAAATGTCCTCTGAAATGGCCTAGCAAGCCACACATTCATCCGCTGCAAAAACACAAAAAAGAAATGAAACCGGACAGACTACCCAGCATCGAACCACGCACCTGAAACGCCAAAGGCAAACCCAGCCCTGTCAACCCTGCAAAGCCCTCCTTATTGACATTTGGGGGCTTGTGCCAAAGTTGGAAGAGCCGTCTCACAGACTAGTTAAGCAATAGCCTGAGATAGTCATACTCACAGAATCATACCTTACAGACAATATCCCAGACAGCACTATCACCATTCCTGGGTGTGGCCTATCCCACCGGCAGGATAGACCCAGAAGAGATGGCGGCACAGTCGGGAGGGAGTTGCCCTGGGAGTCCTCAACAATGACTCTAGACCCCATGATGTCTCATGGCTTCAGGTTAAATATAGGCAAGGAAACTTCCTGATGATTACCACATACCGGCCACCATCAGCTGATGAATCAGTACTCCTCCATGTTGGACACCACTTGGAGGAAGCGCTGAGGGTGGCAAGGGCACATAATATGCTCTGGATGGGGAACTTCAATCTCCATCACCAAGAGTGGCTTGGTAGTACCACCCCAGACTGAGCTGGTTGGGTCCTAAAGGACACAATTGCTAGACTGGGACTGCAGCAGGTGGTGAGGGAACCAACAAAAGGGAAAAAATATACTTTACCTCATTCTCACCAACCTGACTGCTGCAGCTGCATCTGTCCATTATAATATCGGTAGAAGTGACCACCGCACAGTTCTTGTGGAGGCAAAGTCCCGAATTCACATTGATGATACGCTCCATTGTGTTGCGTGGCACTACGACCGTACTAAATGGGATAGACTTCGAACAGATCTAGCAACTCAAGGCTGGGCATCCATGAGGCGCTGTGGGCCATCAGCAGCAGCAGAATTGGACTCAACCACAATCTGCAACCTCATGGCCTGGCAAAACCCCCACTCTACAATTACCACCAAGCCAAGGGTTCAACCCTGGTTCAATGATGAGTGTAGGAGAGCATACCAGGAGCAACTCAGGCACGCTGAAAAATGAGGTGTCAACCTGGTGAAGCTACAACACAGGGCTACTTGTGTGCCAAACAGCAGAAGCAGCAAGTAATAGACAGAGCTAAGCGATTCCACAATGAACTCATCAGACCTAAGCTCTGCAGTCCTGCCACATCCAGCCGTGAATGGTGGTGGACAATTGAACAACTCACTGGAGGACGAGTCTCCACAAATATCCCCATCCTCAATGATGGAGGAGCCCACACATATGTGCAGAAGACAAGGCTGAGGCATTCGCAACAATCTTCAGCCAGAAGTGCCGAGTGGATGATCCATCTCGGTCTCCTCCAGAAGTCCCCAGCAACACAGATGTCAGTCTTCAGCCAATACGATTCACTGCACATGATATCAAGAAACAGCTGAAGGCACTGGATACTGCAAAGGCTATGGGCCCTGATAATACTTCGGCAATAGTACTGAAGACTTGTGCTCCAGAACTTGCCACACCCCGAGCCAAGATGTTTCAGTACAGCTACAACACTGGCATCTACCCGACAATGTGAAAAATTGACCAGGTGTGTCCTGTACACAGGAAACAGGACAAATCCAACCCTGCCAATTACCACCCTCTCAGTCTACTCTCCATCATCAGCAAAGTGATGGAAGGAGTCATCAACAGTGATATCAAACGGCACTTACTCAGCAGTAACCTGTTCACGGACACTCAGTTTGGATTCTGTCAGGGTCACTCAGCTTCTGACTTCATTACAGCCTTGGTTCAAACGTGGACAAAAGAGCTGAATGCCAGAGGTGAGGTGAGAGTGACTGCCCTTGACATCAAGGCAGCATTTGACCGAGAATGACAACAAGGAGCCCTAGCTAAACGGGAGTCAATGGGAATCAGGGGGAAATCTCTCCGCTGGTTGGAATCATACCTGGCACAAAGGAAAATGGTTGTGGCGGTTGAAAGTCAATCATCTCAGCTCCAGGACATCACTGCAGGAGTTCCTCAGGGTAGTGTCCTAGGCCGAACTATCATCAGCTTCTTCATCAATGACCTGCCTTCCATCATAAGGCGACTCCTCAGATAATGAAGCAGTCCATGTCCAAATGCAGCAAGACCTGGACAATATCCAGGCTTGGGCTGACAAGTGGCAAGTTACATTCACGCCACACAAGTGCCAGGCAATAACCATCTCCAACATGTGAGGATCTAACCATCACCCCTTGCCATTCAATGGCACTACCATCGCTGAATCCCCCACAATCAACATTCTGATGGTTACCATTGATCAGAAACTGAACTGGACTAGCCACATTAATACTGTGACTACCAGGACAGGTCAAAGGCTTGGAATCCTACGGAGAAAAACTGATCTCCTGGCTCCCCAAAGCCTGTCCACCATCTACAAGGCACAAGTCAGGAATGTAATGGAATACTCTCCACTTGGCTGGGTGAGCGCAGCTCCAACAACACTCAAGAAGCTTGGAACCATCCAGGACAAAGCAGCCTGCTTGATTGCTCCCCCTTCCACAAACATTCAAACCTTCCACCAGTGGCAGCCGTGTGTACCATCTACAAGGTGCACTGCAGTAACTCACCAATGTTCCTTAGACAGCACCTTCCAAACCTCGACCACTACCATCTAGAAGGACAAGAGCAGCAGATACCTGGGGATCCCACCACCTGGAGGTTCCCCTCCAAGTCACTCACCACCCTGACTTAGAAATATATCGCTGTTCCTTCACTGTTCGCTGGGGCACCATCCTGGAACTCCCTCCCTCACAGCACAGTGGATGTACCTACACATGAAGGACTGTAGCGGTTCAAGAAGGCAACTCATCACTGCCTTCTGAAGGGCAACTTGGATGGGCAATAAATGCTGGCCTCACCACCGATGGGCACATCCTGTGAATGAATAAATAAAAACTGCCTTTATGCAACATAACTGGCAATATGGCTGCTTTATTTCAATGAGGATAGTCATTAAAGTCAACTGGGTCTCCAAGAAACATCTTTACGAAGGCTGAATGGATACACCTGCCAACAGGCTAAAATCGATCCCATACTACTTGTATAATTTTGCCCATTTGAGTCCGGTGGAACACTGTTTACTTTATGTAATTATATTATAAATTATCCTCTTTCGTAGCTTCTGACGAATGTGATATAAAATAGTTACTTTAGAGATACTAGTTAATGTAATGTAGAAATAAGCCACTTTGATTCTGGCAGTTAGGGACAAAGGGGTTTGAGACCGCATGGAAAAAGCAGGAAGAGGTGTGTCTATGAGAGTGATGCTGCATTGATAGGGGCCAGAGAAAGGGATTGGAAGTGAGCCAATCAGAATAGATCGAACAGGTCAGGAGGGACATAGGCTGACCTATGTCCGTCGAGTATGTGAAACTTGATACCATTTGAATTGATTTTGCAGAGATCCCTTTGTCTTTTAGTTCAGTCGTTTTCTGGGGTGTAAGAGGCTGGATGTCTTTTACGTTTCTGTAAGATGATTCAAGCTTGCAAGCTAAATAAATAACTTCTTTTTACGTGCGAATCCGTCTCAACTTTTATTGAGGCCAGACTGACAGAGAAAGAAATTTGGGGATCTACATTTGGTGCCGAAAACCGGGATTTCTCTGGGCGATCCTGATCCAACTGCGAAATCAGAATTAGACTGATTATGAACAGGAGGATGGGGAACAAAGGGCCCTCAATGTAGAACTGGAAAACGACCGCGCATTGATTGTTCCCCTCTTCTTATCGTCTGATTAGTCTGGTCACTCGCGGTTGGCACAGAAAGACCGCCTCGACGAAATCACAGGTCAGTCTGGGGATTAGCACTTTAATTGATGGGATTTCATATTGTTGTTTCGGCTTGGGTTAGGGTTTTGGGCTGATGGGACTTTAATAATGAAGGTTCAGTCTATTATATGGGTTCAGGGGCTGATGTGACTTCATTAATGAAGGTTCAGTCTATTATATGGGTTCAGAGGCTGATGTGACTTAATTAATGAAGGTTCAGTCTATTATAAGGGTTCAGAGGCTGATGTGACTTCATTAATGAAGGTTCAGTCTATTATATGGGTTCAGGGGCTGATGAGACTTCAATAGATGGAGGTTCAGTCCAGTATAACTGTTTTTAAATCTGAAGATGGTTCAACTCTATGTGTGAGTGTTTTAAATATATAGTTGATTAAGCTAAAATTGTCTCCTTGGACTGTAAAGTTCCGAGGTCTAGTTGAGATTGTGAGGAATGCTGCATATTGGTTGAAGCAGAAGTCTCTCAAAGGGTTAACAGCAGCAGGCGGAGTTGAAAACAGACAGTGCTTCTCACTCAGGCTTTGAGATAACAGCAGCAGCCGTAGTGTAATCGGATACCTTTCCTTTGAGTCAGTGAACACCAGCAAAGTTACGTTTTGAATTAATTAAAGGAAACCAGTGGGTTTCTCCACCTCTTTGATAAAAGTTATTATTTTCGAAAGCAATTGATTGAAATTGCCAGAATCTTAAGTTTTACTTACTTGAAATAAGGTTTATCTCATTTTATCTGGAGATTAATAGAAACTTAAAGAAGATCATGGACACCATTTTAAAAAGTGTCAATCTGGAGATGATAGTTGATTTTGCTAATACTTATGTGTATGTAAAAGAAAAAAAACTTGTTAAAAGAAAAATTGTTAAGATAAAGAAATAATTAAGTTGTAAATGTTATACAAGTTTGTGTTAAGCAAATTGTAAATTTAGTTCTGAGTTGAGATCAGAGCTAAGCTTGCAAGTTGCAGTAATTCAATTTGAATTTTCAAACATTTTTAAGTTTTTAAAAAAAAGAGAGCAAATAGAGAAAAGAAGGACACAGATCTTGAATGCGTTGAATAGCACATTTCAAAGGCCCATAAATCTTTCTGTTATCTTAGACCTAAAACCTAGGAAGATTGACGAGCCAGAGGAATTTCTGGAGCGTTTTAATGAAATCTACCAGGGGCAGTCAGGCGATTTGCTGTATCAAAATGGTCAGAATTCCCCTCAATACTGTGCTATGTTAATGCATTGCCTACCACCTTCTGTGGTTACTGCTGTGAAATGTAATAACATGAATTGGACAGAGAACGACCCTTCCCAGATGGCAAGGGCAGTCAGATTTTACTGGAAGGAGGGTGTAGGCCAAGAAGGAGGCTCAGTTACAAAGGTTAAGACTGAGTATGTAATGAAAAAGGATGATCTGCGACCCCAACAAGCGGCAGAAATGGTAGTTTACCAGCAGGAGCTCCAATATAGTGACTTTGGGTGGGTGGATCAGCGAAGAGGAGGATGAGACAACAGTGCTATATTTCTATCACCCCCCCAGTGGTGGACGTTAGACGTTGAACAGTCACTGCATCACGTTACCCTGGCCTATGACAGAACTGGACGAAACAGGGAGTTGGAGGACAAATACCGGCCATTACTTGAGACCGAATGGCCAGTCAAGGTTACAGCCACAGTCACGGGAAAAGAAGGTACAGCCGATTTTGTTACAATATCACCACATTTACGGCCACAGTCAGCTTCGGTAAGCCCTCATATTACACGTCAGGTCCATGACCAGTACCATGCCAGGGATATGGGGCGAATGGTCAGCATCTTACCGCAGCTCGTCAGAATAGGTATGAGATATACCTTTTGAACAATCCACGTCTGACATTTAAATACTGTACCACTATCAATCCAGCCTGTTTCCTTAGTGGTCCCCCTGTCCACGAAGATGCACCTGGCCACGACTGTTTAGCCTTGATTCAGGAAACTACCACAATAAGGGGCGATTTGAGTGACATTTCGTCAGAACAACCTGACATGATTATGTGTGGTCAAATATCCCACCGGGGTTTAGTTAATGACCTACTGCAGGCCCTCCTTATGCCCGCGCAGATTTCCGTTATTAAATGCGCTGCCCACACGAATGGTACAACCCCAGTTGACGTTGGTAATGAACGAGCAGATCGTGCAGCGCGCACAGCCGCACAAATTCAGCAAGTGATGGTGCCTAAAATGTTAAGTCAGACTAAACGATCTACTATGAATATGTCTGCTTCTGACAAGCGAATGCCAACCATCCAAGACGTCATAAGGTTACAGGAGGACGCTCCTGAGAGTGATAAACAAATGTGGAAACGGTTAGGTTGTACATATGATTCTGTTTCCTCTTTATGGACCACGCCTGCACATCAGACTTGTATGCCTGATGCGCTGGCTTTATGGGTCATTGAATGTGTACACTTTGCAACTCATTGTGGGGCTCGAGGGACTAGTGATTTGTTGCTTGACACTTGGTGGCACCCTAAAATGCAGGGGTTGGCCCAAAGTATCAGTAATCGGTGTTTGATTTGTCAGCAATATAACACCGGAAAAGGTATCCCTTGTGGGAAGGGGCAAACCCCGTTGCCCAGTGGTCCCTTTGAGACGCTCCAAATGGATTACATTGAGTTGGAAAGGTGTCAATGTTACAAATATGTTTTGGTCATTGTGGATGTGTTCAGCAGATGGGTCGAGGCGTATCCGACTATCTATAGTAAAGCTGCTCCTGTGGTTAAAGTCTTGATGAGGGAGATCATTCCCCGGTACGGTATACCAGCTCAGTTAAGTTCTGATAATGGGCCTCATTTTATTGGACAAATTAACAAGGAGTTTTGCTCCCAGTTGGGCATACGCCAGCAGTTACACTGTCCTTACAGACCCCAGGCGGCCGGGTTGGTTGAGAGACACAATCAGACCCTCAAAACTAAATTGGCTAAATTAAGAGCAGACACGGGACTGACATGGCTTAAGTTGCTCCCCGTTGCCCTCTTCCAGCTGCGGGTTACACCTGCGGGACCAGCCCGGCTCTCTCCCGCCGAGATTCTTTATGGCAGGCCTCTTAGAACTCCTTGGAGCCTGCAGGTTCCCAGACGGGTTCAGTTTCATCAGATGACTGAAGAAATGACCACCTATGTTCTAGCCCTTACGCAAGTGCTCAAGGAACTCCATGGCCCAGTCCGTGCGGCTCACCAGCCATTGCCCCAGTACCTAGCTCACTTTCAGTCCAGCCCGGTAGTTATGTCATGGTCAAAAAATTGGACTAGGAAGGGGTCGGAGCCGCGATGGGACGGGCCCTTCCAAGTTCTCCTTACCACCCCCACAGCAGTTAAAGTGGAGGGGCGAAGTGCTTGGTTCCACCTACATCACTGTAAATTGAGTCCATCTCCACTACTGTAAAAGGTCGGATACTAACCTGCCTCCCTTCTCCAGTGCTATTTTACAGGTGTGGAGCATGATGGAGTGGCTACGCATCGTCTGTCTGATATTTGGCCTCACTTCGCTTGGCGTGTTATTGGCGATGGATATGGAAAAGGGGAATATTATGTATCTGTGTAGCCCCAACCAATCTACAAGGATACATCACCTATGCAAAGGTGATGTTCTTCGCTGCCCCCATATACGAGGACATGGTATCGACTCATGGAAGGTCATCAAAGTTAAGGAGAATGCAGGAGTCATGAAGCAGCTGCACCGGTCCCGGCGATGGGAAGGGAACATTATATGGACATTGCCTTGTTTTTGGAATACATGTAAATTTGATTTTGGATGTGTTAAAAGTGGTACAATAAAGGTAAAATCAGGCTGTCAGAAGAGTGTAGGAAGAGACCATGAGAAAGAGAAAGGGACTAGAGAGAGGACGGGGCGTGTGAGAAGGGAAGTACAGCTAGAACGTAGGTTACCGGGAGATACACTTAAGTTAGTTAAAGGCCAAACTGAGGAAAACCCGGGTAGTAAACCTTGGGAGCCCTCGGGGCAATAACCAAGGAGTTGTCTCAGCTACGGTTGTTTGCAATGCAGAACCGGTATGCTCTTGACTATCTTCTGGCCCGTGAGGGTGGGGTATGCGCCATAGTACAGGGCAAGTGTATCATGGGTGTTCAGGACTTGACCGCTAACATTACTAAATTTATGGATCGCATACGGGATCACTTGGACGGGATGCAGGATCCTGACTCTTGGGGTAACTGGGGATTTGGAGGATGGAAGGACTGGTTGATAAATATGGCCATGTATCTAGTGGTAGCTATCGGCTGCATCTTTGTGGGCCTGGCCATCCTTAAATGTGTGATGGATAGAATGCGGGGTGCACTAGATCAGATCACCGCCCCAATCACCGAAAAAAAAAAATTTAACTGTTAAAATCCATGAGGGTGAGGCAGATGAAGGGGGGCTAAGACAGGAATTGGAAATGCAGCGACGGATCTTTTTAGATGAGGAACCGTAGCTATGGATTGGATAGTTCGGTTATCATGGAATGATAAAAGGAGGGAATGACGAATGTGATATAAAATAGTTACTTTAGAGATACTAGTTAATGTAATGTAGAAATAAGCCACTTTGATTCTGGCAGTTAGGGACAAAGGGGTTTGAGACCGCATGGAAAAAGCAGGAAGAGGTGTGTCTATGAGAGTGATGCTGCATTGATAGGGGCCAGAGAAAGGGATTGGAAGTGAGCCAATCAGAATAGATCGAACAGGTCAGGAGGGACATAGGCTGACCTATGTCCGTCGAGTATGTGAAACTTGATACCATTTGAATTGATTTTGCAGAGATCCCTTTGTCTTTTAGTTCAGTCGTTTTCTGGGGTGTAAGAGGCTGGATGTCTTTTACGTTTCTGTAAGATGATTCAAGCTTGCAAGCTAAATAAATAACTTCTTTTTACGTGCGAATCCGTCTCAACTTTTATTGAGGCCAGACTGACAGAGAAAGAAATTTGGGGATCTACACTTCTAGCCATCCTCTGCGAAATAAACTTACTTTATATTGTGAGCATAAATTGAGGCCTGGCATGATACTCTTTCACTGTTGAAGACCAGAGTAAAATCTTACACATAAGATTAATAAATCGCTAACCAATTACTAGACTGTGTTTGTTCTTAGGTTTCTAGTCAAGTTATTGAAAGTTTCTCAAGGCAAATGCACAGGAGGATCTCATAGAAACCTATAAAATTCTAACAGGACCAGACAGGTAGATGCAAGAAGGATGTTCCTGCTGGTGGAGGTGTCCAGAACCAGGCCCAAGGTCTGAGCATACAGGGCAGATCATTTAGGACCGTGGTCTGGAGAAATTTCTTCACCCAGAGAGCAGTTGAGGCCAAAATATTGTGGGCGGAATTCTCCATAGGCTGATGGCAGAATCGGGAAACTTGATTGGGCAGAGAATCGGTTTTGACGTCAAAATCGTAGCGTGCGCTGGTTCGCGCCAAATCGCAATTCTCCGCTGCCTCGACAGCAGCGTCAATGCATTCCACTCCGCACTTACAGTAAATCCTGTTTGCATATCATTAACAGGCCTGAGCCGGTATTCTCAGGGACCTCTGCGATTCTCCGCCTCCACCAAGGGAACTCCTGATAGCGAGGTTCACTTGTGCTTCTAAAAATCGAGAAACAGACGCCATGGCTGGTGAGGGAGAAAGAGGAGGTAGGACACGTAGATGCACGACCATGGGCTGTACACTGGCTGGGCTCACTGTGGGGGGCCTGTCAGGGCCTGGGGGGGTGACAGGGGGGATGGGCCGTGTGACTGGCGTGACCCCCCAGGGGACTGGGCATGGCTGCCATTGCCATGACTGCAAGGCAGCCATCCTTATGCACACCCCACTGACCATCCATCTTGGCTTGGTTCTGCAGAATAACACTGGCCGTATGGGTGCCCTCACCCCTCCACCCCCGTACCCCACCCTCCGCCATACCACCACCCCCTAACGAGCCTTCATCCACCAGCGGAGAATCAAGGACAACGTCCACAGTATCCCCTATGGTGGGCGCCGGACGGGGGGGGCGTGGTGCGTACCGTTGGCATGGGTCGTCTGGGTCAGACGGTGCCAAGGGTGCAGAGATGGGGGAGATGGGGAAGGGGAAATGGGGGAGATGGGGAAAAACGGGTCCGCAGTGCAAACCTGGGCCACTGTGTAGCCCGAAGGACCTGGTTGGGCACGGGGGTACGCACCATGCTAACATGTCAGCTTTTCACCCCCTGCAGACAATGGATCTTGGAATTCAACCAGCAATGGTGGCCTCCCTGCTAGTTGTCCCAGCCCCGGTGGATGCACTGAGGCTGTACGAGCTGGAGCTGCTCGACGTAGAAGAAACTGCTGAAGATGGAGAACCGACCGCCCAACAGGCCAAAGAGGAGAAGGAGGTGCTGCACCAGGCCTTGTGTTTCCCAGCAGCGCCTGTCATTCAAGACCCTGCCGCACCGGTCATGCTGTCGAGACTCCGTCTGAGCAGTGAGGCAGTACGACATATCTGCCAGATCTTGGCGCTCCTTCCACCGCTGGGGAATGGGGATGACACCTGCTCCCAGTGGCCGTCAAGGTGATGGCCGCCTTGAACTTTTATGCCATGGATCCTTCCAGGCGCTGAGTGCTGACCTGTCCGGGATCTCATAGTCCTCAGTGCACAGTGCCATCAAGGAGGCCCCATATGCCCCGTCGGCACAGTATATCTATTTCAATGCGGACTGAGCCCACCAGGACACTCGAGCAGCTAGGTTTGCTGCCATCGCCAAGATGCCCGGGTCCAAGGGGTGATCGACAGGATGCATGTTACTCCACGAGCAACTGCAAATGACAGGCCAATTAGTTAGGCCACATTTGGAATATTGTGTGCTGTTCTGGTTGCCACATTACCAGAAGGACATGGATGCTTTGGAGAGATTGCAAAGAGGTTTACCAGGACGTTGCCTGGTGTGGAGGGTGTTAGCTATGAAGAGAGGTTGAATAAATTCGGATTTGTTTCGTTGGAAAGACTGAGGCTGAGGGTCGACCTGATTGAGAGCTACAAAATTCCAAGAGGTATAGACAGGGTGAATAGCAGAAGTTTTTTTCCCAGGGTGGAAGACTCAATTACAAGGGGGCACAGGTTCAAAGTGAGAGGGGGAATGTTTAGGGGAGAAGTGCGGGGAAAGTTTTTCATGCAGAGGGTCGTGGGTGCCTGGAACATATTTTCAGTGGTAGGGGTGGAGGCAGGTGTGGTGATGTGCATCAATGTAAATGCATGTAGGCTAGCTAGACACTAGAGGGAGCACCAGAAACATCACACACACACACACTCAACCAATAGATAAGTTAGATAGGACGCGACCAATGGACATTCACGATACACAAGGAGGTGACACGACCACAGGGGGAATTACACCAACCCATATATAAAGGACACCACACACATGATCTGCCTCTTTCCAGTGGAGACAGTCAGTGAGAACAGACACAGGGTTGATTCAATAGTACATCCACCACGTGGATTGCAGCAGCTGGTTAGTCAGTCTGGGTAGCTATAGTAGGATTAGCAGTAGTGTCGAACCCGAGTAATAGAAGTGAAAATAGTTTAATAAACGTGTTGAAGTTCTCTCCACATCTGAACCTTCCTTTGTCAAGTGCACCGCAAGGAAGTCGCTTATGTTACACCTACAACATAACAAATCAGCAGGTACAAGAGCAACATTTAAGATGGATCTTGATAGACATATGAACAGGCGGGGAATGGAGGGATACAGATCATTTGGGCAATAAGTAGTAGGTCTAAATATGAAATCTGGATTGGTGCAGGCTTGGTGGGCTAGAGGGCCTGTTCCTGCGCTGTAATGTTCTTTGTTCTGATGAAAAGGGGTTCCACTTGAATGTGCAGCTGGTGTGTGAGCATGAAATTCACATCATGCACGTCCCAATACCCGGGCAGTCTGCATTATGCCTTCATCCTGGCAGACGCGGCGATTCATGGCCTCTTCGAGGTGCATACCCGGTTGGCTCTTGGGCAACAGGGGTTTTCCGTTGCGATCATGGCTGATGATGCTTATCCAGAGACCAGAGACTGACGCGGAGACCCGCTACAACGACGCCCATGCCGCGACCAGGGCGTGATCAAGCGGTGCTTCGAAATCCTGAAGATGCGGTTCAGGTGCCTGGACCACTCTGGAGGGGCCCTCCAGTATGGCACTAGGAGTGTAGCCCGCATCGTGGCGGCCTGCTGTGTCCTCCATAACATCGTGAAGCAGAGGTGTGACATGCTGGAGGAGGAGGATGTGTCAAGCCTTGTCTGACAAGGAGGATGCTTGGGAGGGGGAGGATGGGCAGGACATGGGGCCCAGGCAGGCATGGGAGGCCACATAACGTGTGCGCCAGGGCCGACGCGCACAAAACCCTCTGATCGTCTCCAGGTTCACCGGCTAGTGAGGGGGAGAGCCTGGCCAGGGGCAGGAACACCACATCCCACCACCACCCGCCCCACCCCTATCCCAACCCTCTGGGCCACCCCACCTCCCCCCCACCTGCCCCCCCCCTCCGTGGTACCTAACTGCCGCAGTTGTCCAGGGGATAGCCCATACCTGTCACTTTCCACGTTCTGGGGTTTGACCTGTCCGTCAGTGGATCCTGTAGACAGTTAAAGTCTCCCCCCATGATCAGTCGGTGCGTACCTATGGCGGGGAATTCCACCATCATTTTCTCCACAAATTCCATTTTGTCCCAGTTGGGTGCATACATGTTCAACAGGGCCACCAGTGCCCCATCCAGGACCCCACTGACCATGACGTATCATCCCCCTTGGTCCATAACCATCCTCGTCGCAGTAAACCTGATCCTCTTACTTATCAGTATGGCTACCCCCTAGCTCTTGTCCCATGGCAGGAATGGTAGGTCTGTCCCACCCAGCCCTTCCCTACCCGCAGTCGGTCCTTCTCCCTCAGGTGCGTCTCTCAGAGGAAGACTATGTCAGCTTTCCAACCTTTCAGGTGGGCGAAGACTCTGGATCTTTTCATTGGGCTGTTAGGTCCCCTGATGTTCCAGGTGACTATCCTGAGGGGGTGGGGGTTTGTCCCCCTCCTCCGGCGGGATCAGCCATACTTTCCTTGTGGATGCACCCCTGCCCTCCGGAGTTTCCCTTTGTTAGGGGGCCATCGAAGATGATCGCGGTCACCGTTCTCACCATAAGGCCGGGCTCCTGCACTCCAGGATTTCTCCTTTTTCACGGACCCTCCAATGTGGCTGCTTGCTGTGCCATCTTGTTTCACGTTTCCGAGATTAACCCGCTGAAGCCAGCCTGGAGCTCTTCCCTCCCCTTGTCGTTTTGTTCCCCCGTGGTTGTGTTTCCTCCCCCCCCCCCACCCCGTATTCCCCCCTCTTCTGTCTACCCTCGGCCTTTCCATCCTGCCGCTGTGTCTCCCCCCCCTGTTCATCGTGAGACAATGCAGTTCCATGCAAAATTGTCCATTAATTTCCTTCGCCTCCTCTGTGTCTTCCTCATTGCTGCCTCTTTTGCTGTCTGTCCAAGCTGTTCTTATGGACAAACTTGTCAGCCTTTACAGAGGAAAATAATGTTCCTCGCCCTTTTATGTTACCCAGAGCCTGGCTGGGAATAACATTCCGAATACGATTTTATTGTTACATAGGGCCGACTTTGCCTGGTTAAACTCTGCCCTGCTCTTTGCCAGGTCCGCCCCAATGTCTTGGTACATTCTGATTTTATGACCCCCCCCCCCAGTTGCATGCCTTCAACTGTCTGGCCCAGCGAAGGATCCTTTCCCGGTCATGGTATTTGTGCAGTTTGGCTATGACGCTCTCGGTTGCTCACCAGCCTTGGGTTTCGGTTGGAGTGACCTGTGAGCTCTGTCGATCTCCGGCGGCTTGGGGAAGCTGTCCCTCCCCACTAGAATGTCTAGCATTTGGATCACGTAGTCGGTCGGGATCCTGCCTTCAATTCCCTCTGGCAGGTCCACTGTTCGGATGTCATGCCGCCTCAAACGATTTTCTTGGTCTTCCACCTTCCCTTTCAGGCTCCCCTGGATTTTGGCCTCCAGGCTGATGATTCAGTTGCTCTGGTCCATCGATGCCTTTGCCACTTCCCTTACCATGTTCTCCTGGGCTTCCAATTTCTTTCCCATGCCATCGAGTGCTGTCTGCATGGCGGCTAGCATCACCGACACCGCCATCTTGACTGCTGCCTTTATCTCCACCTTGATGTCATCCCTCAATGCTTTCAGTTCCCTGGCGAGGGGCATCTGTCATATTCTGTAGACTGGCCAAAGTGAATGATGAACTACAGAACATCTAGTTTAAATAATTTATTATGAAAGAACTGCATGATAAAGATAACTAGGATAAATAAAATAATAAACTAACACTAATTAACTATTGTAGAGTTCCTGCGAAGTATGTTTATCCTCCAGAGATCTCGGAGATCGCTTTCCGGGTTGCCAGTCTCCCTCTCTCGGGCCGGGGACCTTTCGTCTATTTATAATCTTTATTGTCACAAGTAGGCTTACATTAACACTGCAATGAAGTTACTGTGAAAAGCCCCTTGTCGCCACATTCCGGCACCTATTCGGATACACAGAGGGAGAATTCAGAATGTCCAAATTACTTAACAGCATGTGTTTCGGGACTTGTGAAGGAAACCGGAGCACCCGGAGGAAACTCACAGACACAGGGAGAACGTGCAGACTCCACACAGACAGTGGCCCAAGCCAGGAATCGAACCTAGACCCTGGAGGTGTGAAGCAACAGTGCTACCCACTGTGCTACCGTGCTGCCAGCGTGGATCCGCTGACCCGATTGCTCACCACTCCTGTCCCTTTCCGCAATTCCTGGTGTCACTCTGACCTCTCGAGCTGCTGCTGCCTGGCATTTCCTTCGTCTATGTTGTTGTTGAGGGTGAGGGGATGTTTTAGTCTGATTTTGCAGGCCAAATGCGCTCAAAAGTGTCTATTTTGTTGTCTTACGGAGGAGAGCCTCCTGATGTGCGACTACCCAGCGCATCCCCATCACCGGATGTCAGCAGGCAAGATCGCTGATGACTCGACAAAATCCTGCCCTCAGAATCGTTCATTAATGCATCATTAAAACTAGCATCTATATAATTGTATTGCTATAGTCCTATTAAGAAGAAATTTACTAAATATTTATAATTAGTAATTTGCAGCTGGATTGATCGGGATTAACACTTATAATGCATTCTTATCTTTCACTGTTGGCCAATTAACCCAGAATGCAGGTCATTTCACAGGAATGTTGTCTTGGAAAGCAATTTGTACAATCCAAAATAAATGTAATTTCAATTTATCATGTCTACCTTAATTATAAACAATTATCCTTTAGACTGCTGGTACATTGCAGAAAACACTCCAGGCTAATAGTTTTATTAAAGCTGTGTAATGTGACACTGAAACAAATCATGTTACAATAACTAATACCGAGACCAATTTTATTACTGATAATAAACTGAAGCTATCATGCACCCCAATTTGTGATGAACTGGATCAGGCTGGCTGTCATTTATATTCTGACAACACCAGGTTAAAGTCCAACAGGTTTGTTTCAAATCACTAGCTTTCGGAGCGCTGCTCCTTCCTCAGGTGAATGAAGAGGTATGTTCCAGAAACATATATGTAGACAAATTCAAAGATGCAAGACAATGCTTGGAATGCGAGCATAAGTAGGTGATTAAATCTTTACAGATCCAGAGATGGGGTAACCCCAGGTTAAAGAGGTGTGAATTGTGTCAAGCCAGGACAGTTGGTAGGATTTCGCAGGCCAGATGGTGGGGGATGAATGTAATGCGAAAATTTCTGCTCGGCAAATCTGTGTTACACGTGAGAACACCACCCACCAGGTACGCGGTACATACTCGTGCGACTCGGCCAACGTTGTCTACCTCATACGCTGCAGGAAAGGATGTCCCGAAGCATGGTACATTGGCGAGACCATGCAGACGCTGCAACAACGAATGAACGGACATCGCGCAACAATCACCAGGCAGGAATGTTCCCTTCCAGTTGGGGAACACTTCAGCAGTCACGAGCATTCAGCCTCTGATCTCCGGGTAAGCGTTCTCCAAGGCGGCCTTCAGGACGCGCGACAATGCAGAATCGCCGAGCAGAATCTTATAGCCAAGTTCCGCACACATGAGTGCGGCCTCAACCGGGACCTGGGATTCATGTCACATTACATTCATCCCCCACCATCTGGCCTGCAAAATCCTACCAACTACCCTGGCTTGACACAATTCACACCTCTTTAACCTGGGGTTACCCCATCTCTGGATCTGTAAAGATTTAATCACCTGCTAATGCTCGCATTCCAAGCATTGTCTTGCATCTTTGAATTTGTCTATATATATGTTTCTGGAACATACCTCTTCATTCACCTGAGGAAGGAGCAGCGCTCCGAAAGCTAGTGATTCGAAACAAACCTGTTGGACTTTAATCTGGTGTTGTAAGACTTCTTACTGTGCTCACCCAAGTCCAACGCTGGCATCTCCACATCATTTATATTCTGCAAAAGGCATTATCTGAGTTGCTGGGAGAGCAAGAAATTAAAGAGCCTAGGACTATTAAGGAGCTATCAGTGGTTCTGTAGCAGTACAGTTGTATATTAAAAACAACAGATTCAGATCTCCTATGCCACATGGTTAACTCTAAAGGTTCACAGTTCTGCCCAGTCTGCTTGCTTTTAGTGCACAAATAATCAAGGTTCAGAGCTTTGCACAAATTTGTATTCAGTTCAGTTCTAATGTTTCTAAGTCATGATAGGTTGAAATATTACCAGAGGTGAAAAGGAAAGACTGAGCTTCTAAGGCAGTGAGAAAGAAACCATTGTTGTTGAAGGGATCAAGAGTTTCAGAATGTTAACAACAGCTTGCGCATACATAACACCTTTAACATAGTAGAATGTTTCAGTGCACTTCACAGGAGCATTATCAAACAGTACTTGACATCGAGCCACAAAAGACAAAATTAGACCAGATGACCAAAGATTTGATTGGAAAGGTTGGTCTTAAGGAATGTCTGAAGGGAAGACAGAGAGGTTTCCAGAAAGTAAGGTTGCCAACTCTCATTGGGCCTACTCCTGAAGGCTTCATCCCAGGAAATATAACTGTTCCATCCAGTCAAACAACCTTCCCCACCCCCAATATTTCCAAAATATTTATAAGTAATGAATAAAAGGATTGAAATATTTTTAAAAAATTAACATTGCCACAATTTTTCTTTTGGATTTTACAGACATGTTCTTGAGATGTATCTTCAATTCCTGAAGACTCCATGCCAGCCCTGTAGAGTTGGTAAGCCTGTGAAAGAATTCCGAGCTTAGTGCCACAGCGGCTGAAGGCACAGCTACCAGTGGTTAATTAAAATTGAAGGTGCACAGGAAGACAGAATTGAAGGTGGGCAGTGATTTAAAAAAGTTGTAGGCCTGGAGCATGTCATAGAAATAGGGAGAACAAGGGGGCGGAAGGGTTTGAAACAAGAGTGAACCGAGGCATTGCTTAATCAGAAGCCAAAATAAATCAGAATATAAAGGGGTGATGGATAAACAGGAACTGGCACGAGTTTGGACACAAGTAGCAAAGTTTTGGATGAGCTTAAATTTATGGACGGCAGAAAATGAGTGCTCAGCCAGGATTGCACTGAAATAGTCAAATCTAGAGATGACAAAGGCATGCATGAGGGTTTCAGCAGATGAGCTGGGAATACTCTGAAAAAGAACAAGGATCAATGTTCCAAAACCATGTAATCAGGATTTAGGGTATCAATGTGAATACGCATGCTGTTATAAATACAATTGAAGGGCAGTACAGTGACGCAGTGGTTAGCACTGCTGCCTCATGGCGACGAGGACCCGGGTTCGATCCCGGCCCCGGGTCACTGTCCGTGTGGAGTTTTCATATCCTCCCCATGTCTGCGTGGTCTCACCCCCACAACCCAAAATGTGCAGGGTAGGTGGATTGGCCATGCTAAATGCTTCTCAATTGGAAAAAAAAAGAATTAAGTACTCTAAATGAAAAAAAAATAGAATACACTGCCTGAGAGTGCCGTGGAAGCAGGCTAAATCAAGGCATTCATGAGGGAATTTGATGATTATTTGAAAAGAAACAATCTGCAAGGTTACGGGGAGAAGGCAGAAGAATGGCACGCAGTCAAATACTTTTTCAGAGATATGGTGCAGAGACAATGGGCTGAATATTTCCGTGATTCTGTGAGGTAAGGGTTTTTAATGTATGTTGATAATGACACGATTTTCCTTCCTAACCCTTTGAATTATCTCTTGATACATTGCTTCCCCCACCCTTTCCTCAAAGACATTTCTCCTTTTGTTCCTCTATCTCGCCTGAAAAATACCCACAAAATAACTAAATCGCTATTGCTGCCCAAAATAAAGTTACACCTTGGGTTTGAACAGTGAAATAAGGATGAATTGGTTCAATTAACTTGACCTGGGATCATCAATGGGCAATCTCTAAATATGAGAATGATAGAATGGAAAGTAAAATGGAAAAAATCCTAAATGATGAAAATGGGTACAAAAACAAAAGTTCCATGGACAAAATAGATTCAAATTAAGCTCCAACTTAAAATGATGACATAGGTCCCAACTAGGATTAACAATACTGAAGAAAAAAAGTGGTGGGATGTGAAAGGCACATTAGAAGGTTTACAAGAGGAAAAAGTCAAACAGACAATATAGAAGGAAATAATAATAGCTTGATAAAAGGAGATAGAATAATTAAAGAAAGGAAGGACTGGGATGAAGGGAGGTAGGGGAATGAAGTCATGGCTGCTGAATATATGGTGAAAATATCAATTATTTTACAATAGGTTTACAATTGATGGTAGAAATGAAAAAGATGTTCGAGATAATTGCAGGAAATGAATTTCTTCGAAACATTAGGAGAATACATTGTGGATAAATTACTGCGACCTGACAGCATGTACCCTAGATTATTGAAGAAAGTCAGAGAAAGGTAGGTAGAAACCCTCACCATAATTTTTCAATCCTCTTTACAGTAAATTATTCCAAGCAATGTGAGGGTAGTCAAGGCAACACCACTTTGAACAAAGGAAAGGAAGAAATGGCAGCTAACTGTAGAATACTGGAGCACAGACCTGGTAAACGGAGGCTCTTCTCCTTTTTCTGGACCTTGCCCTCATAATTCTAAGTATCAAAACACAAGCAAAAGTCCAATGATGAGTAGATTTTGTAGTGATCTTTACATGGGTATGTACATAAGGGGTTAATGGGAAATTGAAAGATCACTAGGGGGCAGCACTGGCGGGTATAAAGGCAGACGCAAGCGGCTCTCTCCCTTTCTTGGTGATTAGACTGTGACGAGAGCAGGAGCATAGATCTAGCTCAGGGCTACTAGTGTGGTCAGACATAGCTACTGTATATAAACGTTGCAACCTTTCTGCTGGTATTGATCTTAAAGTAAGAACTCACACAGTTGTTAAATTCTGTTACTCAATAAACCTTTCGAAACCTCTGGACGACTTCGAGCCTTCTTCATCAAGCTGCAGAAAGCCTCTGCAGCAACTGGATTGAGTAACACATGTTAAATACAGTAGTGCTACCAAACACACTACAGTAAGGGAACAAAAGAGGTTTGATGGATTGGCAATGCTAAATTGTCCCTTAGTGTCCAAAGATGTGCAGGTTAGGTGGGGTTACAATGATAGGACGGGGGAGTGGGCCTAGGTAGAATTCTCTTTCAGAGGGTCAGTGCAGACCCGATGGGCAGGCCTGACCTCCTTCTTTATTGTAGGGATTCTACGGAAAAGAAGATCCACCCAATGCAATGTGTATGAACCCATATTCAACAGGGTGATACCAAGAAAAATAAATTGTTGTGAGAAGATAGGTGTCTCTTTTTGCTGGGTGAAGAGGTTTTTTAAATTATAAAGGATTTTGAAACGGTGACCAGGGGAATGATACTCTAGTTATGTTGCTAGTAAAATGGTCACTAAACGTGTGAAGCGGTAAGAGTAATTCCGTTGCAGAGAATAATGTTGGAACATGGACTCCTTTGTCATAAGTAATAGCTATGGCTTGGTCCATTGTATTTTTTGGGGAAAAGTGTTTCAATTGAATACAGGACTATGGGAAAAGCAGGGCAGTGAAATTAATCGTTGGTTCTTCTCAATAAAAAGCCGGTGCAGGAATGAGGAGCCAAATTCGCTCCTTTTGCAATATATGTTTCCATGATTTACTTTACAATGCACGCTGACAAATCAATGTTGAAGTAGTTAAAAATGAACTGAATATGTACACCAGTGCAAAATGTGTCTAACATAATTGAAGACGATGAGCAGGATTTTTTTCCCCCAATTTCTAGTAAAATAGCTAGTTAGGAACTCAATGTAACAAAATCAGGGTCCGTTAGTTACTTTGTGTTTTTGAACAGTTCATTTTTTTGCCATTAGTGTATTAATTTATTGTAAATTAAATTAACACTGATTCTGACTGCTTCAATCTGCCCAAAATCTTAACATATTAAGTAGTATACTGTAAAGAAGCATGTTGGAGGCAAATAGTGATTTGTTAAGATTCTGGAACACCAGTTGTGAATGGGAGATTTGAATCTGGGGCGAGATTCTCCGACCCCCCGCCGGGTCGGAGAATCGCCGGGGGCTGGCGTGAATTCCGCCCCTGCCGGTTGCCGAATTCTCTAGCACTGGATATTCGGCGAGGGCGGGAATCGCGCCGCGCCGGTTGGCGCCCCCCCCCCCGCGATTCTCCGGCCCCGATGGGCCGAAGTCCCGCTGCTAAAATGCCTGCCCCGCCGGCGTAGATTAAACCACCTACCTTACCGGCGGGACAAGGCGGCGCGGGTGGGCTCCGGGGTCCTGGGGGGGGCGCGGGGCGATCTGGCCCCGGGGGGTGCCCCCATGGTGGCCTGGCCCGCGATCGGGGCCCACCGATCTGCGGGCGGGCTTGTGCCGTGGGGGCACTCTTTCCCTTCCGCCTTCGCCACGGTCTCCACCATGGCGGAAGCAGAAGAGACTCCCTCCACTGCGCATGCACGGGAATGCCGTCAGCGGCCGCTAACGCTCCCGCCCATGCGCCGCCCAGAGGTTCGGCATGCCCCGCCAGCTGGCGGAGAAGGCCTTTGGTGCCCCGCCTGCCTGGCGGGGCGGAAATTCGTCCGGCGCGGGACTAGCCTCTTAAGGTTGGGGCTCGGCCCCCCAAGATGAGGAGCATTCCGCATCTTTGGGGCGGCGAGATGCCCAACTGATTTGCGGCGTTTTGGGCGCCAGTCGGTGGACATCGCGCCGATACCGGAGAATTTCACCCCTGATTTGAATGTATTTACCTGATCCTCTTTTAATGATAGGTTTAAGTCAGTGCCTATATCTGTGAGTGGCAAATATTCATACTTGTCTCTTTGACGAAAGGGCTAGATGCATCACTCAATGCCCAATATAATTTATTCCTCAATTAAAGTTGGGGTTGAGATTATTTTGGTATAAATCCTAGCAAAGACTTTCATATCTCTGCCATAAATTGCATTTACCAAGCCTTATTACCTGCCTTTGTGTTGATACAATTTATACATCACATTTCACAAATACTGCAACACATTTCATTCCCACAAACAAAATGTTTATCCCCCAAGCACTGTTTTGGGATGGGAAATAGAGATGCAATCCACTTCAAATGCGAGAAATCTGTTCATCTCATATCACATCAGCTACATTATAAAGCAGACATCAGTGCACACTACAATACAGCAGAATTGTTTTTTCACTCCAGTTCGGAGTGGGCTATAGGTGGAGCTATCAAGTGAAATGAGCCGATAAATCTATAGTGCAGTCTATAAGAAAATATATCACAGTGGGAATTGTTTCCATGTGGGTTTTGTCTCAGCATACTGTAAAAATCTCCAGAAAAGTGTCAAAAATTAAATACATGAACCAGGCTGAAATTGAAATAAAAAGCGTAGAATGAAGAATGAGCTGAAATTCACTGAAGTTAAACCCAGTTTATAACATGTAACATTCATCCCAAAGATCTGCATTATTCAACAGAACTTCAGTAAAAATATCTTTCAATGAAATACTATTGCACACAGTTCAAGGAGTTTGTACACATGTGCAAATTGCTGAAACATATGCACTGCAGCACATCATCAAACACTGGCCTCAAAAGATTTGTAGAAAGCCTACAAAATGGCCATGCTGTTACGCCAGATGCTTTGGTCTGGATTTCTGACCTACTATTGATTATTTGATTTGATGTTTGCTTCTGCCATTTAAAAGAAGACCAACATATTTAGAAGTTCAAATATCAACTTGGGAAGGATTTTTTTTCCTCATTGTATCCTCACGACTATTCCAAAATTCACAAGGAGATGAAAAGAAGTAAAAGCTTCTAACTTTTTATATGTTCCAGCCAGCAGTTGCAGACACCTTCACTGGATTTTAGGTGCCACCCAGGGGAGCAGCCTTCCTTCTGAACCAGAGGGGTATGAATTCAAACCTCCAATCTGCAGATGTAAGCACCCAATCGAGGCTGAAGCTTCAGTACAAGTGGTCGAAGTGTTCAGTTTTTTAAATGAGATGTTAAACTAGTTTTACCAGGTGGAAGCTATAAGATCCAGTGGCACTCTGTGACGAGGAGCAGGCGAATTTTCCTCTTCAATCAATCCTCAATCAATATCAGCACATACAGATTATCTGGTCATTTATCTTTTTGTTAAATTGAGAGGTTATAGAATAGAATCATAGAATGGTTACAGCACAGAAGGATGACATTTAGCTCATTCTGCCTGTGTTGATTCTCTTCAAGGGCAACTCAACTAGTTCCACACCCCTGCCCTTTCCCTGTCCCACTTGTAATGCACAAAATGGCTGCTGTCTTTTCTCAATCATAATAATGCATACTTTCAATTTCAAAGTACTTCACGAGTTATGAAATGCTTTCAAGTATCCCAAGGTTGTGAAGAATACTATAGTTACGACTGTTGTGTTTGGTTCCTTGTACTTTATGATGAAGTCACAAAAAACTTTGTCCAAACCAAGATCCTTTTATTGTGTCTCGTGCAGTAGGATGACAATCTGATTCAGAGCACATCAGCATGGGATTCTTGCTTCTCCTCTGCAAGTTGCACCTTCTGCTGACCCATTACATGTATGTCTTATTACATTCCATCTCATGTTCTGTAGATGGCCGGATAAGCCTCTATTTATATACAGGTCCCAGGTGACATGACCTTGGTCTTGAGTCAGCATGGTGTGTCTGTACCGCCACCTGCTGTTTGAAGGTCTCACACCATCCAACCATGATATGGTCCATAGGCACATCACCACATCCCCCTTCCTCACAAAACGTCAATGTAAAATTATTTCTACAGGCAACATTACACATTGCATTTTATGCTGTTTATGGCTGAGGGAGTTCTTAAAGCGATAGTCCTTGGATATTTTCTGGAAACACTGCTTTGGAACTTGAAGTCTTCTTTAGAATTATTCTGTTATCCATAGTATGATATGAGCAGGCAGAGTCCAACTTAGTTGAAAGAGAAGGTGGTGACTTCTAGTGGTGACCATGGTGTGAGTGGTCGCACATTTGGTGGCTCCCGCAAGTGGTGGACACTTTGGACCTTTCCCCGATTAACGGCGGAGCTGAGTGATGGTATGAGGTGCTGGTGAGGTGGAAGAAGAGAGTATCCCACCGGTTTATGGATTTGTGGACCAGAAGTGGTCTAAAAAGGAGCGGACATTCACTGAAAGCTGGTTTGGAGCCTGCGACACAGGGGAAGATGGCGGACAGTCAAGGTCTGAGTTTGCCGGCTCAGTGGTCAACGGAACAATTTGTGGCCTTTTCTCAATCATAATGACGCCTACTTTCAATTTCAAAGTACTTCGCAAGTTATGAGAAGTGAGAAGTTTGCCCAATGGAGGAAGGAGTATTTGGAGGATCTAGCCAGGGTGGTGGACCCTATAAAGGCGGGGATAAACCGCATGGAATTGAGGTAGAGGCCCAGAGCCATATGATCCAGATGGTGGAGGAGGTAGTGGGCGAGCATGATGAGCAGCTCGCCGCGATGGCTGCAGAGATGGGGCTGATGAGAGATCATCAGAAGAGGCTGAAGGACAAAGTGGAGGACCTAGAGAACAGATCGCGCAGGCAGAATTTAAGGATCGTCGGCCTGCCGGAGGGCAGTGAGGGAGCGGACGCCTGTGCATATGTGGCTCAAATGTTTGAGAAGCTGCTGGGGGAAGGACCGTTTGCTCGGCCCTTGGACGTGGTCAGGGCACATAGGGTGCTTATGAGGAAGCAGCAGAGAAACGAGTCGCCGAGGGCGATGGTGATGCGAATGCAACGGTTGCTGGATAAGGAACAGATTCTGAGGTGGGCAAGGTAGACGAGGTGCTGCACATGGGAAGGCAGTGCGCTGCGTGTCTGCCAGGACCTGGGTGCAGAGCTGGCCAAAAGAAGGGTGAGCTTCAATAAGGTGAAGTCGGCCCTCTTTAAGTAGGGGATGAGGTTCGGCATGCTATGTCCTGCGCGCCTGTGGGTTACGTATTCAATAAATTGGTTTTGCTTCAATCTTAAGATTGGTGGTTTCTTTATCATCAACTCATCAGACCATTCTGGATCGCAAGGCAAAGAATAACAACATAATAATAATAATAATTGCTTATTGTCACAAGTAGGCTTCAATAAAGTTACTGTGAAAAGCCCCTAGTCGCCACATTCCGGCGCCTGTTCAGGGAGGCCAGTATGGGAATTGAACCTGCGCTGCTGCCTTGCTCTTCATTACAAGCCAGCTGTTTAGCCCACTGTGCTAAACCAGCCTCACAAAGTGTAATATAACATGGTACCGGGAATGTCTACTGTAGCTAACTAGTATAGTTTACTAAGAATCTAGTACAGAAAACTAAGAAGCTATTCGAATTTCGAAGCACCAACCTGTGGCTGCAGAACTTCGATGAATTCAGGACTGATGGACAAAGCTCAAGCTCCACGACAACTCTGGATCACCGGAAAACTTGATGTTAACTGGTGGGTGTTCAAGCAGCAGTTTCACATTTATTTAGTGGCTTCCAATTTGAATAATGCTACCAATGCTCCTAGAAAAAACTGCTCTTCTACTAACTATGGCTGGTTCATATGCCATCAAAATCGTATGGCTGATCAAGGTAAAACTAAGTTTGAAGTAATAATTGCAAAGTTTGATCATTATTGCAAAATTCAAACAAATGAAGCTTTTGAGCGTTTTATTTTCAACAAAAGAATGCAAAACAAGGGTAAATCAATTGATTGCTTTGTTACTGATCTTACACTGCTAGCTCAATCTTGTAACTTCTCAGTATTGAATGATTCAATGATCAGAGACCAAATAGTTTTCGGTATAATTAATGAAAAGCTCAGGGAGCGATTGCTGAGGCAGAAGGATCTCACGCTTGAAAATGCGATTGAAATGTAACGTTTACATCAGTTATCAAAAAGTCCGTATAATTAAATTTTTCTCCGTGAAAAGGGCGCGAAAACAAACCTCGAGGTAGAATGTGTTAAGGCAGATGAAGAAAATGCACGTTTTGAATGACAGCCATCTTGCGCGTGCGCATTCTAACCCTACACATGTGCACTTCATTAATAGATGTGAGAAGGATGAAGACCGATCTGCGCATGAGCGAAGAAGTTTAGTGCATGATGATGTGTGCGTTATGACGTGTGGAAGGTGTGGAACCGGCCACTATCAAAAGAAATGCCCTCTTGAGGAAAGCTGTGCTCACAATGTGGCAAACAAAACCACTTTGCTGCTCAGTGCAGATCCACACACACATTTAAATCTGCAAAGTCAAAATCAAGACAGATTAATGTCAGAAATGTAGATTCTAAGGAAGAAGATTTGGAAAAAAAATTTCCACTGATACAGATGCTTATTCTTTGGAAGACTCATTCTTTGTTGGCATCATAGAGAAGTAGGATAGAACCACAGAAGTATCATCACCTCTCAAGACAGTCCACTCCATCAACACTGATATGGAATGGAACACAGTATTGCAAGTCAATGATTATCCAATCAACTTTAAGCAGGATACTGACACTTCTTCCAATTTGCTTACTCAGCTTGATTTCACAAAGATAAAGCAAACTCCAAAAATAAATAAATCAGCTTGTCAACTACGTAACTACAATGGCAATGTAATCACATCAATGGGATCATGCTACTTGTCAGATACCAATAATGATATAGCGTTTTCTCTAAGATATGAGATTGTTGATTCAAACAAGTCTTCACTCTTAGGTGCGCAAGGCTGTAAGGATTTACACCTAATTCAGAGGATTTATAGCGCAAATTCATCTCAACTAATGATTCAAGACGACATTCAAGGGATTCTGGATTGATTTCCAGACGTCTTCGAAGCCATGGGTAATCTTCCCTACAAGTACAAAATTCTATTATGACCGGATGCCAAACTTGTGGTACACCCTTCGAGGAGAGTTCCTGCTCCACTTCGAAAGAGGTTGAAACATGAACTGGCAAGATTACAACATCAAGGCATTATATCAAGAATCACTGAACCGACTGATTGGGTCAGCTCCAAGGTTTGTGTGAAGAAACCTTCTGGTGATTTGAGGGTATGCAAAGACCCCAAGGATCTTAACAATAACATTAAGAGTGAGCACTATCCCATTCACAAGAGAGAAGAAATCACTAGTGAAATGGTTAACGCACAAATCTTTTCCAAATTGGATGCCTCATGAGGATTCTGGCAGATGTAACTTAATGAATCTAGTAAGAAATCATGTACTTTTAATACGCCTTTTGGCAGGTTCTGTTTTAACAGGATGCCATTTGGGATCATTTCAACTTCTGAGATTTTCCATCGTGTAATGGAACAGATGACTGAGGATACCGAAGTTGTTCGTGTATTTGTGGATGATATAATCATTTGGTCATCTACGAGAGAAGAACACATCTCAAGATTATTACAGGTATTTCAAAGAATGCACAAGTTTGGTTGAAACTGAATAGAACCAAATATAGTTTTGGTATTTCGACTCTGTAGTTCCTTGGAGACCAGATTTCTGAACATGGTATGCGACCTGACAACGACAAGATTGCTGCCATACAACAAATGAAAGTTTCAGAGGACAAGAAGGCCGTTTTATGATTCTTAGGCATTGTGAATTTTCGAGGTAAATTCATTCCCAACCTATCATCCAAAACTACTCCTCTCAGAAATCTAATAAAGAAGTCAACCACGTTTGATTGGACCAACAATCATCAAAAGGAATGGCTCGATTTAAAATCTCAACTGACGACTGCCCCTCTCCTTTCATGCTTCGGTCCGAATAGAGAGACAAAAATTTTGACTGATGCGAGTCAGGACGGAATAGGACCAGTTCTGTTGCAAAAGGACGACAACTCGTCATGGTTACCTGTTGCATACGCATCAAGAATGATGATACCAACTGAACAACGGTATGCACACATTGAGAAAACTAGTGCCTCGGTTTACTTACAGGTGTATTAAAGTTCCATGATTATGTTAATGGACTTCCTACCTTTACTGTTGAAACTGACCACTGACCACAGACCACTTGTAAATATCATACAGAAGGATCTCAATGATAAGACTCCGAGACTACAGAGGATCTCGATGAAGCTCAGAAGATACAACTTCAACTTCATCTATACTCCTTCCAAGGACTTGTTAATTGCAGATGCTTTATCACATTCAGTCACTTCAGAAAGTGAACCTTTTGACTTTATACAGCATGTAGAATCTCAAGTGCTGCTGTGTGCTGAAAATCTTCATGCTTCAGATGAGAAAATCAATCTCATCCGTGAAGAAACAAAGAAGGATGCAATGCTTCAAAGAGTCATAGGCCACCTCAACAATGGTTGGCCGAAAGGGCATTGTTCTAAGTTCAGGAATATTCAAGAAGATTTAACAGTTGTGGATTGACTGTTACTTCAGTTTGATCAGATAGTTATACCAGTGTTTCTCCGACCCATGATTCTCAACCAAATACATGAAGGTCACCTTGGCATTGAAAAATGCAAGAGAAGGGTCAGACAAGCTGTGTACTGGCTGGGGATCAATCGAGACATCACTGATATGATACTTGAATGCGAAACATGACAGAAATTTCAACCTGCGCAATGCAAGGAAAAACTACAACAACGTGCATTGGAGGCATCTCCATGGGCAAAAGTTGGGATTGATTTGTCTCACTGCAATGGTCATGATTATATCCTTATAATCGACTACTATTCAAATTATCTGGAAGACCTGAAGTTGTCAGATCTCACATCCAGATCTGTTATTAAAGCAAATAAGGAAACTTTTACCAGACATGGTATTCCAACCACTGTCATGTCTGACAATGGGCGTGCTTCGACAGTAATGAATGGGCTGCATTCTCTCGAGAATACAACTTCGCTCACATCATGTTGAGTCCGCATTACCCTCAATCAAATGGTAAAGTGGAGAAAGGAGTTCAAATCATCAAATAACTTCTTCGATTCTCATTCAGACATCAATCTAGTGTTACTCTCCTAAAGGGCGACTCCTCTTTTGACTGGTCTACCACCTGCACAAATGTTAATGATCAGGGATTTGAGAACTGCTCTACCATCTATGTCTCTACCCAAATCAGATCATCTGCCCGTGATACAGAAGATGAAACATCAGCGAGAACGACAGAAAATGTATTATTATCAACATGCAAATACTCTGGGATCACTGCTTCCAGATGATACCAGGATCAAGATCAAAGTACCTGATGGAGGTTGGTCAGCTCCTGCGAAAGTTATCAGACAAGCAGCACCACATTCTTTTATCATTCAGACAGCTAAAGGAACAATAGTTTGACGCAATCGCCGAGCACTACTAAAACTCAAACTACACAATAACATCTTTCCAGATCACCAACTCCATGAAAGTATTTTCCATGATACTGTGGCAAATTCTCAAGTTTGTGAAGATTCACAGAGGACCGTAAAAACGTCAGCGTCTCCTACCAAGTCGAACAGACTAGACTTGTGAATCGTTTCCATTGAACTGTGTTTTTCATTATTGATTTTTCACTCTGTTACTAAGTTATATACATACCATGTATTGTAATAATATTATACATTTTTTCCTTTGTTGTACAAAGAAAAGAAATGTAAAAAAAAGGGGATGTAATGATATGTATATAGATATGCCAGTGAAGGGTTAATTGGTACATCTCAGTGTAATTCAAACACTAGAGGGCACCACCAGTTCCCAGTATAAATATTAGACTCAGGGAATGCTGGGTGGTTCATAAGTGTTAGCAGAGGAGAAGTTATTGATTACAGCACAAGGAGTAGTTTAGATTAGAGAGGAGGTAGCATGAGGACATCATTAGTTAATACTAGATTATAGTTTAATGTTTAACAGATTCAATCTTCCTTCATTAGTAGATATAGCTCTGTAGTGTGTGCGAACTCTATTTAAATTAATCATTATTCAAGAACTTAGTTTTGTTTCAATCAAAAGATTTTGGTTTCTTTATCATCAACTCATCGGAACATTTTGGATCACAAGGCAAAGAATAATGACATATTACCATAAAGTGTAATATAACGGCCATTACCATTCCCTGGCATTTGGTCCAGGGTCACTGGAGCTGTTGCCCCTGTGCTTGGTGCGGGGGACACACACGTCCTGGGGGGAATGGGCCTGGTTGAGGGGATATGCCTAGTCGAGGGGCTGGGTGACATAGGCAGGGGTCGCCCCTGGGCTGGGGGGCGGGGGGGCGGAGGGGGGGTGAGGGTCCTAGCGTCTGTGGGCCTACAAGCCATCCTCCAATACTGTGTATATCCATAACAGGGTAGCCACAGCTGCTACCTGTCTGCCCGACCAAACACTTCGAGGACAGAGCCATCTTCCTGGTTGCATGCTGAAGATAAATTTAACTACCTTCAACTGTGTGCAGCCTCTAGCTGCACAGCTGTACGCTATTGCTGACAAGGGATTGGTATTGTTCGCTATGCGAGCGCTTCACAGCTCTCAAGGGCATTCCCGTGGGTACACGTGCCATGTCTCAGATGAGTGTTGCTGCCCAGCATTCCAATCAAACTGTGAGGCCTGGACACTTTGCCTGAACTCTAAAAGCATCAGCACTACAGAGGCAGCAGCCAACAATCAAACACCCAAGAACTGAGCTGCAGAACTGGGGATATTCCTGCAACCAGAGGGTGAGTGTGTGGACCGGGGTGTGGGGGGCAGAGAAGCATGGCAGGGATCTGGGTTCTAGGGTCTAAGGGCCCCTGCTGCAGCCAGAATCATCGAGTCATAGAATCATGAAATGCAGAAAAGGCTCTTTGGCCCATCACATCTGTGCCGGTCAAAAACAACCACCTCACCGTTCTCATCCCATCTTCCAGCACTTGGCCCGTAGCCTTGTATGCCCTGGTATCGCAAGTGCACATCTAGGTGCTTCTTGCAGCACAATTGGTGAGTGTGCAGAGCAGGATTCTCCGGCACAACTGGCTCAGTAGATGTCACTTGAGAGAAGGTGGCATGGTAGCTCAGTGCTTAGCACAGTTGCTTTACAGCTTCAGGGTTCCAGGTTCGATTCCCGACTTGGGTCACTGTCTGTGCGGAGTCTGCACGTTCTCCCCGTGTCTGCGTGGGTTTCCTCCTGGTGCTCCGGTTTCCTCCCATGGTCTAAACATGTGCCGGTTAGGTGGATTGGCCACGCTAAATTGCCCTTCGTGTCCAAAAAGGTTAGGTGTAGTTACTGGTTTACGGGGATAGGGTGGAGGTGTGGGCTTGAGTAGGGTGCTCTTTCCAAGGGCCGGTGCAGACTCGATGGGCCAAATGGCCTCCATCTGCCCTGTAAATTCTATGCTTCTATGAAGTTGGGACACATAAGGGTGGGAGAGGGTGGGGGGATATGTGGGTCCGAGGGTGGAAGCCTAACTGATTATCGGTTTCTCTCCTCCAATTGCTCACAGATATTGACCCTACAGTGGGAGTCTTCATGATGCTGGTGGCCAGCCAGGCGGCAGATGCCAGAGAAGACAGCAGCAGCGTTAACGCAGGCTGGAGGCGGCACCCCCTGCAGACTTGGCCACCCATCAGGCCAGGGAGAGACTCAGAGGAGGCTGCTGGCGACGGCCCAAGGTGTACAGGCGTCGCTAATCGTACGAGGAGAAGACCGACAGCGTGTGCCGCAAGAGGCTCCGTATCGACAAGGGGATGATGCTGCACTCGTGCCACATCCTTGCGAACTTGGCATCCCAGGGAAGAGGAAGACACCTTCTCCCAGTGGTTCTGAACTTTTATCTGGCGGATTCATTCCAGGGCTTGAGTGGGAACTTGTGCGGCATTTCACAACCTATAGCCCACATGTGCATCTGTGAAGTCACGGATGTCCTGTCTGCCCGGGCAGCTGATCCATAAACTTTGACCTGGAACAAGCCCATCAAGGTGCCCAGGCAGCAGGATTCTCCGCCATTGTCGCGATGCCCCAGGTCCGGGGCGCAGATGGGACGCATATCACCTTGCATACACCAGGGCATCAGGGAGTGCCCATCATTACCAAGAAGGGGTTCTATTCCTTGAATGTTCAACTTGTGTGCGCCCACCACCTCTGGATCATGCACGAATGTGCAGCGCTTTCCAAAGAGGGTGCATGATGGCTACAACCTGGGGCACTCGGAGACCCCTGACGTCTTTGAGGACCACCCCAGGATGGCTGGTTGCCTCTTGGGTATGAGGAGTATCCACTGAGGTACTGGCTGATGATGCCAGTACAGAGGCCGGAGACTGAGGTGGGGACCCTATATAGCGAGGCCCATGTTGCCACACGTGCTGTCATTGAGCACGCATTGGACTGCTCACAATGTCCGATGCCTGGACTGCTCTGGTTGTGCACTGTAGTACACTCCCCACAGAGGGTCTCCCGCTTTGTGGTGGTCTGATGTGCCCCCCCACAACCAGCACAGCAGCGGGGCAATGTCCTGGAGAAGAAAGAATAGGGACATGCGGTCTCGTCTGAGGAGGATGAGGATGTGCTAGGCCAAGAGGGGCAGGAGGACGAGCCTGGAGTGGACACGCAAATGACTGGTGACGGCGAGGGTCCAGAATGCCCGGAAGGCCAGGTAGGTTCTCATGCTCGCCCACTTCTCATATGTCAAGGCTTTTTCCATCAGCCCAAACCCCTCCCCCCTCCGCTTCGCCCCAACTCCCCCCCCCCATTCACTCGCTCCACTGAACTACTCTCATACACCCCCTATTGACCATCTCCACCCCGTTTCCCTCTTCCCCAACCATTTCCCTCCTTCTCCTCCCACCCCATTCCCTGACCCTCCCACCCCCCCATTTCCCCTCACTACCCGTCCCACTCTCCCAGGGTCTGTGTAACATCACTTCAGGGCGATGGTCCTGTATCGGCACTGTCAGCAGGTCACTGTACAAGGCTGGAGAATGATGATACCAGCTGTGAGGAAAGCTCTGGTGCTTCTCAGTTTATGCCAAAGTCTAACTCCTGCCTTTCTGTCGACAGCACACTCACACCCTTCACCTGCATGTGGTCTTCATTGGGGACTCTTAACATGCCAGAGCCTTCACAAGTGTTAGATGTTTAATCGTGAACAACTGAAACTGCTATTGTCCCTCCCTACAGATGTTGTCACCCCCAACCCCAAGTGCCCATTCGGTAATCCTCTGTCTTCTTCATTTTCCGTGCTCTGATGTTACACCCAGGTGTGTCCCCAGGATGCACAACCGAGGTAGGGCAGCCTACTGCTTCTCGCACACTGTGGCCTTTGATGACCTTGGCTGGTATCCTCTGCAAGGCCTGGAACCAGAGGGCCCCGGCTGACTTACCGGTGTCACTCGCATCGCCGTGCCACCCTGTTCCGCATGCTGACCTTGAGATGTGCCGGTGTCAGGAGGGGGAACTCGGGTGAAGTGGAGATTGCCCATGCCTGGTGGCAGGCATCGGGTCAGCCTTCAGTGCTCCCTCCTACCGGGCGGTGCCCGTAGGGCTCTAGGAGTCTTCATGGGATGGAGGGGCAGCTGGAGTGAGCTCCAGAATCATAAAATCATAGAATTTACAGTGCAGAAGGAGGCCATTCGG